>NW_022111372.1:13805697-13817621 GCF_000313985.2 Echinops telfairi | reverse complement strand
GAAACCAGAATGAAGGCTGAACATGGTAATGGGACAGGAAGAAAGCAGAAAGAAATAGAGGAAAGAAGTAGGATGCAAAGGGCATACATACAAGCCAAAATACAGACATGTACATATGTCAATATATTTAAGATTAAGGGGGGAACGGACCTAGGTGCAAATAATTATAGGTTTGGTAGTAGAGTGGTAGGTGGACATTGGGCCTCCTCGTGTGTCCTCCCCTAATACAAGAGCACCTTGCTCAGCTAAACAGTGATATGGTAATTTAAGAGGAAGAAGTCTATTGTGTAAATAGAATGATCAGATTAGATGTTCTTCTTGTTGACACCATTTTTTGAAAAATCTAGCAACCCCTCTATCCATTATTTCTATCAATGAAGAGTCCTGGTGGTGTAGTGGTTACTCTTTGCGCTGTGATGTGCGTGGTTGGTGGTTCCAACAACCATTAGTTCCCCAGGATAAAGACTGAGCCTTCTGCTCCCTTAAACAGTGGCAGCCTGGGAAAGCCAAGGGGGTAGCTGTGAGTCAGCATTAATTTGATGGCAGTGAGTTTAGTTTTAGGTTTGATCATTGGACTACCAAGAGAACAAGCAAATCTGTCTTGGAAGAAGTACAGGCAGTATGCTATGGAGATGTAAGAGCGGCAAGACTTCTCTCACTCCACTTTGGACATATTATCAGGAGAGATCACTCCCAGGAAAAAGACAACCTGTTGATTAAAGTACAGGGACGGTGACAAGATGGATTGACACAATGGCTGCAACCTAAACAAAGAGACAATTGTGAGGATGGAGCAGGACCCCGTGGTGTTTTGTTCTGTGGTACATTAGGGCACTATGAGTCAGACCTGATTTGGCCGCACCTAACAACCTAACAATAACAACATCACCAGTGATTTAGCAGACTGAATCAAATTCTAAGTTCTCCACAAAGTATTGGGTTCTCTGAGAACCAAAATTTCTACTCACATTGGTATAATTGTTTGAGTTCATAAAGTTCCAGACTGATGCATCCATTTTTAAAATGCAAATAAAAATAACTATAACTAAAACCAGAAGCCAAAGCAGCACTTACACCATCTGTTGGAAAACAAGTAAAGTAGGTGCTAACAATACCTACCACCTATCGGTAATAGGGAGGCCAGTTGGTTACACCCTGGGCTGTTAGCGGTTCCAAACCACCAGTCGCTCTGTGGGAGAATGAAGGGGCTGTCTACTCCTGTAAAGAGTTACAGTCTCTGACACTCTCGGGGGCATTGATATTGACTCTATGGCAATGAGGTTTGTTTGGTTTTATCCTGTCCTTTGAGTCACCATCTAAATGCCACCTCATGAATTGATCACTGAAAATATGGGTATTACCGCAAAGTGTGATGAAAAACCTTGATGGTGCCCTCCTCTCAGGGAGAATAGCTTCTGGGGTCTTAAAGCCTCCTGTTAAAACAAGCAGCCATCTAAATTAAGTTTGAACGAAGTTCACATGGAAGAAGCACACTGACCTGTATGATTTAAGGGATTTAAATAACAAAGTCCAAATGTCAAAGAGGAAACAGTATCAGAGCTTAAATTGTAAACACTTGGTTTACAGAAGTGTAAGGATGACAGTGGACTCATTTACAGGGTCCCCAAGTGGACTGGGACTCTGTGAGTTCTATCTAGCCATGGTCGAGGGATGTGAATAACCTTTCTATGAGACAGAGAGCATTGTCAAGTTGAATATGGTGAATATAATTAGGTCAAAGTGTAATATCCTATCCTTTGTTTTCCTTTTGACCTATTTTAAAGTTGTTTCAGTTTTTAATATCTTCTACTTTCTTTTGGAATGAGGCTTTTCTGTTGCGTTCAGTTATTGTTGTGAGATTTGTTAGTTTGTTGGTTTTAGCATCTTGGTGACATCATGAGATCATTACACTACGCTTCCACGTAGTACGGAACACTAACACGATTTCATCCTACTGTTGCCATATGAGACCTCCAAGACAGCAGGGGGATTTTATTCTAAGCTCTTTAGTGTTCTGTAGTTGCATATTCAATGCTTGTGTGCCATGTCCAGGGAACAGCCACATGCAGCTGATCCGCTGCGCTTTTCAGGATTTATCTAAGGCCTTGATGACTTTAAGAATCCCTATGTAGATATGTTTTTTGCTATGATCAAACCATGAGGTTATCTGTACCCCACTGGTTATATTTACGTGCTTACTTATGGAACTCAGAGGATAAAACATTTTCAAAGGCAAGTTTACATTTTTCAAGATAAAGAGGATTACATAGGTCTTTATTTAGTTAGAAGAAAAACCCACCTCACTTCTGGCAGATTACCAGCCATTCCAACACCCCTGGTCCCTATGAGATAAGAGGATTTCTGAATCCCGCTGACCACATTAGGGAACAAATTCCCATTTTTCTGACAGCACCACACTCTGTAGTGTCTAAGTGGCACAAACAATCAGTGCCTGGCTAGTAACCAAAATGTTGAAAGTCCTTCCTTCCTTCCTTCCTTCCTTCCTTCCTTCCTTCCTTCCTTCCTTCCTTCCTTCCTTCCTTCCCTCCCTCCCTTCTTCCTCCATAGTGCTGTGAAGACAGGCCTGGGAAGCTACCTCTGAAGTGTCAGAGCCAAGTAAACTCTGTGGACAGGTCTATACGGAAGCAAATGAGGTCACCATGAGTCCAAACTGACTTGATGTCTATGGATTTGGAATTTGATAGACTTTGATTCTGGTTCTTACCTTGAAAAGCTCATCTTAAAACCACTCAGTCAAGTTTATCAAACCTTAACTTCATCTTCCTTATCTTCACCGTGGCTATGTCAAGGTTTATTTGTTTGCACTCCTGTGTATGCCTTTGTGTGCATTTCGACCTCGTTACACTAAGTCTACAGCAATAAACTGCTTGGCCATCAGATTAAACTGACTTTTAAAAATTTCTGCTGAAGAGGATCATTGATAATGGAATCAAGCACATTTATTTCACATTAACTGTGAAAACTTTGTAAGTGAAGAACAAAGGAATGATCTTGTTATTACTTTTGCATACTTTTATAAACCGTTTCCAGAAAAAATGAACAGGAAGCTGAGAAATGATGCTGCAATTGTTCAACTATAAGGCACTGTAAGTAGGAAATAATAAGACTCAAATAGAAGCAAGGAAATCACACACTTTTGTACGATGTTGGTAATTTTTATATAATTTCTACTGTGTATCTATTAGAATGGGAAATATGTAAAATTCCTTCTATTTTGTTCATCACTCAATGATAAGCTAGCAGAAGGAAATTATTGTTCTTCCTGCCTACATGACGGGGAAATTAAATAGGTCTAGATGTTTTGCAAGAAGCCCTGATGTGTAGTGGGCTAGATGTTGGCTTGCTAATTGCAAGGTCAATGATTAGAAACCACAAGCCACTCAGAGGGAACAAAGATGAGGCTTCTTGTTCCCAGTTACAGTCTCTGAAACACACAGAGACAGATCTATCCTGTCTTCTGGGTCACTATGGGGTAGAATGGACTCAATGGCTCTGAGTTGAGATCTTTTTAAGAATGTCTACTATTATTTATATTTAATAATCTTGAAGGCAATACTCTTATTTAAATTTATTTCTAGGTAAGTGTGCAAAATACAAATTTTGAGACATCTATGGGATGGAAGAGACCTATAGATTAGTAACCTAAGTATCAGAATACTCTTTTAGGATAATTGTATGGATGTTGGAGCTTAGTTTCTCCCAGTGGATTCTAATGCACCATAAGTGTGGGACATCACTTAAATAGCATATATCCTGTATAATACACTTTGGAATACTGGCATTTTCAGAGGTTAAATTTTCCCTCAAGGTTGAAAATTGGTAGATACGAAATTTTTACCATCAAATGTTTCTGGTCAATTTCAACTCATGACAAGTCCCTGTGGACTAGAGAAAAAGAGGTGCTCCATAGAGCTTCCAGTGGCTGACTTTGGGGTAGTAAATTGCCAAGGCTTTCTTGCAAACCATCTATGGATAAACTCAAATCTCACCCTTATTGTTGTCATACTTTCTAATGTGAAAATACAAAACCTAATAAAGCAAATTGCATACTCGATGCCTTGAGTATTACTAGTATTGTGTATTACTAGTTAACTTTCAAGCCATGGCTGTGGTACCAAGGATTACCTGTTTAATTGAATATATTCTGATTTCTTTATATAGATTGCTAACAACCTATAACACCTAGTTAGGTGAATCTAGCCTGGCACATGTTTTTGTATGGTCTCAAGTGAAGAGTAGCATTTGAGTTTTTAAATGGCAAAAACATCAAAAGAAGATTAATATTTGGCACCTAACCTTCTATGAACTGCAATTTTCAATGCCAATATATAAAGTGTATTAGACCACAGAGAGGCTATTAATTTATTAGTTATATTCTTGTCACCATTTGAGTTGTTCATGGAGTTGGGTAGTTTTCACAAAAAAACATAAGCAAAATGTTTGTTATCTGACATTTTATAGAAGTTTGCAGGCACTTCCTTCACATCAATTACACTTTTACAACTTCTGCATCTATGTGAATCTGTGAACCTGTGTCATTGTGTTATATAAGAAGAGATTAAATAAATGCTTGGACATTTAGGATGTATTCCCTTAATGCCATTTATTATTATATTGAGTTTAATTATTAAATTGAGTCCTTGGGTTGTTATGATAAATATTGATGATGCCCTTAGTCTAAATTAAGGTTCAAAGAGATATAAAGAAAAAGTAGTGAGTAGCACATATAACAGCTAAAGGGTTTGATGTTTCCTCTGACAACTTTATGGTGTGAAGAATTCAGGTAGTTATAGCTATTATCCCAGAGGAGACATAGCTCTTCTACATTCTTGTATTCAACCTGGCAGTACACCTGTGCTATGCTGCTTGATAAAATATGGTTGACGGATGTGTTGTGTCAGTCAATTTACTTTTCGATTGAATTTAATTGAGCCATGAGTACATGTCATATTTGGTTATTCTCTAACTGAAAAGAACAACAGGAAGAACAGCACAAATTCAAAACGCAACCGCACGATCTGTGCCCAGTGAATATTAACGACTACTGAGCTATGGTCAATTAATATGGTCCTTTTAGCCATGGTTTTATAGATAGTATATTATGGTTCTGGGCCTTATATACCTGTTGCTATCGCCACCCTCTGGAAGGCTTTCTTTACTATGCTGATGGATTAGAATAGGATGGGATTGAGATGTGACCTTGGTGGAGGGAGTGGACCAAGCCACAGGCATACCCTTTCTTTCCTTGATAGCATCTTTGATTTTACCTTGGTAGTGGGTATGAATTAAGACACCATTTTCTGTGGTGTATAAATGCTGGTTCTAGTACACACCACCTCATATGGAAAGTCAGATCTCTGTTTCCTGATGGAACGTTGGTAGCAGCAAGGAGACCTGCTGTTGCTTTTGCACACTTTTAGCTTCTGGCTCTCGACTCTACATTTGTCTTGCCAGTTCCTTACCCTTACATTTTGGATGGAACAGCACCCATCACCATGGGACACATTCCCTCAAATCGCATGAGTTTCTGTGGGCTGTAGCAGCAAATTGTATAACCTAGGGACAAGAGGTAATATACTCAAGGCAGAGACAGGGGGAAATGGAGCAGAATAGCATCTTGGAAGAGTTGGACATTTTCAACATATTCAATATCCAAGTCCTTTGGACTAGTCTGTTACCAATTCTTATAAAAGAAATTATTACCACAACCATCACAAAGTAGTGTAGGTCCATGTCTTGAAAGCAAGATGTTGTTAATAATATATATAAATAATTGAGGATCCCTAAATATAAATTTAACAACTAAATAATCAAACTTGGGTCAGAGGTCAATTCTATCAATATTAGAACAAATAATGTCAATGAATGAGCAGTGAGTATATTCAGGAAATGTTTCTCTTTTAAAAAACTACAATAGAAACAATGACAAAAAATTAAATTTAATATGCACATATTTTATTAAAAGGACACATTAATACTTTATTTATTGGATGTGTTAGTCTGGGTACACTAGAGAAACAAATTCATAAACATGCATACATATATAAGAGAGAGTTTTATATAAAGTGTAATTGTATATTAAGAAAACATCCCAACCCAGTCCAGTCCAAGTTTATAAATCCAATATCAGCCCATATTTCTGACACCAATCTATAAAGTTCTCTTCAGACTCATGAAACTCATGTATATCAGTGAACTCTTACACGCTTAACCCTCAAATTGACAAACGATTATATATCTGCCCCATTGGATATTGAAAACCTTACCTGTATAATCTCATATTTTTGTGGGTTTTGTAAAAAGCAGCATTCAACTTGGTAGATTTTCTATGCAAAAGTAGACCAGCTAGTGGTCTGTAAGTTATGTAAAATACTGGAAGTTCTCTGATAAGGGAGGCTGAAAGTCCAGGGTTGCACATTTTTCAAGTAAATTGGCAGAGTTATTGTCAATGGGATTTGCCAGAAAAATGCATGCAGGTTTTGGTTGATTCAACTCTCATATTTTGATCTCAGATTAATACATTCCCCTGAACCCTTCACTGTATCACTATGATTGAAAATCAATATAAAGCACTAAAGATGATACAATACATTTCAAAGTTCTAAAAAAAATCCTTCTATAAAAAATTCTATGTTTTTAGATACCTATAGTCAATATTTCAAGGAGCCCTGGTTTCTTAGTGATTACACATTGGGCTGCTAATTACAAGGTCGGCAGTTGAAAGCCACCCACTTTTCTGAGGGAGAAAGATGGAGCTTTCCAATTCCACAGAGGGTCACAGTCTCAGAAATCCACATGGGCAATTCTCCTCTGTCCTGTGGGGTTATTATGAGTCAGCATCAACCCAATGGCAGGGGGTTTTGAGAGGAACTCAACGCTGCATCTGTCTTCAAAACAGTGCAGAAAATAAAAGCAAGGAAATGGTGCTCCTTCTGCATTGTTCTTGACCATTCAGAGCCCAGGGCTCCTTAAACTGTCTTTCCTGTTGTAGACAATAATAAAAACAAACAAAAAGTTTCCAGACCTGATGGAGAAGCCATAATTGTAATACTGTAGTTTGAGCCATGCTTTGAATCCCCACCCCACTTTTATTGAATCATCAAGGATTCTCAGTATTAAAAGGAAAAAGCAGCTCATGGAATCTGGGAATCCTCTTAAAACCAGCAGTATCAGTTGGTCGGTCATACAGTGGCTTCCAGAATGTTATAGCCATGATGTCATCCTATTCAAAACCCAAACCAATTTTACTTATTTTTACATGGATTAATTTAATGTAACTATGTTATGTAGTATATTTAATCTTTCATTCTCTAAGTTTTGCCCATGAGTCTACTCAGTCTTCTGACCCAAAAATCCTCAAACACCTTGTGATTTAGTCCATTCGGTGTCACAAAGATCGTAGAGGGTAACGTTGAACTGCTCCTTTGACTTTCTTACACTGCAGTTTTGTGATAGCAGAAAGCCTAATCTTCCTGAAGGGTGGCTGGTAGGTTCAAACTGCTTGTCTTTTGACTGGCAGCCCAATATATAACCCACTATGCCACCAGAACTTTGACTCTGGACCGAATTATATACAATGTATTGTAATTATTCATTCATGGAGCAAATATTTATGGAGTACTCCTAAAGCACAGATTCAAAGATTGATGTGTAATAATGACGAAAATGTTGTTAGGTGTCATTAAGTTGGTTCTGATCCCTAATGACACAATGTGCAACGGAATGAAACACTGCCAAGTGTTGTGCCATCCTCACAATCGTTCCTCGGCTTGACGCCATTTGCAGCACTGTATCAATCCACCTGCTCGCGGGCCTTCCTCTTGTTCATTGCCCTACCACTTTATGAAACATGACGTCCTTCTCTAGGGACTGGTTTCTGCTGACAACATGCCCCAAACATGTAAGATAAGCCTCTTACTTGTCACCTCTAAGGAGCATTCAGGCCTTACTTCCTCCAAGACAGGTTTGTTTTCCCTTCTGTCAGTCCGTGGTCCCTTCAATCTTCTCCACAGCACAATTCAAATTCATCAATTATTCTTCAGTTTTCTTTTTTAAAAAATAGCTTTGAGATAAAGCACAGGAAAAAAAGTACAATATATACTCTGTTAGGTGGAAATAAATCCTAATGAAGTACAGGATGTTAGATAGCGTGTGTGTGTGTGTGTGTGTGTGTGTGTGTACAGGTGTCAATAATTTAGATTAGTGTGCATGTCAACTTTGAGCAAGAAGGTGACATTTAAGTGATCAAGTAAGAAGAGCCACGTACATATTTGGAGAAACGTTTCCAAAGAACTGGGATGATAAAAGCCCGCAGCATAAGCAATTGTGCTTCATTTGTTCTATGCATGTCCATCAAATACTTAATGCTGTTCATATCACTCCATAATTGTTTTTACTTGATTCTTTTTTTTTTATTCTTAGGATTTTTTATACATTACGCATAAAATAATTTCTATATAATTTAACAGGACAGTGGCTACTTTCTTAAGAACAGAATAACTATCCTCTGTTTTCTCTTTCACACCTTTTTACACATTAGCATAGGATAAGACTCAATTTTACCACTTTATGAATGACATAAAAATATTAATGGGGTATTTCTATTTCTAGTGCTTTTTTCAAAAGTATAGTCCTGACACGGTTTAAAACTTTGTTGATTATTCATTTATCTTTTATATTATTTCTATATATTCTCTCTCTTATTAATTTGTTCTTCCTATTTTTTCATGCCCAATAGAGCCACTCAATTATATATTCTTACTGAATATTAAATTATGCTATTTCTATCCTAGGCACGGCTGAGGAGGCAAGCATGTAGTGCTGAACATGTGTTAAAAAATATCACTCTAATTTAACCTTTGTTCTTTCATATCTATCTAATTTGGTACCTAGCAGCAGAATTAAAATTCCTAACTGAATCTGTTGAGTGTCATTAGTATGCAATTTTTTCTCTAAAAGTTACTGTGATAAAGATCAGTGAAGTATAAATAAATGGCATTACACACTTCTCTTCTTTTAGCTGCACATATCTCTCCAGGTTTTAGGTGCTTACTCTAAAATCCCCTCTGTTAATAACAGCTGTTATAAATGTGATAAAAATTCTATCTTAATTAACATTCCAGTTTTACCCCTCTAGGATCTAATATCCATTGCAATGGTTACACAAAATCCACAGGAAAAAAAATCTTGATTAAAGGGTTTATTAAGGAAGTGAATAGGTTGCCATACCAGGGAGAAATGCTCATGATCGTTGTTTATCAGGATGTGTTACCAAGTTCTATCAGGTCTCCTAATAAATGTCCAAATAGGCAAATATCATTCCACTGGAAGCCCCAACCTGAAGGCACTCAGCCCTTCCTGAGTCAGCACGACTCCCCTCCCCAATTAAGTGTCCAGAGGCACTCCACTCAGTGGACTGCCTCCTACACAGAATACGCAGCTTTTCTTGCTCCATGAGCAGGAAGTCCATCACTCTGTTCCACTCTGGCTCCTCGTTCTTCCTCTGCTGGTACAGGTGTCTCTGGATGGAGGAGGTTACCTCCACAGGATCTCAGGTCCAGAGGGCATGCTCAACTCCCGCATCTTACTTGTGTGTTATCCTTCCTCCTGCTTCTCCAAACTAAAACTGATGACCTACTGCCAGAGATTGGATGCCCACTGGTAGTGACCTGCTGGGTAGGACATACCTGTTTCTGTGAGTTTCTGAGACTGTAACTCTTTATGGGAATCAAAGCCTCTTCTTTGTCCCTTGGAGTTAGCTGGTGGTTTCTAATTGCTGACCTTTCAACTTACAGCTGACTGATCAGGACTTCTCAGAGGCATTTTTTTCATGCAAGGTTGACATCGCAAGGAATCCTGTTGACAATTACAGGCAAATCCTGTCAGTATCTTCCTCCACCCAGGTAGGGAAAAAAAGGCATGGATGGAAACTGGAGACTTTGGTTCCCCAAACTCCAAACTTACTATGATCAAGTCGATGCCGATGCATAGCAACCCTATAGGAGAGGGTGGACTGTCCCCGTGTGTTTCTGAGACGGTAACTCTCTATGGGAGTAGAAAGCCCCATCTTTCTCCCTTGGAACTTATGGGGGTTTTGAATTGCAGACCATGAACATCACAATTCAATGTGTAAGCACTAATCCATCGGGACTCGAATAGCCATATTAAGCAATTCACTGCTCCTGCAATGAATACAAAATTTATCATGTAGGTTGAATTTTTCTAAGTAAGTATAAACCCCCAAATTCACACCATTGAGTTGGTTCCAACTCATTGTAGCTTTGTGACACAGAGGGCCCCAGGAGCAGAGGGCTGAGCCAGAACAATAAGAGGCACGATAAGTTTATTGACTCCGTCTGCAAATGAAAAAGCAGTCTTGGTCGTGCAGTGAGTTAAGCTGTGGGCTGCTGATAACATTGTTCAAACTCAGGAGCTTCTCTGTGGGAGAAAGATATGTCAGTCTGCTTCTGGAAAGAGTACAACCTTATTACCCTAGAGAGCAATTTTATTCTGTCCCCTGGGACAGAGTTGCAATGGACTTGGCAGCAGTATGTACTTTTAAATAATATTTTTAAAAGGAAGCACTGTATACTAGCAAACATAGGTTTTTCAAATTACGCAGAACCAAGCTTGTATCCCAATGCTCATGAAAAGGCCAAAGGATCTTGGGGGATTTCATCTAATCTCTAAACGTCACTGTGCACACCTGTATAGTGTCGTTAATGTGTTTATCTCATATGTTTGTAATGAATATTAAATGTGCTCATATATAAAAGTTGTTTTGCAAAAAAATAAAAGTTGTTTTGCGTAAAGGTTATGTAAGCTATGTACTCAAATGTTCAAAAACATAAATCACATAGTTAGTGAGCCTCTTCATGTTTCAAATAGTAACAGAAGTTACTCAACGATGAAGTTCAAAAAATCATTTTAAAAATACAAAGTATATCCCCTCCCCAAAGTGATGCTAATAATTATTTATTATTTTTGAACTAAAAATAGAGTAGAGAACACGATGAAAGAAAATGAATACAGTGATATCAGAGCTAGAGCTTTAACTGCTTTTCGCCATTAGCTCCTCTTCTCACACCCTGTGAGGTGCTATTGTTACGACAGTGGATGGCAGACGGAGATTATTGGAAGCATATCCGAGTTCTCTGAATAAATAACTGACAGAGATTTACACTCAAAGAGTCTGGCCTCTTATCCTTTAGATTAGAACATACTGAAAATGTTCAAGATAAGTATACATAAAAATAATAACATAAAACATTTAGACGTGGGAAAACATACATTAGTAAATTTAAGGAAAAACTTACCTGGTTTCTGTATAAAGATGTTAAGGTGAACATTACTTTCCTTCTTGAAATATTGAAAATTAGCCAAAATATAGGTAATCACGGTACTAATACTGAAAAAAATGGCAAAAAGTAGTGTAGGAAATTGTTCCTTGATAACAAGCAAACAAGGAAGGTCAGCTCCATTACTACTCAATAATTTCTACTCAATAGAGTTCCAAGTTTAAATAAAGAGAATAGGTATACAGATTGAGCATGGAGGCCTCACTGCTGAGGACTAGAGTGTGCTCATCTCCATGATACGATCACAGAAGACAAATGGGTGCATAAGCAAATGTGGCGAAGAAAGCTGATGGTGCCCAGCTATCAAAAGATATAGTATCTGGGGTCTTAAAGGCTAAGTGGCCGTATAGCTCAGAAGCAACAAAGCCCACATGGAAGCAGCACACCAGCCAGTGCAATCACAAGGTGTCAAAGGGATCAGGTATAAGGCATCATCAGAACAAAAAATCTTACCATAGTGAATGAGGGGGGGAGTGCGGAGTGGAGACCCAAGGCCCATTTTGAGGCCACTGGAGATGCCCTTACAGAGGGGTCTCTGGGAGGAGA
>NW_022111372.1:13779199-13790657 GCF_000313985.2 Echinops telfairi | reverse complement strand
GGTGGGAGCCAGCCGTTGGCCCCAGGGGACTATCTCTCTCACTTACCACTCGGCTACCCGGACACCGAACCCGCCTTGTTGGAGAGAGCTCTCAGAGTAGGTGGGTACCCTGGTCCGCCATCTTCCCGGAAGTTCCTCTCCATTGTGTTTTAAGACAAAACAAAGTGCAGCAATCTTGAAAGAACTAAAAATACAATAATTCTACAGGAAAATGAACATAAAACTTCATAACATCCAGACAAAATGTAAGCGATATATAAACAGCTAAGAGCCCAAACCTGACCTCCTCTTGGTACACATGGAAGATGGGAAATCCAACTCTGCCCAATCGTCATAAGGCAGAGGTCAGACATACCTCCACTCTTAATCTTTCTTTTACCCCGTTATGACAGCAACTTCTAGTATAGTCTACATTTCTGCTTGGTTTGATAATCCATTGAAATGATCCCACAGAACTCAGACAATCATCATGATTCAGCGGATTTATTAGTAATTTAAAAGATTCCCATCAACTGGATCAGAAAAGGTTAAGGATGCAGTCACTGGTACACAGGAAACACTCTTCTCAATCAGCAGCCAAGTCTTTCTCACTGTGCTATCTGACCCTTGGCCTCCACCACTTTGGTCCAGGAAGTCCACTGGCTGCTATACTTCACACTCTCCTACTTTGGGCACTGCTGCTCTGCTCAGTCGAATGGTCTCCATGCCTCAGCCTCTGGTTTTCATGGAACCTGGCATCTTCGCTTTAATCGCTTCAGATAAGGATTTCCAATCTGCTCTGCTTGTGGTTCTTCCCGTTTTTTTTTTTTTTCTTTTGAGATAATTATCTTATAGTGAGGAGAACGGCAATCTGAATTTACCAAGCACCTCTATTAGTGTTTCACACATCCTATTTGCATAGCCCCACCCAGTCCCCTGATGGAAGTTAAGAAGCCATGGATGGAAGAGCCATATTGAGATTTCACTTCACCACAAAAGGTATAAATAGAAGGGAAATTTAATCCACAACTAAGATAAAACCAAATATGATAAACAGACCCACACATGTAAGCTATTGCAAGTTAGCAATAAAAAACATTAACCATCTTTTGTAAATATAATTCATGTATATACAAAAAGGGAAAAAAAAACAAAAAGGGAAGAAAATGAAAATAATCAGTAACAAATTGTGAAAAATGGAACTGAAGTTTAAGTTGTTTATTGTTCTCACGTGCCACGGATTCATTTCCCACTCATAAAGAGCCGATGTACGACAGAATGAAACACTGCCAGTTCTGGTTCCATCCTCATAATTGCTATTATGTTTGTGGCTCTTGCTGTAGCCACTGTATCATTCCAGCTCCTAAAGGAGTTTTCTTTCTTTCTTTTTTGCCAATGGTTTACTTTACAAATCAGTCTTTTTTTAAGAGGTGGCCTCTTCTGATAAAACGTTCTAAGTTCATGAGATGAAGTCCTGCCATCCTTGTTTCTAAGTGGCATTCCGGCTATCCTTCTTCCAGGAAAACTTCGGTTTTTCTTCTGACATCCACAGTGTGTTCAACACAATGCCAGAACAGCAATTAAAGTGCACCAATTCTTCTAGTGTCTTATTATGCACCGTCCAACTTTCCCCTGCATTTGCATTAATGTTAGGTGCCACTGAGTCCGCTCTCACCCATAGCTAGCTTATGCACAACAGAACCAAACACTGCCTGGTCCCGATCCACCCTCACCATTATTTCCACGCTTGAGCCCAGTGTTGCAACCATGCTGTCAATCCATCTCCTCTTTTTTGCTGTCAGTGGTAGTTACATAATCTGGTGACTACTTGAGACAATTAAGAGTGAAGAGGTGGAGGTTAGCATCTCAAACAGGTCGCAGTTTGATGACTTCATTTAGAGTCATTATGGATATAATTAGCTCACTGGAGGCTAGAACTATACTTTCTGCTTGTCACCCTGTGGGACATTCCTGTTGACAAGCCACATGGAACTACACTGATGGAGCTAGAACCCTGGAGCTGGAGGAACCATGTGGAGAGCCACGTCAGTGCGATGCTTACACCACCAGTGGATTCACAAGGCTTTCCACCCACTGGCCTGTGATCTTCCTGCATTCGGCATCATTGCATGTGCTGTGTGAGTCTGAAGAGGAATTTATAAACTGATATCAGACATATGGGCTTGAATTTATAAACTGATATCAGACTTATGGGCTTGTTCTGGACTGAGCTGGGGTATTTCCTTAATATACAATTTCTCTTTGTATAAAGCTCTTTCTTATACACATATGGGTGTCTCTGGAATTGTTTCTGTAGTCAGCACAGACTAACGCACTGCCGCTCTACTTTTCCAAGCATGATATCTTTGTTCAGCACTGTTCTCTCCTAAAAATATGTCCAAGGTATGTAAGATGAAGTATCATTATCCTTGCCTCTAAGAAGCACTCTGGCCATACTTCTAAGACTAACTTAATGTGCCCTTTTAGCAGTCCACGGTACTTTCAATATTATTCTCCAGTGCCATCATTCAAAGGCATTGATTCTTCTTCAGTCTTCTTTATTCAATGTACAACTTGCACTTACATATGAGGCAATTGAAACTATCATGGCTTGGGTCAGGGGTACCTTAGTCCACAAAGTAACTGCCTTGCTTTTCAATGCTCTAAAGCGGGGGTACTCAATACATCAATCATGATTTACCAGTCGATCGCAAATGTAGTGTGGGTAGATCGCATGTCGTTAAAAAGTAGACGTAAGCCTATCATCAATCCCTTAACTGATATACATCAATCACTTAACTGATATACAGCGCAGCCATTCAGATGCAATCTTAGGTGTCAAACGCATGCGCAAACAACTGCGCTAAGTGCAGCAAAACTGACAAGCTAATTTATGGACAATTTTTAGACCTTGGCTTTTTCTCTTAAACGTAAGAAAGGATATTAAAATGAGTGGGGGAGCTGGACCAAGTAAGAAGACAAAAACATATCACTTGCATACGCAATGGGAGATTTTTGACACTACAAGCCGACATTCAGCTGAAGTCCAGAGCCCATGAACAGTTCTGGAACTTTCTTGGAGAGGGAAAGTACCCAAACATGAGAAAATGTGCTACCTCCTTGACTGCATTATTCGGCTCTACTTATTTATGTGAGTCAGCCTTTTCCCACAGAAAGATCATTAAGTCCAAGAACCGTTCCACCATGACTGATGATCATTTGGAAATGTGCTTGAGGTTGGCTGTCAGCAGCTACTGTCCAGACTCTGCATCCCTGGCTCCCTCCATTCAGTGCAAGTCATCAGAGTAAACTCGCGTAATGACAAAAAATGTACATAGTTCATTGTGTTTTGTTGTGCAATATGGACTCATGCGGTTATGGAAGGTACATAAACATACATTGTACATATAAAGAATTTTCAAGACATTTATGAATAAATGTAATAAATAAAATATGTTTTGCATTTTTGTAGTTGGTAGATCATTTGGACTTGATCGTTTTATAAGTAGCTCGCATGCTGAAAAAGTGTGAGAACCCCTGATCTAAAGAGGTCTTGTGCTATAGAGGTAGCCAATACTATGTGTATCAGGTGATAAAAATGACCATGGCTTGAATCAGGATCATCTATCTTAGTCCTCAGAGCGCCATCCTTGCTCTTCAGTTTGTTAACGAGGTCTTGTGCTGCAGCAGATTGACCCAATGCAATAGCGTGTTTGACTTTGTCATTTCTGCTCCATGAGCACTGATTATGGAGCCAAGCAAGGGGACATCCTAGAGAACTTCATGATGTTTTCTATTGGTCCAGTTTTGAATATTTTGGTTTTCTTTATGTTGAGTTGCAACCCATGTTGACATTTGTAGTCTATGATTTTTATCAGCTCCCTAGGTTCTTGTCAGGTGCCGCTGAGTCACTTCTGACTTTTTCTGCCCAACACAACATCTACATATAAAAAAACCCCCTCACAGCTCACTGCTGTAAAACTGATTCTTGATGCACCATGACACTATAAGACAGGAGATGAGTGGCCCTGTGGCTGTCCTGGACTGTAACTCTTTACAGGAGTAGAAAGGCTCATCTTTTTCCTACAGAGGAACTGGTGGTTTTGGTCTGTTGACTTTGAGGTTAGCAGCCCAATGTGTAACCACTATGCAACCAGGGTTCCTAACAGATTATGTATAAGCCTTCTCCCCATCCTGATGCTGCATTCTTCTTGATACAGTCCACCTTCTTGGGTTATTTGTTCAGCACACATGTTAAATATGTGCGATGAGAGGTTACAAACCTGAGGGACAACTTTTCTCTCTTTTTAACCACATAGTCCTCATGTGTTCTGCTCAAAGGACAGCTTCTTGGTTCATGCACAAGTTCCTCATGAGCAGAATGAAGTGTTCTGGAATCCCCATTCTTCTCAATATTATCTATAGTTTGTTATGATCCACAAAGAAGTAAAATTCATCCTTGTATTGTCCACTTTGAGCTAAGATTTGTCTGCATTCAGCAACAAAGTCCCTTATTACAGGTTCTCCTGTGAGTTTGACTTTGTCTGGGAGCTCCTTGTCTGTCCATTGCTGCAACTACTTTTTAATTATCTTCCACAAAATATTACTTATATGTGATATTAATGATGCTTTTCAATTCTTCTTGTGAGTGGGCACAATATGGATCTTTCTGTCAGTTGGCCAGGTAGATGTCTTCAAAATATCTTAGTGAGTGCATTCGGTGCTTCATCAGTGTTTTGAAATGTTTCAATTGGTATTTCATCATTGTCCAGGGTCCTGTTTTCACTAATGCCTTCAGGATAGCTTGGGTTTCCTCAGTATGATATTCTACTTCTTACAATGACTAAACATCCTCCAATTATTTTGATACAGTAACTCTATATTCCATTCATTTACTTTTGATGCTTCTGGTATCATTCATTATTTTGCCCCTGGCATCCTTCAATATTGTAATCAATACTTTACTGTGTGAAGTGAAAAATATACCAGAGAATATTAACCTCCTATTCCAAAACAAACTAAACCCAAGGTTGTTGAGTTAGTTCCCCATAGACCGGAGTAGAATGAGCCCGCAGGATGTATTATGCCATCATCCTGACAGAAGTACACAGTCACATCTTTTATCTACTGAATGACTGATGTGTTCTGACTGTTGACTTCTCGGCTAACAGCCAAGTCCTTAATCACTATATCACCAAGGCTCCTTACTAGGAGAATAAACATGCAACAATACAAGATTATTGAATGTCAATGCATATAAATAGAAACTAACAAGGAAATTAAACCATGAATGTTAGCAGAAGTGCCTGAACGTATAACGAACAGATCACCAATGTCCATGGATACTGGAACCTAGGATGCCATATAAGTTTATCACAACAACTACCACTCAACAATAGCAGAAAACTCATTATGTTCAAGTTTCTCTGGATCATTCACCAAGATAAACTGTATTTTAAGTCATAAAACCCTTCTCAATACATTTTGGAGAATCCAAAAATAAATCCTATGTACTTTCATCACAAGAGAATTAAAATGGAAATCGATGAGAAAAATATGAAAAGGTGCAATATTTGGAATTCAAAAAACACAACTAAAATACTTACTGGATTAAAGAATAAATCAAAGAGAGTTCTAAAACCTGTTCACAGAAAAGAATGCTATATGCATACTAGTAATTAAAATAGCTAATCTTTTACTTATAAAAAGATAGAGAAAAAAGACACCTTAAACTCAGAGCAAATAGAAGGAAGAAAGTAATGACATAACAGTCTGATTCCAATAAATTTAATGAATTAGGGAAGCAGTTGATAAAATAATGTAACAATAGCTACATAATAAAAAACATTAATAAAATTCAAGGTGGTAATTGAGATAAGGTATAATTACAAATATCAATAGTAAAGGAGGAATTATCAGTACAGATTCTAAAGACATGTAAATCTGATAAGGACTTATTATGGAAAAAAATCAATAATATGAACACCTTACTTTAAATATACAGATACCTATAAAATGAAACCATCAAAACTCACTCAAGAAGAAATAGGAAGCCTTAATATTCCTTCATTTAGTGTGTTTTGGATATTGATTACAATTTCCAGGTAAAACTTATCCAATATGATTTCCCTGGCTAATTCTGTGAAAACCTTAAGGGAGAAATAATAGCAAGTATATATAACATATTTGTGATATTTGTAGAAAGGAAATGCTTTCAAATATTTAAAAAATTAAATCAAATTACCTTAATACCCAAACCAAGAAAAGACATTAGAATAAATTAAAAATACTAATAAATATCCCTTATTATCATAGATATAAACAACCTTAAAAATGTCATCATTTAAATGGGATTTATTCAAAGAATGCAGGTTGGATTAGCAATTGAATATCTAACAATGTAGTTAACCATGGAATTCATTAAAAAGAAGACAAGAAACACGGATTGCTTTAATATATACAGGAAAAGTTTCTTGTTATTATAAAAATCCATCCATGATATTTATATAAAAATAAGCCTGTAAGTATGCAAGAAAATTTTTTTTACCGTTAATTGCCATGACTTTAACTCCAATTCATATTGACATAGTATAACAGAGTAAAATTTTGCTTAGACTGGCCTCATATTTATTGATTGAGTTCATTGCTGTGGGTATTTTGTCAATAAATCTCATTTCAAAATTTTTTCTGATTTTTATGACCCCGCATTTTACTAATTGTAATGTTCTTTCATAGCTAGTGTCTTGATGACAAGGCCAACGTGAGCCAAAATATCACCAGTCTTGAGTCTGAGAAGCTTTCTGATTGTATTTGTTCTAAGATTTAATGGTTGTTCTTTTGTGGTCCATGGTCAGCAGTCTTCTCCAAAGCTAAAGTTTAAATGCATCGGTTCTGCTAGTCCTCCGTTTTCATTAGCTAGCTTCTGCATGCAAGTCCACACATTCCCAGTCTGGTAAAAGAAAGCTACACAATTATACAATTACTACTGTAAATGCATAGTGCTCTGGCCTACATTGCTTCTTCACAATACTTCTATACAAAATTATACTGAAAATTATAGCAGTGAAAGAATGCAAAAAAGAGAAAATAATACACATGGAAACTGAAATGGGATAATTAAATTCATCTTACTTTATAGATGACATGATCATGTATATAGAAATTTCAGAGAACCTATGAGAAAAATTGATTAAAAATCACATTAACCTTGGAAGTCCATAGTACACTTGCTTGGTATACATATATTAGTTCATTTTTTATTTCTACATACTCAGACCTACACAAACACACATATGCAAATTAAGCACTTCAAACTACCATTCACAATTTCACCAAAACAATTAATAAAATAGGGCTGAACTTAAAAGAAGCTGCCCAAAGCTTGCATATGAAAATCTGTAGAACATTACTCATAAAAAGTAGAGAACATCTGTGTAAGTGGAGTACATAATTTTCAAAGATCACAAAAATATTTTGAACATTTTAATATGTCAATTATCCTCAAAATGATCTAGAGATGCAAAGAAATTAAAATTGGAATACTAAGAGATTATTAGTGTTAATTTTCCAGGTTTAATTTCAAAAGGTTATATAAATTCAATAGATTTAAAATAACCAAAAGCATGTTTTAAAAAAAAAGTCAGTATTGGATGTATGAAGAAGTGAAATTAAATTAGAAATTCTATATAAGAATTTGGAACGTATCACAGTTATGTGAATAGTAAATATAAATGAATAGCTAGTGTGGTAGTCACCAAATCTGGTGTCAATGTAAAGATTAAGAGTGTAGGGGTGGAATTTAGGCTGTCAATCTAGAGATAGCCGATGATACTTCTGTGTGGGCATGGCCTTCTCCTGAGAATACTGGGAAGCCAGGTACTTCCTCCTTAGAGGCAGAAGACACTTCTCTTTCTCTGATACTTCCTGGGAGACATTGCAGAAGACAAACCACGTGGACGCTACCAGACCTCAGAAGCCAGAGAAGCCACAGAGAGACCCTGCCTGCACTGAGATGCTTACAACTCTACTGGACCCAAAGACTTTCTACCCACTGACTTGTGGTCGTCCTGCATTTGGCTTCATTGCATGTGTTTCGTGAGTCTGTAGAGGACTTTATAGTTTGGTATCGGACATATGGGCTAATATCAGATTTATGGCTTTGGGCTGGATTGTGTTGAAATGTTTTCTCAAAGTTCAATTCCTCTTTCTTATACACATATTTGTGTCCATGGATTTGTTTCTCTAGTCTACCCAGACGAACACAGCTATTAAACGCAAGAGAACCTGGTTTGAAGACAGTGTACGGCGGGTGTCAAGAAGGGGATACAGATGATTGAAATCGCATATTAAATATATAAATTGACACGCAATTATATCACCACTTGATTTTCAATAAGGCTCTCAAGAAAATTTAATGGATTAAACGTAATCTCAACAAGCAGTGCTGGAACAATTGGATATTCATGTGGGGAAAAAAAAAAGATAACCGCAAACCTTACTTTAAAATTTAAACTGTAATTAACTCAAAATGAGGCATCAACCTAATAGGTTTTTATTTAGAATCCTCTAGAACAGTGTTTCTCAATATTCCTAATGTCGTGACCCTTTAATACAATTCCTCATGTTGTGGTGATTCCCCCCAACCATACAATTATTTTCATTGCTACTTAATAATTGTAATTTTACTACTGTTATGAATTGGGAAACCCCTGTGAAAGGATCATTCGACCCCCAAAGGGGTTGCAACCCACAGGTTGAGAACCACTGCTCTAGAACATAAGAAAAATGCTGATAAACATTGGTTGAGCAAAACTTTCTCAAATAAAATAAAAGAGAGAAATTGAATATTATGTCTTCTTTCCTCAAGAAAACACTGTAGTAAATGGAAATACATGGCACAGAAAAGGAAGACATATTTGTAAATTATTTTTCTGATGATAAACTTATTTTCAAAGAACATAGAAAACACTAGCAATACAATTAAACAAAAATAAAATGGGAACAGATATACTTGATAAAACAGATAAACAGATAAAACTTGAACAGATGCTTCACAAAATACAAGTAGAAAGAACAAACAAGTACATAAAATACGCTAGGCAGCATTAGGGAAAATCATATTAAAATACAATGAATTTGATACTCACATATTGTAAAGGTGGATATTTTAAAAATTGACTGTATTGAAATGAATAAGCAAAAAAGAAGCAAAATCTTTGTTACTTTGGAAAACACTTTGTCAGTGTCTTAGAATTTCAGACATACATAAAACCCAAACTCACTGCCCTTGGGTCAATTCCAATTCTTGGCTATGTTATATGACAGGGTGGAAATGGCCCTGTGGCTTCAGTCTGTCAATTTTTATGGGAATAGAAAGCCTCATCTTGTTGGTGTCCCAACTTGTAACCCACAATACTACCAGGGTCTCTAAATGATTATTTAATTTTAAGTCGGAATTTCAACTCCTAAACATTAACCCAAGAGAAATAGAAATGTATAAACATGCATGAGGCCTCCATTATTCAGCACCAACTTGGTTTTCAAAAGCATGTTGCTACATGGAATATAACTTATTTTATGTAAACTTCATTGAGAAAGTCAAGGTTGTTATGTTAGAAGATCAGAATTTCCATGTTCAGAAGAGGAGAAAAGAGGGTTGACAGTGAAATAGCAATGTGAAATTTTAGGGGGTGAAAAAGTATATACATAGTGAATTTTTTGGAGGTATGTACAGAAATATCTATCAACAACAAAACAAAAATCAGAAATGAATTGTGGATAATATTAATCAGACCAAGCTTTTGATGAGGTGATCCTAACTAGAATTTCTAAATGAGAATTTAAATGTTAACACGATGACATAGATAAATATGAATTGATCACTCATTTTTAAAAACTAGAAAATAAGAAGTAACCAATTGAAGCTTCAAGCAACAAAGTAATCAATTTTTAAATTATAAGTAATTATATTTCAAGGTGAAGAAATAAGCTGCAATACAAAATAGTATTAATGAGAGAGATCCTAAATCAAATGTAATATGCATTCATTTAAAAGAGTATATATGATTTTTAATGTCTACTATTAATTTTAGAATATTGGTGAAGAATATTGAGGAAACCATAGGCTGCCAAAAGAGCAAAACAAATTTATCCCCAGATGAGTTGACATTGGGGTCACAGCAATGGGTTCAAACGTATCAAGCAATTACGGAGAAGGTACAGGACCAGCAGGGTTTCATTCGCCTTTACATGTGGTTGCTCTGAGTGGCATTGGCTCAACCGCACTTAACAAGAACAACAGCGTTAATTTTAAGTGAAATTTGAAACATCAAGTGCAATATGTCACTGTTATTTATAAAGGAGCTATTAAAATCTTGATGCTTTGACATATCTGCTAAAACTATAAGCAAAAACATGTCAAAAAATTGAAGATGTCTTCCATCTGAGCAGTATCAAAACAAGTAAGCTTCTTCCCCCCAGGCCCCCAAAAGTACAGAAACCATTACCATCAAGTTGGCTTTGATTTGACTTATGTCAGTCCCTTTTACTCAGAGCAGAACCATGCCACACAGCTTTCTTGGAAATAATCTTTATGGAACCCGATTGCCAGGCTCTTCGCAGCATTGGTGATATGGCCCTGAGATGGAAACATAAAAACAAATTAAGGGTCAATTGCAGACTATGAATAGAACAATTGTAGACTCTTCCTTAGTATTGCAATACTAATGATTTCCAGTGATATATTATAATGACTAAACTCTATTTCAAACTGCAATACATACAACATGAAGTTGTTAAGATTGTATAGTTAAAGGCTGAAGACTCAGACAGCATGTATTTGGGAGCACAACACATGAAACTTAATAGAATGACTGATTCTGTAACATTTCTTCCTAGATCATTACACTCCAACAGACAGCTCGCAGAAATGCTAACTGGACATGCTTCAAACATGAACAAAAGTTAGAGATGACTTTTAATTATTCATTGAACACTGCAACATGTACAAATTATGTTTGACTGGAATTGATTATACTCTTTGTAAATAAGAAATGATTCTGGCCCATATCTGATCTCCTCTGGTTATACAAGGGATAGGCAATCACTGATTGCCACAGGATGGAGGTCAGAATGGAGGGTTACTCCATTTTCTTTTTAATCGTTTTGTTAGGGGCTCATACAACTCTTATCACAATCCATACATACATCAATTGTTTAAAGCACATTTGTACATTCATTGCCCTCATCATTCTCAAAACATTTGCTTTTCACTTAAGTCTCTGGCATCAGGTCCTCATTTTCCCCCTCCCTCCCTGCTCCTCCCTCCCTCATGAACCCTGGATAATTTATAAATTATTATTTTATCATATCTTGCCCTGTCTGAAGTCTCCCTTCACCCACTTTTCTGTTGTCTGTCCCCCAGGGAGGAGGTCACATGTAGATCCATGTAATCAGTTCCCCCTTTCCAACCCACCCTCCC
>NW_022111372.1:13737558-13778116 GCF_000313985.2 Echinops telfairi | reverse complement strand
GCCTCCCACACCCTCCTCACCACCAGTTTGGATCATTTGTTGTTCCCTTGTCCCTGGGTTTGTTAACACCACTTCCTTTCCCCCCACCTCCACCTCTCCCTTGTCCCCCTGGAAATATCGGTCCTGTTGTTTTCTCCTCCAGTTTGTTCATCCAGCCTATCTTATTTTGACAGACCTGCAGAGATAATAACATGCACCAAAACAAGACAGCATAACCAAGCAACAATGTACAACAAAACAACAACAACAAACCAGTGACAAAAAACAAAACAAAACACCACAAGAAAGAAAAGCTTGTAGTTAGTTCAATGATTGTTTGTTGGCCTTTAGGAGTGTTTTACAGTCCATTCTGTTGGGGCACCATGCCCTGGCTCAAAGTTCACCTTCAGAATTCTCTGGGGACCTCACCGCTCCATTCACTTGCTATTCTTTTGCAACCTTAGTGTTTTGCCTCGGTGTGGCAGGATCAGATCAGGTGCATTTCCCACACTGTGTCTCCGGTGTTGTCCCCTGTAGGGCTATGGGTCAGTGAGAGGCATCGTGTCTCATAATGGGGCTGGTCATGTGGTCCTCTCTATGGACTGGCTGCTCTAATTGGGATCATCATCCTCAAGGCTTGGTGGGCCAGGGTGTGCTCCACTCTCTCTTCCTCCCCCTTCATCTGCACCCCTGTGCTCCCATCAGATATATCCCTCTCCCAGAGCTGCAGATTCAATGCCATCTTTTGAAATAAATTATTCTGGGGGGAGGGGCAGGTGTCCACTTAGTATTTGGGATTGGGTCAGACCCCAGATCTCTCCACTTGTTCCCTACTCCAAGCTGGCATGTTGAATTCACATCTTGGAGCACTGGGTTGAAGTCTGGTTCCTCTTTCCCTGTGGATATATAAACAATACCCTCCCCTTGGGTGGGTTAGTGCCCTGTGCCTCCACTACCATTTCTTTTATTTTTTTATTTTTTCTGTTCCCCACCTCCTTTTTAGTTGTCTACCATGTGTGTATCCCTGTATTTGATCTGATCCCAGACATATTACCTGGTCCTCACCCCAGGAACGTTCGTATACAGTAGCTTTTTCCCTATGCCCCTTTTGCATTTTTTTTAAAAGCTTACGTCAGCGGACTCATGTTGTACTTGTCCTTTTGTGCTTGGTTTACTTCGCTTAGCATGATTTCCTCCAGTTCTTCCCATGCAGAGATGTGCTTCATACATTCATCATTGCTTTTTAGCTATGTGTAGTACTCCATTGTATGTATATTTCACAGTTTTTTAAATCCATTCCTCAGTTGATGGAAATTTGGGTTGTTTCCAACTCCTTGCAATTGTGAACTGTGCTGCAATGAGCATTGGAGCACAGATGTCTGGCCTTGGTTTGTTTCTTGCCTCTTCTGGGTTTATGCCCAGTAGGGGGATTGCTGGGTCATATGGTAACTCGATTTTCATCTGTTTTAGTTATCACTAGGTCTATTTCCATAGTGGTCGTACATACTTCCAAGTCCACCAGCAGTGGATGAGAGTTCCTGTCTCCCCACAGCCCCTCTAACACTTGTTGCTTTCTGGTTTTTTGAATTGGGCTACCTTTGAGGGTGTTAGGTGGTACCTCATTGTTGTTTTAATTTGCATTTCTCTTGTGGCTAAAGCTCAGGAACATTTTCTCATGTGTTTGTTGGTCATTCGGATTTCTGTCCCTGTGAAACTTCGGTTCAGGTCCTCCATTGTCTTCACCTTTTTCTGACAGCAACCATCCTTCCCAGGCACTCCACTTCTTTGTTTGGATTGACAATCCATTGTAACGGACACAAAGAATTTACAGGCAATTCTCACAAACATGAGACTTACTAGAAAATTAATAGGTTACTGTATATCGGAAAGATACACATTTGTACCCTTTCCAAAGAAAGGGTACCTAATGGAATGCACTCATTATAGAAGGATATCAGTCACATCACATCCAAGTAAAGTTTTGCTGAAGATAATTCAACAATACGTGCTGAAGTATATAGAATGGGAATTTCATTTGTGGATTCAGATGGATCTTGGCTTAAAGCAGAGAATACAAGAAAGTTGTTTACTTGTGTTTAATTGATTATAGAAAAGCATTGACTAGATGGATCATAACAAACCATGGTTAGCCTTGGCAAAAATAGGAGTTTCAGAAGACTTATTTGTGTTCATGTGGAACCTGTGCACGCATCAAGAAGCAGGTATGCAAACAGAACAAAGAAATACTTGTCAGATGCAACTCAAAAAGAGCCTATGTATAACAGAATGAAACCCTGTGTATGACAGACTGAAACCCTATGTATGACAAACTGAAACCCTGTGTGTCACAGACTGAACCCCTGTGTGTCACAGACTGAACCCCTGTGTGTCACAGACTGAACCCCTGTGTGTCACAGACTGAACCCCTATGTGTAACAGACTGAAACCCTATGTGTAACAGACTGAAACACCTCTGCTTCTTCTGGGGCCATTGTCTTTCTGTTTGAGCCCATTACGGCAGGTACTGTGTTAATCCATCTCATAGAGGACCCCGTCTCATGTTCAGGCCCTCCACTTTACCAAGCATGATCTGTTCTGATAACATGTCCAAAGTACATGTAATGAAATCTCAACATGCTTCACTATAAGGAGCATTCTGCCTGTACTTCTTCCAAGACAGATCTCTTTGCACTTGGGGAAGTCCATTGTTCTTTCAATATTCTTTCCCAACACCAGATCGCATCAATTGTTTACACTCTTCCTTATTCAATGCCCACCTTTCATATGCATATGAGTCAATGGCAGATACCATGGCTCATGACAAGTTTACCTTAGTCCTCACAGTAACATCCTTCCTTTAAAACAGTTTAAAGACTTCTTGTGCAATAGATTTACCCAAGGCATGCTGTCATTTGATCTCTCAAATGTTGCTTCCATGAGTATCGATTGTGGATCTAAGCAAGATGAAATACTTGACAACTTCATTCTTTTTTTCCATTTAGTTCTCATGATGTACCTGTTCTTCCACTTGTGAGGATTTTTGTTTCTTTATATTGAATTCTAATCCATACTGAAAGCTGAAATCCTCATCAGCAAGTTCTTCAAATCCTCCTCAATTTCTGCAATCAAGGTTATGTCATTTGCATACTGCAGGTTATTAATAAGCCTTCCTCCAATCCCAACGCTGCCTTTTTCTTCTTATAATGAAGTTTCTCTGATTATTTGCTCAGCATTCACTTTGAATAAGTTTGGTGAGAGGATAAAACCCTGACTAAAACCAAATTTCAGTCTCCTCTGACATCCATGTTGATCTTTTCTTCCTTTCCTGTCTTGTTTTTTTCATGAATTTTTTAAAATCAAGGAAAATGTGCCTCAGAGATGTATCCACTCAACATACCTATTCAATCTGTGTGCTGAGCAAATCATCAGGGAAGCTAGACCATACGACAAACAATGCAGCATCCGGTGTGAAGAAAAGTTTATTAACAATCTTCAATGTGCACCTGAAACAATCTTACTTGCTGAAAGTGAGGAGGGATTGAAGCATTTATAGATGAAGATCAAGAATTGAAGCCTTCAATATGGATTACAGCTCGATGTAAAGAAAAGTCTTCAAAACTGGATCACTAGGCAACATCATGAAGGAAAACAGATTGAAGCTGTCAATGATTTCATCTCACTTAAATCCGTAATCAGTGCTCATCAGTCAAGAAGTCAAAGGATGTATTTCATTGAGTAAGACTTCTGCGCAAGAACTCTTCAAGGAATTGAAAAACATGGAACTTGCTTTGTGGACTAAGATGTCCGTCACCCAAGATAGGCTATTTTCCATTGCTAATATGAATGTGAAATTTGGACAGTGAATGAGGGAAGCCAAAAAGTATCAATGCTTTTTTAATTTTGTTGCCGGTGAAAAATATTTAAAGTGCCATGGACTGCAAGAATGCTTCTTAGAAGAAACTATGGTATTATTTTATCTCAGACACTTCAGGCATGTTATGAGGGGATACCAGTCCCTCAAAAGGACATCATGCTTGGTAAAGTCAAGGGGAAGCGACAAAGAGGAAGACCCTGGGCAAGATGAAGTGAGACAGAGGATGCAGCCATGGGAAAGAGCATACTCCTTGTCAGAGTGGTGCTTTTGTTCTGTTGTACTGACTCGACAGCACATACCACACCAACACCCCAGTCAGAATCAGAGAATGGTAAGGTACTCTTGTTCCCCTCAGTACCTCGGTTTAGCCATACCGGAGCTGCATGTCCCCCTCTAATTCTTAGCCCCTCAGTTACTTTGTCCCTTAACCATTTCCTTATTCTGTGTACTGGGAAGCCTGTCACTCTGCTTCATGGTCTTTGTGTGCTCCATTGCTCTGTCTCATGGTCTGAGTGAGGCAGCCTCTGCGGTCTCTGCTGCCTCTGTCACTGTAAACAGGGATCTTGATCCACTGGCAGTTCTTCTTGATGAGCATGGGATTCTCTCTCTCTGCTTCTCCAGTGGCTCTTTTTTATTCAGAGAAATGATGAAACTGACCGCTCTCTTCTTTGAATATTTCACACATCTAATTTTGCAAATATACCCCACCCAGTCAGTGGACAGGAATTAAGGGGTATGGATATAAGGGCCCTGCTTATGCAATTTCATTCACCACAGTACGCAGACCCTATTCTATTTTTATGACATATATTCAGTATATTTTATCTTAGATTTGCTTACTGATCCTATTGCCCCCCCCACTCCCCGCCAAGTTCATTTTAAAAAGGAAAACAGACACTAAAATCCATTACTCTTGTACTACCCCTCTGCTCAACAATGAACCAATAATCCAGGAGAACTTCAACAGCTCCTCAACTGCCTGGAGAGCCTGTCAGGAAAGACAGCTTTCAAATTCTGCCCAATTATCCCAACTTTTAGGGTACAAAAGGGATCACAGCTCTCCAATATAATTTATTGTGAAGACGTATTGAATTTTAAACAGAAACACATCATTCAGATGAGGGACACCATTAGCTGAGGTCATAATGATGTCTAAACAACTGAGGAAATTCCGAAACTCAAACAGCACCTGGGAAGCCAAAGAAAGTGTCTCAAAAGCATGGTTGTTGGTACCTAACATAGTTGGTGGAACTTCAGAAGGGGTGACAGGACCACAATTAAGATACATGTATTATATTAGACAGAAGTATTTGCAAAATTGGTTCTTGGTCCTCTGATCAAAGCTATCAGAAAGTGCCTCGGCCAGTGGATCTTAGCACGCCAATTTCTATTAAGGGCATATCTAGGAAAGCCCCTAAGGATTACGTCACTCTTTTCAGGCCCAGGTTGGGGACACTGACCACTGTGCAGTGTATTCTGCATGAGGGAACAATTATTCATGCTTGCAGTTAATGGAGGCCGCATGTATGTGGAGACTCAAATGGACTTAGGGCTTCCAATGTGGACCATAGCCTTTTGCAAGCATAGGCTTGGAAATTTAAGCTCTAATACAGAAGAAAATATAATTAAAAATAATGATTTTTTAAAATAAACTTTGAAGCATTTTATCATGAAGCGTTAATGTGGAGGAATTCATTGAAAGAGAGTCAATAATTCAATAACTGGTGTTCTAGACACCAAGAATATATTAGATAATAAAGTACTAGCATGTTATGTATTCTATTATTGAATAGAATATTACATAATTAATAAAGTGACCCTTGAAAGTTTACTTCTGTCCATCAAAAACTTTGTTGATTTCATCAGGCCTTGGAAATTATATTTTTAATCTATGCACAAGAATAGTTCCCTAAATTTGGATATATTTTTATTTGCCAACATTTCCTCATCGTATTCTAAGTTTCATGAAACTAGGCAGTGAGACTTTTTTACTGCTCTCTTTTTAATCATGCTGAGAGCAGGCACTAGAAGCCCTGCTGGTGTAGTGGTTATGCATTGGGCTACTATCTGCATGGTCAGCAGTTCAAAAACAAGCAGACGCTTCACAGAATCGATACTGGACATTCTACTCCCATAAACAGTTACAGCCTTGGAAACGCATGGGAGGGGCGGGGGTCACTGTGAGACAGCATTGACCTAAAGTTTTTTGGTTTAGTGCACGTACCAATCCATAGAACAAAAACAGTGTCAAACTTGTCATCAGGTTGATTCTGATTCATAGAGAACCTATAGGCCAGAGTAGAAGTGCAAGGCAGGGTTCACAAGACTGTTAATCGTTATAGAAGTAGCTTGCCACATCTCTCTTCTATGAAGCAGCTGGTGGGTTCATACTGCTGAGCTACCATGTTTCTGATAAATACTTTCAACCCTAGGCCACCAGGGATTTTTCCTGGCACTTAATAAGAGGGTAATAAAATTAAGTTAAATATACAAGAAAAAGCAATCGTTTTAAAGGGTAACATTTATAAACTATGAGGAAACAAAAACCATATTTCATGTTTTAGAAATTCATTATCAATAAGAGAAAAATTGCACAAAAGATAAAAAAATATTTTTTATGAATGATTAGTGTATGCCACTGGGTGGCATGAATGATTCTGTGCTCAGCTGTTAAAAGAAAGACTGGTCATTAGAATCTATGCAGAGGCTCCTATGGAGACAGGCTTGGCATTATACTTGGAAAAGGTGACAGTCATTTAAAACCCTGTGGAGCATAGCTGGACTCTAATAAGCATACATTCCCATGATTCATAATTGATTAAATGGCAATTGATAATTAGTTGGTGGTATTATAAAACTGATAGATAGATGGATTGTTGACTTATGCTGAACAACTTTTAATTAATTAGAATGAAACTGGTAGGTTTTTTATTAATCTATATGGTACAGTTGATAAATAAAATGATTGTGTCATTTACACGGGCACTTTGATGAAGATATAATGAATATGTGACCATTTATATGTAAAAGGTCATTGCTAGATGCCATGAAATAATTACTATCCTCAGAATGCAGCAGCTCCCCTGAAGCTAAGAAAGGCGTGGCAGTCTGCTGCTGCAGAGACTTATAGCCTTGTAGGGGCAGCTCTGTGATGCTCCATAGGGTTGCTATGAGCAGAAATCAACCTACTGGCACTGGGTTTGAACAAGTATGCAGAAACTATAAAACAATGCTGATGTAGGGACAGAACTGATACTAGAAAACAAACACGGATTGAATTCTACTCTGAAGAAGACACTTTAGCAAAAATTAAAGCCAACACACTACATGTTAGCTATAGACAATACCACATACTCTACACAGGTTGTACTGGAGCGCTCATTTAATGATTCATTTCCACATTTCTAAAGAAAGTGACCAAATGATCAAATATCCTTTATGTTGAAAGACAGGTAAAGGTGAGGTTAGCAGGTGAAGAGACTTAGAAGAATGAGATTAACTGTTATAAAGAAAGTGAGAAAGCGGTGATAAGTCCTGTCACTATGAAGACATTCTCTACCTACAAAAGGTGAAAATACATCAAACTCAGCCGCTAACAGCAGTGAAGACTTGGAAGAAAGTGAGAATGAGCTACTAGAAGCATCTTTTTTCAAGAACATGGAACTTCAAGTCTTACCAACTTGTCTACTATGACATCTCTTATTTAATTCATTCTAACAACACTAAGGACCAAAAGTATTTTGTGACTATATCTATATCTATATATAATTAAAGCTGTCTTCAAAATGCAAAAGCTTTTCTTTTTTTGTGTAGCAAAGATTTCAATCAATTCTTGTACCTCTGGAGTTGAGTCAGTTAAGTATACTTCAGGATTATAGGAAGATAAGACAAGCTGCATTTCTTAAACATTACAAACAGAAAGCCTGCGAGTTATCTGTACTCCTTTTGTCCATGAGTGCTCAACGTCTTCGGGTTGATAATGTAGATTTACCTCTGCTTTTGTCATTTGACGAATATTGGCAGAGAGGCGCATTTGAAGAGGTATCGAGGTAAGTCATAAAATACTCTGAATTAGCACATCTGACGCCTCCAGTTAGCAAAGTCTGCTGGCTTTTCCACAACAATTTTCTGCAGAGTTATTCTTTGAAAGGGATTGAAAGAATTGTGATAAAAAATAAATGTTGTTTTCCTTCTCTTATTTCAAGAATTTTACTCAGAAAATATATTTGAAAGCAGTTTGGAAATATACTTGTCCTGCAAGGTGTGTTGTTCTTTAATGACAATTTCAAAGGGAACATTGACTATTAAAATTAACTATTAGCTATGAATATTAACTATTAACAGAAGCCTTGGTGGAAATCTCTGCTACACACAAATAGAAAAGAGTTTGCTTTGCATTTCGAAGACACCCAGAAGAGCTAATTCGTGGCTGCCTTTGGAAAGGTCAGAAGTTTGAACCTGTGCAAGAAATAGGTGACTGTCTGTTTCCATACGTATTTACAACCTTAGAAGCCATATGGCAAAGAACTACTCTGCTCAGTAAAGTTGCTATGAGCTGGAATTAACTGGACATCAATGGCTTATGAGCCAAAACCAATTAGCAGGACAAAGCAGTTTCACACAAATGTCAATATACGGGTCATTAGCTCCTATAGTTGTTCCTCAGACTTCAGAGAATTTCTGCCAGAATCTATGTGGAAAGGAGAAAGTGAAGATGAAAGAGAATCAAACACTCCTTCCGACCTGGCCCTTAAGGTTGTGACAATCAGACTCATCCTGGCGTTGCAGCATTCAGTGGGTCACTGGAATCCTGTTACTGAGTAGCTGCTTGCGGAATGTTCAGTTTAGACTCTTCCTATTTTTTCCTCTCTCTCCAACCACCCAGAAACACCCACTTACATAAATTAAATCACCACCATTGGAAAGCCCAAATTGTAAATAGATGTTGACAAATTTGGATTCAATAAAAATGGTAGCACAGATCTAATAAGATCTAATAGTGATAATATGTTTAATTTTTTTTCTTTTTATCTTAGATTTTTTGGGTTGTTTGAGAAAAAACAACTGCATATTTGAAAATTTGAGCTCATCTATCTCCAAAGGGGCCAATATCCTGGAATAAAGAAACCTGTTCATAGATACTCTCAGACTGCAAACATGGAAAATGTCAGTGAGACTCTCCCAGGTCTGTAAAATGAGTGATGGTATTTTACAAAATGCAATCATGTCTTTATTGACCGGAATATGATCTTCATGAGAGAATATTCATTACTTGCTGTCATGTCTCTAATTGCTAGTACACAGTAACATAAAAATTATGCTGTTAACTGATTGACATTTAGAAGACTTTAATCTGAATCAATAAAAATCAAATTACTTTTTAAAAATCGTCTCCTCTTTCTTGTAAAGAGAAATTAGGATATAAATGAGAGAGAGAATGAGAGAATCTACTAAAATATATGTATGTACACAGCACAAAATTGGTAATTGAACAGTAGTTGAGTAATATACATTAAATGATACCTAAGTAAGATAATTCTAGAGAATTATATGAGTACCAGTAATATAAAGCAAAAAAAAAAAAAGCCACCTGCACACACACAGACACAAAATAAAATATGATTATAGATAATGGATATTCCCTGGGTGTTTCAGGGCATTAATTTTGTTGGATGCAGTGATGTATTGAAATGTGTCACTTTGAAATACGCTATCAACTTGAGATGATTCTCAGTGTTATGGAATTATTCTACATTTGGCAATTTGATATATCTATGTGGAAATCCTAAATTCTATGAAGAAGCAGGATTATGGAATTTATGTTAACAAGGCAGGGTACAATCTACAGCATTAGGCTGTATGTTGAATCTGTATATTTTGATATATAAAATACGTAAGCAAGGGAAGAGTGAGGACCTAATTACCGTCAACAAATAAAAACAGAGGGGAGCACATCCATTGAACTAGATAGATGTCCCTGACTAGACAGATGTCACTGAGAAACTCCTAGACTCTGTGGAAGGTTGATGAAAAGTACCTTCCCCCAAAGCCAGCATCTTAAATTCAGACTTCTAGCTTCCTAAACCATGAGATGGTTTTAAGTGATCCACCACTTGTCTGTCAGTTTGTCACATTATGATGGCTTGTGTGTTGCTGTGATATTAATGGCTATGTCACTGATTTTCAAATATCAGCAGGTTCATGCAAGAAAGATGTTTGAGAAGAGCTTCCAGTATAAGCACAGACAACAAAGAAGGAATCGTTTATCCAGTTCTGAGGAATTTGCTACTGAATATTTCATAGACAGACCGGAAACATTGTCAGAGCCTGAAACCTCATGTAAAGAAGCCTCTAGCTCAGAAGTGACAAAGCCCACATGGAAGAAGAACACCAGCCTGAGTGATCACGAGGTGCCAAAGGGATCAGGTATCAGGCATCAAAGAACAAAAAATCATATCATTGTGTGCTCACCTCCATGATACGATCGCTGAAGACAAATGGGTGCATAAGCAAATGTGGCGAAGAAAGCTGATGGCGCCCCACTATCAAAAAATATAGCATCTGGGGTCTTAAAGGCTTGAAGGTAATCAAGCGGCCATCAAGCTGAGAAGCAACAAAGCCCACATGGAAGAAGCACACCAGCCTGTGTGATCACAAGGTGTCAAAGGGATCAGGTATCAGGCATCATCAGAACAAAAAATCTTACCATAGTGAATGAGTGGGGGAGTGTGGAGTAGAGACCCAAAACCCATTAGTAGGCCACTGGACATCCCTTACAGAAGGCTTTCGGGGAGGAGATGAGCCAATCAGGGTGCGATGTAGCAATGATGAAAAATACAACTTTCCTCTGGTACAGATAGGAACTGGAAACATAGAGAATTCAGGATGATCCCTTCAGGACCAGTGGTGTGAGTGGTGATACTGGGAGGGTAGAAGGAGGGTGGGTTGGAAATGGGCAACAGATTACAAGGATCTACGTGTGACTTCCTCCCTGGGGGACAGACAACAGAAAAGTGGGTGATGGGAGTCGTCAGACAGGACAAGGTATGACAAAATAATAATTTATAAATATCAAGGGTTCATGAGGGAGGGAGGAGTAGGGAGGGAGGAGAAAGAATGAGGACCTGATGCCAGGGGCTTAAGTGGAGAGCAAATGTTTTGAGAATGCTGAGGGCAATGAATGTACAAATGTGCTTTACACAATTGATGTATGAATGGAGTGTGATAAGAGTTGTATGAGCCCCTAATAAAACGATTTAAAAAAAAAGAAAAGAAGCCAAACGTTGTTAGAGATCATGCCCTTCAGGTCAGAAGGCACTCAAAATATGACTAAGGAAGCATTGCCATCTCAAAGTGGAGTAAACCACAGTGCCAATGATGGAATAAAGCCTTCAGAATCTTCATTTTCTGATGAGGCATGACTCATAATGAGAAAAAACAGATGAAAATGTCGATTAATATTTGAAACTCTGTATCAGCATAATATAACACTAGGAATATTATGAGTCATTAAAAATGAAGTGGACACAATAGTATTTGAGATGTTAGTGAGCCTAGAAGTAGACTATGAGTGGTCATTTTGAATAGAAAATCATGTGGTTTACTACACATTGACACATACAAGAGCAAGGTGTTGCATTTAATGTCCAAAAGAAAATTTCAAGATCTATCTTGAAGTACAGTGTCACCTGTTAAAGGATCATATTTATCAATATAAAAATAAATCCAATCAATGCAACAATTATTAAAATTTATGCACCAACCACTACATTTAGTGAGGGCGAAACTGAAGAATTCTATAAACTTCTTCAGTCTGAAATGCTTCAAAGATGCAATCAAGATGGTTGATAATTATTGATGATAGGAATGCAAAATTTGAAAACAAAGGGGAAGGAACAGTAGTTGGAAAATATGGTCATGGAGATAGAATCAAAGCAAAAAATTGCCTGAGAGAATTGTTCAAGACCAACAACTTGTTTGTAGCAAATATCTATTTTTCAACCATACAAAGCAATGCAATGGACTTCTCAAGATGGAAAGTATAGACATCAAATTGACTACATCCATGGGAATAGACCCAGGAGAAGCTCAATATCAGGAGCTAAATCAAAGCCAGGGCTCAACTGTGGAGCAGACCCTCTATTGCTCTTACACGAGTTAAGGTAGAAGTTGAAGAAAAGTAAAACAAGTCCACAGAGCCAAAATACCACCTTGAGTCTATCTCACCTGAATTCGGAAAACATCTCAAAAATATATTAGCTCCATTAAAAACTAGTGACAGGGGACTTGATGATCTGTAGGATAATATCCAACACATAATGCATGAAGAAGGAAAAAGATCATTAAAAAGATGGGTGAAAAAACAGAGGTCAGATGAGACTCTGAGACTTGTGATTAATGAGTAACTAAGGCAAATGGAAGAAACGATGGAGTTAAAGAGATGAATAAAAAATAGGACAACTCAAGAAAACAAAGTGAAATATTATAATGAAATGTGCAAATACTTAATGTTAGAAAACCAAAAATAACACCTTTAGCACATCTTAGACTGGAAGAACTCAAGAAAAAATTTAAGCCTTGAAATGCCATTTTGGAATATTCTATAGAAAAAAGATTTAATGATGCAAGAAGCATAACAAGAAGATGGAAAGAATAAAACATCCCTGTGCAGCTCCCCCCACCAAAATTAGTCAATATTCAGCCATTTAAAGTTAGCATATGAACAAGAGTCAGTAGTACTAAAGGATGAAGTACAAATTGCCATGTAAGGTTTAGTTAAAAACAAGTCTCTAAGGCTTGGTGGAATACCAATAGAAATGCTTCAACAAGCTGGTGTAGAACTGGAAGAACTGACTGGTCTCTGGCAGGAAATTTGGAAGACAGTTTCTTGGCATACTGACTGGAAAAGATCCACATTTGTATCCACTACAAGAAAAGGTGAGACAGCAGAATGCAACATTAGAGAATGATTTCTATCCACTAAAAGAAAAGGTAATTTAACAGAATGCACAAATTATCAGTATATCACTGATATCACATGAAAGTAAACCTTTTCAGAAGATTATCCAACAACTATTGCAACAATCAGTACATTGACCGGGAGTAGATCGAGGTTCAGAAGAACATGTGAAACAAGGGATATCATTGCTGATGTCAGACGGATGTTGGCTGAAAAGAAAGAGTATCAGAAAGATGTTTACTTGTATTTAATTGACTAGTCAAAGGCATTTGACTGTGCGGATCATAACAAACTAAGGATTGACTTGGAAAGAATGTGAATCCCAGAGCACTTGATTATCCTCATGTGGAACCTGTACATGGATCAAAAAGAAGACCTGTGAACAGAAAAGGAATACTGCATGGTTCAAAATCAAGAAAGGTGGTTGTATCTTCTCACGATCCTTCTTCAATTTGTGTGCTGAACAAATCATCAGAGAAGGTGGAATATATGAAGAAGAATATATGGCAACAGGATTGGAAGAAGGATTATTAACAACCTGCACTATGTAGATGATCTAACCTTGCTTGATGCACGTGAGGAGGACTTGGAAGTACTTGTTGATGGACATCAAGAATTGTAGCTTTAGTATGGATTACAACTCAGTGTAATGAAAACAAAAATCCTCACACTTTGGCAATAGATAAGATTATGATAAACTAATTGGAGAAAATTTTAAAGTTGTTGTGGTAGCTGCATAATCTGGTGTCAATTTGGGACTTGAGAGGATTAAGAGTGAATGGAGGGAGTCTAGTCTGTCAATCAGGTCATAGCCAATGAGGCCTCACTGTGGGCATGGCCTTCTCTTGAGAATTGTGGGAACTCTAGTATTTCCTCCTTGGAGACCAGGGACAACACTCTCTCTCTGCTGATTCCCTATGAGACATTCATGAGGAGAAGCCACATGGACCTGCCCTGATGCATCCAGACCTCTGAAGCCAGAGAAGCCAGCACTGAGATGCTTACAATGATACTGGATCCAAAGACTTTCTACCCACTGGCCTGTGATCCTCCTGCATTTGGTGTAATTGCACGTGTTTCGTGAGTCTGAAGAGGACTTTATAGATTGGTATTGGACATATGGGCTAATATCAGACATGTGGGCTTGGACTGGACTGGGTTGGCATGCTTTCTTAATGTACAATTACCCTTCATATGAAATTCTCTCTATTTTTTAAATCATTTTATTGGGGGCTTATAAAACTCTGATCACAATCCATACATCAATTGAATCAGGCATATTCGTACATATGTTGCCTCATTCTTTTCCAGACATTTACTTTCCATTGAGCCCTTGGTACCAGCTCTTTCCCCCCTTTCTTCCTGTCATGAGCGGTGCGATCAATAATTACTTAACGCTCTTAGACATTTTCGAATGCTCTGTTTATTCACTGCAAACACACATCAAACAATCTAAAATATTACTCAAACTACTAAGGGCAAACAACTATAAGCATGAGGGCAGAGTAACAACTATGAGCATAAAGGCAGAATAATAACATTCCTCACATATTTCATAAGAGCATCATTGTCCCAATCAGCATTGCCTCATCGGTGTACTAGCCCAGGTAGAGTTGGAGAGAGCAGGAGGTAATGTCTCCTTGGTTCCTAGCTCTCTAAAAGTCAGTGTCTCTACCTGGGTTTAAATGGACATTTTGGCCAGTTCTTTGACGTTCTCACTGTCCCAGTCAAGTCTTACCGAGTTTCTCCATGCTTTAGGTGGCTTGGCTAATTTTTGGGCTTAGGCCAGGTCTCAGCCCGGTCTTATCAGAGGTCTCACATTTTTGTGGTGGCTTCTTTGATATAAGTGTTGGCCTGGGCCCCAATATTACATTTTATTTTTTCTTTAAAGTGGAGTTTCTTTTGCTTGTTTATTTGATGTGGCTCAACGTCTTGCAAGGTAGTTCAACGTCTTGCAAGGAAGATTTATGGTGCTCTCATCAGGTCCCCACCCTCATAATTCCCTGTTAGACTGTATATTGTTATCATTTTCATTTCTCACACCGACCATTGTCTCCCCTCCCACATGTTTTCTGTTGTTCTTCCCCCTGTAGAGCGGTGTATGGTTATGTGTCAATCATTGCGATCGGTGCCCCCCTCTCTCTCTCCTCCTTCCTCCCCTCCCCCTTCCCTCTACCCTTCTGATATCACCACTCCTGCTCCTGTTCCTGGAATCTGTGTGTCGTGAGCTCCCATCCCTTTCTATACCTGTGTACATGTTCCAGTCTACTCTGAATTGAGGAGCAACACTGGGGTCATGGTAGTGGGGGTGAGGAAGCCTCAAGGAACCAGAGAATATAGTGTGTTTCCTCAATGCTTTACTGCATCCTTGTGACTCATCCCTTCCCTGTGGCTCCTCTGTGGGGAGATTGTTAAACATACAAGTGTCCATGGTTTTGTTTCTCTAGTCTACCCGGACTAGCACAGTTGTCAAGGATTTTGTCTTGCTTGGATCCATAATCAATGCTCACGCACACAACATCAGGAGATCAAATGCCTTATTACATTGGCTAAATCTTTTGTACATAATGTCTTTAAAGTGTTGAAAACAAGGATTTTCCTTTGGGGACTACGTTGCACCTGATCCAATCATAGTATTTCCAATTATATCATATGCCTGTGAAATTTGGATATTGAATATGGAAGACTAAAGAAGTTCATAGACCATATAAGATGAGTTATGAATTATACATTTGAATTATGGTACTGTCAAATGATAGTGAATGTACCATGGACTATCAAAAGAACAAATATTGCTTCTTAGAGGCAATCATAGTAAAACATCATGCAATGTGCTTTGGACATATTATCAGGAGAGACCAGTCCCTGAAGAAGGAAATCAGGCTTAGTACAGTGGAGGAGCAGTGAAAAGGAGGGAGGCACTCAAGAAATGGATTGCCACGTGGCTGCAGCAGTGGACTCAAACGTAAGAACAATTGCAAGAGTAGCACAGGACTGAGTGGTATTTGTTCTGCTGTGCTTAGGCTTGCTATCAGTGAAGACTGATAACTCGATGATTCCTGGCCATGACAACAAAGTGTGAGAGAAGATATTTCTGTTTGTCTAACCATCCATTTTTGAAATTTCTATTGAGCAGTTGTATATAAGATAAATTTTAGTTGAAAGGTTGGAGGCTTAAGTTCATTTGGAGGGATTTAAAAAGTAAGGCCTGGTCCTCCCCTTGAAAACAAACAGTGCTTGACAAGTCCATGGGTCATGGTTATATTGTGACACATGTAAGGTCTCCATACATTTGATTTGACTCAACAGAAACAGGTCTGTATACATGTATCAAATATGGATTTCAAAAATATCTTTAGTATAAATAACATAACATTTTTGCTAGCATCAGTTTTATACAATATGATTCAATTTTTTATTTTAGAAAATATCTAGCATCCAGCACATTGTTTGATCCACTGAATAAATAATGGAGCATTATTTTTATTTGCAACAATGGGGCTAAACCTTAACTAAAATACCATGTAAGAACTAAAACAAAAAAGGAGGTTTAGGGAATTGTATTAGGCTGGTTTTTTTTTAGAGACTCAAAAACAATGACACTTAAATAGGAATAAGAAAGAACTTTATTTATTTTTCCTCCCTCCCTCTACTCCCAACCCTGTGGCCCCTTGATAGATTGTAGATTGTTAATTATTTTCAAATCTCACATTGACTGCTGTCTCCCTTCCCCTCTGGTTTCTGTTGTTCTTCCCCTTGGATGCCGATGTGTGGTTATGTGTCATACACTGAGATCGGTGCCCTGATCCCTCCCCACCCACACCCCCACTCCCCCTCCCCTTTTGGTATCTCTATTCCTATTCCTGTTCCTGGGTCCCTGTGTTGTGAGTTTTATCTCCTGCCTGTACCTCCGTATATGCTCCCATCTAGTCTAGATTGAGAAGCAACACTGGGGTCATGATAGCGGGGGGGCGGGAAGGAGGGGCTCAATGAGAAGGAAATGTCTAGAAGAGAATGATGAAATGTATGTATGAATATATCGGATACAATTGATGTTTGGATTGTGACAAGAGTTGTAAAAGCCCCCAATAAAATGACTATAAAAAATAAAGAAAGAGCTTTATATCAAGATGTAATTTTACATAAGAAGGCTTCCCAGCCCCGTTCCAATCAAGGCCATAGATACAATCGCTATGGGGTCCTCTTCAGACTCACTTAACTTCAGGTTGATGCTGCAGCAAATTGAAGCGGTAGGCCGGAAGATCACAGGCTGGTGGGCGCAGAGTCACACATGGATCCGAAGTTGGTGGAAAGATGGCAGAGTGCCAGAGTGTTCCAGGTCAGCGGCCCACGAGGAGGCAGACAGAGAATTCCAGTGAAGTTTCATGGAGGAGGGAGGTGGATTATCAGGGATAGAGGAGAGGGGTCTCCAGTGTCTCTCTTCTAAAAAGACTACACCTCCAAGGAGATAGTATCAGACTGTGGCCTGACTGAGAGCTTGGGCCCGCCTGCCGTACAAGTGCAAGTTGACATACGATCTAACTGCCACAACATAGTTTCATGTCTACATAAAAGAAAAGAAGCAGTCCACTTTTCTCCTGCACCTAATAATGGCATTCATGAATTTATTTGTAGTCTCTGTCAAACACACACACACACACACACACACACACACACACATATATATACTGTATTTGTGAACGTATTCTCACTTGTTTTCTTACTATTGTTCAGCTTGTGTGTCTATCTATGCACTTGTATTGAATTATGCTTTCTGGAAATTCTACATTTTGTTCAACTTTTTCACATTTGATTTTATTCTAAGTAAAATCTGACTGTGTTAGTGTGGGTAGACTAGAGAAACAAATTCAGAGACATTCATATGTGTATAAGAGAGCACTTTATATCAAGAAGCAATTATGCATTAATAAAACATCACAGCCCAGTCCAGATGAAGTCCATGAGTTCAATATTAGCCCATAAGTCCAATATTCCCCCTGGATTCCTCTTGAGATTCACACAACACATGCAATAATGCTGAATGCAGGAAGATCACAGGCCCATGGGTGGAAAGACTTGTGGATGCATGGCAGTTTAAGCATTTCAGAACTGGAGTGGGTCTCCACTTGACCCTTCAGCTCCAGGACTCTAGCATAGTTCCAAATGTCTTGTCAGCAGGAATGTCTCAGAGGGAATGAGCATGTGGTCTGCTTCCAGCAAGCTATTTATCTTCTAAGCACTTCCAAATGAGGTCATCGAACTGCCACTTGATTGACCGGCTAAACTCCACCCCTTCACTCTTACATACCAGATTGACAACAAATTATTTAACTACCACACTAATTTACAGACTTACAACATGGTTCCTATCTAACAAATCAAATGCTGTTCTAAGTCAATTCAGGCAAAAATTGAGTACCTTTTTTTATACTTTCATTTTCCTTGAATTTTATATGCAGTATCTTTGTAAACCCAAACTGCATGTCAGACTTCTCCACCTCCGTATATATTTTCTAGTTTTTAAATACCATAGAATTTCCAGATGAGACCATAATATTGAATTTACAAAGTAATTAGGGGTCATGGACATAATTGTAACATTGATTTTTTTCTAGATATCACAAAAATGGAATAACTTTTTCCAGTAAAAATTGTTTTATATTAGGTTATTATATTTTACTTTTTTGAATTGGTTTAGATTTATAATAGAACATACAATATAATAGAGCATACAGTGAACAAAGTTATGAAAACTTCTCAGTCAAGCCAAACACCTTGAGAGAATGAATGATTGAACCTCAGCACCATAGTTGTGGAGAACACAGCGGTCAATTGACATAATACAATGTTCTACATCGCTGTTTTCCAAAGTGGACAGTAGCACCTGCTGGGGAGTGCTGGGATGATTCAGGGGGGCTACAAAAACAGATACCTTCACTTAACTTTAGATTTGGGGCTTTGGCACACAAAAAATTAATTTCCAGGGATCATCTGACTTTTCCCCCCCAAAAAGGACAGTAATGGGAGCCTGTGGTCTACATACCAATTTTATGAGTAGTATCTGGCATCTTTAACGCTCTTGATTGACCATCTAGTGTGAGTGGCAATCTAATTATTGGTATGTCCCAATCTGGAGCTCAGAAAAATGAATAAAATTAAACATCCCTGGACACACTGAGTTCAATGGACTGATGGGCCACATAAACTTCAACTTCCACAACTCCGAAACCAAAAGATCTAGTAATTGGTTAATTCCTACTAAACACTTAGAAAGGGATCATTTCAGGAGGTCCTGGATAAAGTTTGAGAAATATGTCACATATGATGTTCCGATGAGTCAGAATGGACTCAACTGTAAGCACTTTAGGGATAAACAGGACAGTGGCTTGAATGAAAACACTCCCAGTCTTTTCACTTATATGATCAAAAACCACTCTAGTCAGCACTGAATTTAGACTCATACTAAAATGGAAGAGTTTACTTAGTTTGGTTTCTTAACCACCACTTTTTACTACTTTCATTATTTCTTTAGCTTCACATGTACACAAACACACTGGCTGTCACTAAAACTGAAAAGATGGAGGAATATATATGTTTACTACCAAAGATAATTTAGAGTTTTACTATGTTTAAGTATAAATTTTATTATAGATGACAATTTAATGTATACAAATAAATATTTTTTTCAGTCTCCCCTTATAGGTGCTAATCTTTTCCAAATATATAATATGTATACAACACTATCTTGTACAATATAAATATGATGTGGATTTTTACCATATAATTAGTGCCATCTTTATGTTGAAAGAATAGTCCACTGATGTATCATGTATTTAAACTTTTGGGTTTTTTGATCCTTTATAGAACTGACTGTAGCCATTTTTGAAAGCTGAGAATTGATTTGGAGCCCGGGTTGGGTACAAACTAATTCTTTATAGGATTATGTTCTCTAGTACTGAAAATCAAAGATATTTTATAAAACGTTTTTAGCTGAAAAATCACTAAATCAAATAAAGCTTTATTGAATGAAGGCAAGAAGGGGCAGGGGTGGGCGGGCAATGGAAAACATAAAGAAAAAGGCATTCTCTTACTCTAATCTTTAAATGAGAAGTCCAAAGATTCTTATTTTACCCAAAGCTGGTTCTAGTGGGTACAGAAACTTTCACAACACTTTTTTTTTAACTTGCATCTCCTTTAACTTTATACACTATCTAAATGTCAGCAGTCGAAATCACCAGGCACTCCATAGGAGAAAGATAGGCTTATCTGTTTCTGTAAAGATTTACAGAATTGAAACCCACAGAAGCATTTCAACTTTGTTTAAAGAATCATTTGGAGTCAGAGTCAACAGTGAGTTCCTTTTAATTTGGTCTCTTACCTAGATCCATTAGGGGGGAAAAAAAAGCAGTTTGCTGGGAGTTAAACGACTATGGCTAGAAGAGCCATGTCAAGTAAATCATATGGTTATAATTTTAAGTCAAATTCACATACTCATTCCTTATCATTCATTTATGTTTTAAAATAGAATGTCTTAAATTAATACTTGGTGGTACAAAGGTTAAGAATTGATTACTAAACAATAGGCCAGCAGTTTGAACTCAACTAATGGCACTGTGAGAGAAAGTGGCTACATGCTTCTGTAAATATTTTGAACCATGTGAACTGTGTGGAATACTTCCACTTTGTTCTGCAGTGTTATTATGAACTGGAATGGACACCATTGTGTATGGGAACAGCAGCAACAACATGTCCTAGATGCTGTCATTTCTTTCAACGTGGATACTAAAAAAATCAAATAGATCAGGCTTTTAAAGAAACACTTCAATTATCCCTAATTATCTTCTCTTATACCCAAATCATTGAATACCAATTTTATGTGAACACCTACTAACCCTCACCTGTTGAGTTCAAACTGTTGACCCTTTGGTTCGCTATTCATCACTTACTTATCTACAGGACCACCGGGTTCTACCTATAAACTAAAACCAAACCAACTGCCATTGAATAGATTCAAGTTCACTGTGACTCTGTATAGTGTTTTGTTGAAATGCAAATATCTATACGAGCAGGAAGCCTTATCTTTCTTCCATGGTGGTCTGGAACCAACCACCTTGTTGTTAGCAATCTAGTGCCTATCTCACACCACCAGAGGAGAGAAAGAACAGAGAGAGAGAGAGACTTCTTTGAAAGTAAATTACTTTATCAATTATTTTTGTATTTTTGTTCTTATTTATTTTGGTTTGTATGTTTAACTTAGAAATTAAGCTAAGTACCAGCTAGACATCCTCATAGCTTCAATCATTAAAATAATTTCAATATTTGGATCATATTTACATGCTAGGAGAATCAGAAAAAAATTGTTTGATTTTTCAATAGTTTTATTTATTTTTTCACATATATTATGACATATAATACTATAAAAAAAGTATTAAATGTTAACACTTCTTGGTTCTGACTAAGGAGAAATTATATCCACATGAAACTTAATATCAAATATATTCTGTGGTAAATTTGCAAAGACAGAAAAATCAATAATCAAAAGTTAAATGAAAATAATTTTGAAAGTGTTCTATCAGAAGTAAGTCTTGAATTTGGTTTGAAGAACCAAGTGGAGTCAGTGAAAGAATTAGGAAAGGCATGGCAGGTTGGAGAGATATCCAGGGGTTATGGCTCTTCCAGAATGTCAACTTTAACTCAAATTCCCTTTCTCAAGTAATAAAGCACAAGATAATTTAAATAAAATTAATTCCCTTAGATCTATGTGGCAGTTACATGGTATCCTGTCAACTTGAGTGAAGGCGTGGAATCTAGCTTATCAATCAAGTTGTAGCCAATAATGCCTCTGTGTGGGCATGCCTTTTCCTGAGGATTCTGAGAACTCCTGTCTTCCTCCTTGGAGGTGAGACACACACTTTCTTTGTTTCACATTCCTGTTGAAAAGCCACCTGGAGCCCCACCGATGGCTGCCAGAGGCCTGGAGCTGGAGGAGTTATGTGGAGACCCACACCAGAGCTGAGATGCTTCCACAAGACTTTATACCCACTGGCCTGTGATCGTCCTGCTTTGGGCATCATTGTATGTGCTATGGGAGTCTGTAGAAGAATTTATGGACCAGTGTCAGACATATGGGCTAATATCAGACTTAGGGGCTAATATTGAACTTATGGACTTGATCTGGACTGGGCTGGGATGTTTTCTTAATATATAATTACTTTGGATATAAAATTCAAACTCTCTCTTATACAGATATGAGTACAGTATCTCCATATTTGTTTCTCTCATCAACCCGACTAACACAATATATGTTTTTAAACTTTTAAAATATATATCTGAAATAACCTCAATAGCAAACATCAGGAAATTATTATCACCAATAAATGGGGTTTAATTCATCTCCCCATTCATTTCATGACACCCTAGAGTCCCATTTAGAGAGAGAACAAACAGCAGGGGACCTTACAGACATCTCAGATTGGAATGAGGGGCTTGAGCAAGTGTTAATAGGGAGCTAATATGATGATTAGGTAACTGTGCAAACAGGAGTCCTGAGCAAATTCTCCCAAAAGCAGGATTTAAAAAGTATGATTGAACACCTAATCACCTCACACCATTTTCTTTTAAACCTTAGGATAATCAGTCAAATATGATTAAAACAATGTGTGTAGCTGTATATAATATCAAACCGACAAAATTGTGCTTTGCTTATCAAAGTACCCTAATTTATTGTAAACATTTTCAGATAAGGTTTTCCAAAATCTTATAAGTGCATTTCTATATAGAGGGAACCTAGCTTGAAAATAAAACCCTAATGAACCATTGACAAAAAAGTTAAGGGGAGGACACTGTTTAATTAATTAAATAAATCACATTTTTTTATTAGAAGGTAGATTTTTTTTTTTTGGAACTGTATCTTAAAATTCCACTGCACACTTTGTAATAGGTAAAGCAACACCTGGTAAAAAAGCATTTCAAAGGACATTCTAGTAGGGAATACATGTGCTCTTAAACTGTTGCTGAGGGACTGTTAAGTGAGCCAAGGAACATAAAAGGGAGGGGAGCAACCTTGGCAACCTCACACTGTAGGCTAGCAGAGATGATGCTCGATCTGGCAGTAAGTGTGAAACGGCAACAATAATGAAGTAAAAGCATAGCTTTGCAATCCTTCTGAAATAAAGGAGGCTTGAAGAGAAATCACCCTTCCAAATCCTAAAATGAAGGGATGTTGTCTCTCTCACTCACTTATTCAATAGACATCATGAAAATGACGGCAAGCAACTCTATTGGACCCAACCTGTTGACTTTCCCCTGGCTGGAAAAATTTATTTACCAATAGTGAAAGCTTTCTTTCTTTTTAAAAAATAATACTGAATGATCTGTAACACTGATGGAGCATGGACTCTTAGCGGTGTAATAAAATTAGTTGTTTTTTTTTTGTGTGTGTGTGTGTGTGTGTGTGTGTGTTTGTCTCACTGTTTTCATTTTTCCTAAAGGGCTTTCAGTTCTTCCACTTTATATGGTTCTTAGTTGTACAACCGGGTTTAACATCAGAAAGTTATGTGCCAGGATTGTAGACTTTCACCACACTTATTCCAATTATCTGCTGATCAATAATCCTAGACATGGGACGAAAGAAGTATGTGAAATCAGGATTAGCGGAATGCTCATTAACAATGTAGATGACATTACCTTGCTTGCTAAAAGCCAAGGAAACTTGAGGCACTTACCAAAGAAGATGAAAGAATATTGCCTTCAGTATGGATTCCAACTCAACATCAAGAAAACAAAAATTCTCTCTACTGGGTCAAAAGCAACATCTTGCTAAACAGAAAACATTGGCATTATCTAGGATCCACAAAACATGATGTCTGTGATACGCATCATTGTGCCTCTCATTCGATCAGCGGCTCTTTAGTATTGAAGAAGACTAATGCAATGAGACTCACTCTAAGTTCCGAGTCCCCACAGGCCCTAAGGCACTAGGAAAGTCTGGTGAGTAAGAGACAGACATGATGTGGATTATCCCTGTCATGCTTTTCTGTTATTTAGTGATTAACACACTGATCTTCAGTTAATATAATAACAAGGAAAGTCATCTGAATTTAGGCATAATAACTTGATAAGACAATATGTGATGAATCAAATTAAATTTTCCTTGCATTATTGTAAGTAGTTCATCAATATTTATTCTAGGAGGGAGATTTTAAGTTACAGAAATAAATCTTCTATATACTAGGCTAATTTAGCCATGTGTTAATTTAGCCACCATGTGTTTAATATCCATATGTTGTAGTTTTTAGGTGCCATCAAGTCAGTTCCAACAAATTGTAACATTATGCACAACAGAACGGAACACTGCCTGGTCCTACCCCAACCTCACAGCTGCTCCTACGCTAGATCCCATTGTTGCAGCCACGGTGTCAATCCATCTACAGAAGGCCTTCCTCTTCGTCCAAGTGCCTCTACTTTACCAAACATGATGTCTTTCTCCAGGGGTTGTTTTCCTTGGACAATTATGTCCAAAGGATGTAAGAAGAGAATCTGGCCATCCTTGCCTCAAGGAGTATAGCTGTTCTTTTTCAGAACAGTTTCCTTCAGCAGTTTTTCAGAGAACAAGAAGGGAAGTGTCTATTTTATGTTAGGCAAAAATCAGACCATCCAGTGCATCAGCTCCTTGGGTTGAGCTGTCAGCACCTTCCCAGTTGCCTTGTCCGGACAGTGAAAGCTGTCCTGTCCTCCTTGCCCAAGGAGTAAATAGCTTCCTCCCTGACACATACTTGATCTTAAGGAGCAAGTGCTTCAAGGTCTCCTGACTTTCAGCAAGCAAGGTTGTGTTATCTATGTACCACAGATTGTTAATAAGCTTCCTCCAATCCTGATGCCACACTTTCCTTCGTATACTCCAGTTCCTCTGATGATGTGTTCAGCATACACACTGAACAAGTATGGTGAGAGGATACAACCTGGATGTACAACTTTCCTGATTATAAATCATGTAGTATGCCCTTATTCTATTTGCACACTGGCTCTTGGTTCATGTACAGGTCCCTCATGTGCACTATGAAGTGTTCTGAAATTCCCATTCTTCTCAAGCTCATCTACAGTTCGTTATGGCCCATGCAGATGAATGCCTTTGCATGATCAGTGAAACACAAGTAAACATATTTCTGATATTCTCTGCTTGGAGCCCCAATCCATCTGACATCAACAATGATATCCTTTGTTTCACGTTGTCTTTGGAATCTGGCCTGAACTTCTTATAGCTCCCTGTCAATGTACTGCGGCAACCATAGCTGGATGATAAACAGCAATGTGTATGTCTCAGTCGAATATCTCAATAATATTCACAATGTCCTTTAGAACAAGTTAAAAATCATATTCATAGTGCATGTGACCTTTTTAAGTCTAACTTAAATTTACCTTTAATTTGCGTATAAATATTTTGTTGCACAGTAGTACATTTCTTAAATGTCACCAAATATAAAATAAAATATGCAATTTTCTTATTTCCACATTTTTATTGTTTTTTTGTGTTAGCTATTATTAACAGCAGTTTAAACCCAAACTCCATCATGCAACTTCCCAACATCTTATAATATATATTATTATTTTACATCACGCTGACTATTATTTCCTAGACCAACAGTCCATGTAGATTTCAGCTCCTATTTTCAATTTTCACCTCGTTAAATATCTAACTTTGTGAGGTTTTAGCTGATAGTCTCTATTTTACCTCTTGATAATCTAATATCCATTGCAATGACTACACAGACCTCATAGAAGAAAATCATGATGAAAAGGTATATTAAGAAAGTGAATAATCTCTTTTCTGTCAGTTTGTCAAACTGTGGTCCTTTGTGTGTTTCTATGCTGCCGAAAGCCATGTCGTTGATATTTCAACACCAGCAGAAGATCACAAAGAGTGAACATGTTTCAACAGAGCTTCCAAACTACAAAGAAGGATTCAGCTGCCAATTTCAGAAGACGCAGCCACTGAAAACCTTATGCATAGCTTGGAAACATTGTCAGATACAGAAGAATCAATGATTGAAAGCAGAACATGGGTAGAGAGAGGTCGTTTCTGAGGTGGGTCTCTTCAGGTCAGAGGGCATTCAGCATGTGATTTCTCAGAGTGGGGTAGACCACGGTGGTGTGAACTGGGTAAAGTTGTGGGAGTAGAGCCTTTTGAGTTTTCATTTGCTGATGGGATACAACTCAAGGAAAGGAGAAACTGCTGCAAACATTTGTTATTGATTTAAATTTGCAGCTTTCAGAATTTGAATCTAGGATAATTGGAAGTCATCAAACCTGAAATGGATGTATGAAGATCGATATTCTAAACATTAGTGAGCTTAAATGGACTGGTTTGGGCCATTTTCAATCAGAAAATCACGTGATTTACTATGTTAGAATAACACAATCAAGAGGATGGGATTGTATTCATTGTCAAGGAGGGCACTGCAAAATCCATCGTGAAGTGCATACTGCCTGTGATTCTGTCTATACACCTTCAAAGATATCCAATAAATACAACTATTCTTCAAAATTATTCACCAACCACAAAAGCTAGAGATGAAGAAATTGAGTAATTCTATCTAAGACTACAGTCAGATGTTGCTCTAATATGCAATGAAGATGTATTAATAAATACTGGTGATTGAAATGCAAAAGTTGGGAACAAATAAGAAATAGTAGTTAGAAAATATGAACTTGGTGATAAGAAAGGAAGTTGAGATCACCTGATAGAATTTTGCAAACTGATGACTTGTTCATAGCAAATATCTTTGTTCAACAATACAAAAGATGACTATACAACTCCAGATGGAATAAACAGGAATCAATTTTGCATCTCAATGTGAAAATGACAAGAAGTTCAATGTTGGCAATTAAAACCAGATCAGAGGCTGCCTGTGGAATAAATCATCAATTATGTAAGTTCATAATAAAGCTAAAGAAATTTAAAAGAAGCCCACATGACCCAAAATATGATTTTAAGACAGTCCCACCTGAATTTCAAGAATATCTCAAAACAGATGTGACCGATGAACACTCATTACAGAAGACTTGATGAGATGTGAGGCACATCAATAGCATCATTAATAAAGAAATGTCATTACAAGACAAGAGAGAAACAAAACATCGACATGGATGTCAGAACAGACTTTGAAACTTGCTCTTACCCATAGAGTAGCAAAGGTAAATGGAAAAATTAGCTGAATAAAATAGGGCAGCTCAGGAAGACAAATTCAAATATAATGAAATGTGGAAATTTTAGAATTAGAAAACAAAAAGAGAAGTACCTTAAACTAAAAGAACTGAAGAAAATTCCAGTTGAAATCTGGAATTGAAATCTCTAAAGATTCTATGGGCAAATTTTTGAATGATGCAGCGGGCATCATAAAAATGAAGAAACAACAAAGTCACTGTACCAAAAAGGACTAGTCAACATTCCACCATTTCAGGAGGTAGTATATAAGCAAAAACCACTGATGTTGAAGGAATGATGGTGCTTAAGAAATAAGTTCAATCTGCACTGAAAGGGTTAGCCAAAACAAGACTCCAGGAATTGATGGAATACCAATTGAATTGCTTCAACCAGCTGATAAATCAATAAAAGCATTCATTAATCTAGACCAAGAAATTTGGAAGATAGCTATTTGGCCAAATGACTAGTAGAGATCCCTATTTGTATCCAAGTGATCCAACAGAATGCTCACATTATAGAACAGTATCATTGTTGTCATATTTATGTAAAATTTTGTTGAAGATTATCCAACAACTGTTGCAGCAACATTTAAAAAAATTCTTATATTGGGGACTTGTACAACTCTTATCACAATCCATACATGCATCCACTATGTCAAGCACTTTTGCACATTTGTTGCCATCATCATTCTCAAAATATTTTCTTTCTACTTGAGTCCTTGGTATAAGCTCCTCATTTCCCCTCTCCCTCCCCCACTCTCCCTCCCTTAGACACCCTTGATAATATATAATAATTTTCCATGTCTTAACATTCTCTGATGTCTCCCTTCACCCATATTTCTGTTTTCCATCCGCCTTGCTCCCACACTTTCCCCTTATCCTCCTGGTATCTCTACTTTCATTATTGGTTGTGAGAGGTTTATCTGTCCTGTATTCGCTGTGTTTCCAGTTCTGATCTGTTCCAGATTTGGTCTAGCCAGATTTGTAAGGTAGACTTAGGTTCATGATAGTGGGGAGAGGGTAAGGGAGTAAGAAGCATTAAAGAACTAGAAGAAAGTTGTATGCTTCATTGGTGCTACACTGCACCCTGATTGGCTGATATTCTCCCTGTGACCCTTCTGTATGGGGATGTCCAGTTGTCTACAGATAGGCTTTGGGTCTCCACCCTGCACTCCCTTTCATTCACAATGATATGACTTTTTTGTTCTCTGATGAGAAGATCTATCATTTTTATGATACATATAGTTTTGTTTATTTCTTTAGGCTTAAGGAATTTTTCCTCTAATAGTGCAATACAAACATTTTTATAGTCACAAGGGCAGAGCTGAAGGAAATTATGCTAAGCAAAGTAAGCCAAGTATAAAAGGACAAGTACAACATGAGCTCAAAAAATGCAAAAGGGACATAGGGAAGAAGCTACTGTATACATACATACTTGGAGTGTGGTCCAGGTAATATGGCAGGGGCCAGCCTAAACCCAGGGATACCTACAGTAGCTAACTAAAAAGGAAGCGGGGGGTGGGTGGGGGGGTGGACATGGGTATCCGGGGGAACAGGGCAGCAGTACATTCAGAAGAGGATGTGGAACAAGGAATATTATTACTGATGTCTGATAGATCTTGGCTCAAAGCAGAAAATATCAGAAGATGTTTACTTGTATTAATTGACAGATCAAAAAAAGCATTGGACTACGCAGACCAAAGTAAACTGTAGATAGCTTTGAGAATAGAAATTCCAGAACACTTCATTGTGCTCAGGTGGAATCTGTACATGGATCAAGAAGCAGCTGTGTGAACCAAACAAGGGAAAACTGCATGGTTTAACATCAGAAAAAATATGCTTTAGAGTTATATCCGCTCATCATACTTAATCAATCTGTATGCAGAGCACATAATCAGAGAAGCTGAATTATATGAAGAAAAATATGTGGCATCAAGTTTGAAGGAAGGCTTAATAACCTATGATATATGGACGACACAGCCTTGTCCTCTGAAAGTGAGGAGAACTTGAAACACTTGCAGATAAAGATTAAATATTGCAGCCTTCAGTATGGATTACAATTATAAGTAGAGAAGACCAAAATCCTCACAAGTGGACCATGATCACACAGGCGGGTGTGCATCTTCTATGTGGGCTTTGTTGCTTCTGAGCTAGATAGCTGCTTGTTTATCTTCGAGCCTTTAAGATCCCAGATGCTATATCTTTTGATAGTCGGGCACCATCAGCTTTCTTCACCACATTTGATTATGCACACATTTGCCTTCAGCAATCATGTTGGGAAGGTGAGCATCATGGAATGCCGGATTGTTAGAACGAAGTGTTCTTGTGTTAAGGAAGTACTTGAGTGGAGGCCCAATGCCCAACTGCAACCTTAATTTGTAACATATAGATAAGAATACATAGTTCTATTCCCCTCTCATTATATATATATATACACACACACATATGTACATGCCTGTACTTAGGCATCTATAAATGTCCTTTGCCTCCTGTTTCTTTCTTCTACTTCATTTTTACTTCCCTCTTGTCCCACCATCATGTTCAGCCTTCATTCGGGTTAGTAATTCCTCAATGCTACATTGCTCTTGATTGTGCCTCACTAAGCATCCTATGACCTTCCTTCCAATGATTTTAGTTCACTTGCTGTTCCCTTGTACCTGGGTTTAACCCCCTGCCTCTTCATTTCTCCCACCTCCCCTTCTCCTGTATCCTCCTGAACCATTGGTCCCATACTTTTCATCACTGAATTATTTATCTCACCTATCTTATCAAGATAGAAATGCAGGTACCTTAATAAGAAAACAAAACAAAACAGACAAAGCCAAATAAAACAACAAAGGAAGTCAAAACCAATAAAACAGTAACAACAGCAAAAAACAAACACAAAATAACAATAACAAAAAGAAAGCCACTGACAAAAATGGAAAAGCCTATAAATAGTTCAAGGTCTGTTTGTTGGCCTTTACAAGTGTTTTCCAGTCGCGTCTGATGATGTGCCACACTCCCAAGTCCATTTTTGGTATTCCCTCAGGGTTTCATCAGTCTGCTTCCCCTGCTGCTCTGCTGCATGCCCTCAGTGCCTCACCTCAGTGTGCTGGGGCCAGACCATGCACTCTTCCTGCACTGTCTCCAGTGCTGTCCTCTGAAGTGTCATGGTTCAGTGCGGGATGCCATCATGACGGGTGGTACGGCCAGCCCTACGATCCTCCCCATGCGATGTCTGCTCTGAGTAGGAACATCATCCTTGTGCCTCAGTGTCTGCTCTGAGCAGAAACACTGTCCTCAGGGCTTGGTGGAAAAGGATGTCCTCTCCTCCCTCTCCATCCCTTTGCATTTCTCCCATGTGCTCTAATCTGACATGCTCCTCACCCCAAGCTGTAGCCTCAGGGCTGTCCTCTGAAGTGCATTCTTCTGGTTGGGAGGGTGTCCATATAGTTGGGCCTGGAGCCAGCCCCGTGGACCTTGCGGACCTCTCTCTTAATTCCCTGGTACTTGCCAGTATGTTGTATTCACGTCTTGGCGTATCATGTTGAAGCCTGTTCTCTCTCTGCCTCTCCTGTGGAGATTGGGTGGGTTAGTGCCCTGCTCCCCGCTACCCAAGTCTTTTTTTTTCCCCTCTTCCTTTCCGGCTCATATTTAGTTGACTGCCATATGTATCCCTGGATTGGGTTTGGCCCCTGCCATAGTTGCTAGACCCCACCCCAGGGATGTATGTATGTATTAGCTTTTCCCATATGCCCCATTTGTTGTTGTTTTTGTTGTTTGTTTTTAAGCTTACCTCAGTGGACTCATGTTGTACTTGTCCTTTTGTGCTTGACTTACTTCGCTCAGCCTAATTTACTCCAGTTCTTCCATGCGGCGATATGCTTCTTGCGCTCATCACTGCTTTTTAGGGATGCACAGTACTCCATTGTATGTATGTACCAGTTTTTTTATCCATTCATCAGTTGATGGAAATTTGGGTTGTTTCCAACTCCTTGCAATTGTGAACTGTGCCACAATGAACATTGGGGCATAGATGTCTGTCTGTGGTTTGTTTCTTGCCTCTTCTGGGTATATGCCCAGTAGGGGTTTGCTGTGTCGTATGGTACCTCAATCTCCATCTGTTTTAGAAATCGCCAAATCTATTTCCATAGTGGCTCTACATATCTCCAGGTCCACCAGCAGTGGGCAGGCGTTCCTGTCTCCCCACATCCACTCCAACACTTGTTACTTTCTGATATTTTGTATTGGGCTAATTTTGAGAGTGTTAGGTGGTATCTCAGAGTTGTTTTAATTTGCATTTCTATTAACAATAGTCATGTTATTTTCAATTACCCCATTGCAGAGTGCTTTTCAGAGACAAAGATGGATAAGTATTGTCTTACATACTTTGGGCATGTTGTCAGGAGAGACCAGCCTCTGGAGAAGGACATGAAGCTTGCTAAAGTCGAGGGACAGCAAAACGAAGACTGTCAAAGAGATAGGTTGACACAATGGCTGCAACATTGGGCTCTGGCATAGAAACAATTGTGAGAATGGTGCCGAGCCAGGATATTTCATTCTGTTGTGTAGAATCGCGATGGGTCAGAAATGACTCCATGGCATGTAACAACAGGATTCTTAATGAACAAGCTGAGGATTTACCATCTTACCATAGTTCAAAACTATGTATATATTGCATCATTCAGTAAAAAAACATTGAATTAAACTGAGCAGAAGATAAAAATACTACTTTTATATAATTTTAAAATATTTTTTCTAATGACATTATATATAAAACTTTTATATGCCATAAATTCAATGATTTGAGATTTTCTAATTTATTTATTAACAAGTAGACTCAGATTTTCATTTATTCCTCAACTAAAATTTAAAAAAAACTATTAAGTTAAACAACTAACTCAATTAAAATTTCCATAGCTGCTATATTAGCCAGATATAATTTGTTGAAATTAAAATTTCCCAAATAACTTAATACAGATTACTCAGTATAATAATAGAGATTAGGAAACATATTCATGATTATAATCAGTTATCAATAGAGATTAAGAAACATATTCATGTTACTAATAATTATAATTAGTAAATTACAGAGCTAAAAATTTAAATATATATATATTTAATGGAATGGGTTTTTTGTTTTGTTTTTGCTTTTTATTTTATTGTGGGCTCTTACAGCTCTTATCACAATTCATATATATATCCATTGTGTCGCTTGACAATTCATATATATATATATATCCATCTGTACATATATTGTTATCATTTTTTTCAAAACATTTCTTTCTACTTGAGCCCCTGACATTGGCTCCTGATTTTCCCTCTCCCTCCTCTACTCTCCCTCCTCCATGTCCCCTTGATAATTTATAAATTATTCTCTTTTTCTCAGGCCTTACACTGACTGTTGTCTCATGCCACCCACTTTTCTGCTGTCCATCCCCTTGAGATGGGGGCCATGCATCGATCATTGTGATTGGCTCCCCTTACCCATGCCCTCCCACCCTAACCTTTCCCTGCTGGTATTGTTGCTCCCCTTGTTGGTCCTGAGGGGTTTATCTGTTCTGGTTTAACTGTGTTGTGAGCACTTATCTGCACCAGTATACATGTTGCGTGCTTCGCCAGTGCTATACTACACCTGACCGGCTTTTCTCTTCCTTGTGGCCCTTTTGACAGGGGATGTCCAATTGACTACTGAGGGGTTTGGGGTCTCCATTCTGCCCTCCCCCTCATTCCCACTGACATGCTTTTAATGTTTTCCACAAATGTTTTTTTTAAAAAGAAAGCACATATATATGCATATCCCTGTCATTAAATTATTAGTCCTTTTATAGGTGAAACAAAAACTGTGTTTTATGGCAATATTTAACTAAAAATCCTCAATCAAAATATGCTCATTTGGAATCTTGTAAAAATAAAAAGACATATTTTCCCCAAGACTGTGTTCTACAGTAGCAAAATATATAAATCTATACACTACAGCAAATTCCTACTTTGTTTGATTTTTTCCAATAAAGCACATTTTACATCTCATGTAGATTAGCCACTTTCCCACAGAAAGGCTTCCTGGTGAGGTGAAGGTATGCATGGTCACCACACAGTCAACAGTGCGGAACTACCAACTGCTCTGCTAGAGACACGTGAAACCTTCTGTGCCTTTAAGGAGCTCGTCGCCTAACCCACCGGGGCACACCGACTCTGTCCCAGGAGTCAGAATTGACTGCGAGTCACTGTGTGTGTGTGTGTGTGTGCGTGTGTGAGGGAACTTGAAAAATTAATGGAAAAAGGATTAAAATATAAATATTAAATATTTTGAAGCCCCCTTGTTTATAAACATATACACACATTTACAGATATGTGAATATACATATATGTGACTAAAATATTATATATATATTTCCCTAAGAGTCTGTCAAATTTGTCAAAATAGTGGTAATTATTGGAATAATTTAATGAACCACTTATTTTTACACAGTTCGTAGATTCTATTTATTGAACTTGCTGTAAATATTCTTTAAAAATCTGAATATTTTAGTTCATATTCTTTTGAGGCAATATGTAACAAATAATTTTCAAAATTGAAATCATATAAAAGCTGTGTTATAGATAGAGTCCTCTATTTTTCTTTCACAGCTTCAATCTCATGAGGGCCCTGTTGCTTTTTAATTTGCATTTCCTATAGCAGTAACTTATTCAAGAGAGGAATACTTTCTGCCCAGAAGCAAATAACAATATAAAAAAAAAACTTTAATATTCATTCAGCCATAACATATACATGACAGTTTATGCATTTTGACCTTAATGCTTGTAAGATGTTTGTATAAGAATATCTTTTTCTGTTGATAACTCTAGCTATTGTGGTGCCTCAAATGTTAGGCTTGTTTCTGGATACATTTGATCTGCTGTTTCCAAAACAGAACAAGTTTTCCTCTATTGGCTCAGCTCTTGATTTGGGAGATACAGAACATATGCTATACACTACTTTTCACTCTGCTCATGCATTAAAAATCAAAACAAAACAAACAAACAAAACCAGGGTATCTTAATAGGGTTAGCTAGCCTGAAATAGAAGTGCATGCTGACTTTAGTTTGTGCTGTACTAAATATTGAGGTCAAGTTATTCTTCAATTTGCCAAAGATATGTTTGAACAATGCAAATTACATGTAATTTGAATTTTCCCCAAGTATCATTTCACCACTATTAGGAACAGAATGATGGGCAGTTCCAATTTGTTATTTTCAAAGGGGGCTAGAAGTAAGAGTTTCTGTACAATAAATAAGGAGCCCTGATGGCCTAGTTGGTTATGTATTTGACTGTTAACCACAAAGTCAGCTCTGTAAGCCCACCAGCCCCTCTGCAAGAGAAAGATGGATCATTCTGCTCCCATAAATAGTTGCAGCCCCAGAAACCCACAGAAGTTCCATTCTGTCCTATAGGGTCCCAGTGAGCTGTAATCTTCTGACTGGTAGTGAGTTTGAAACAATAAGAAGAGGTTCAAATGTTCTGAAATGGCCTTTCAGATGCAAGTAAGGAAGGCTTGCGTGTCCTTTCACTACATTGTTGCAGCCACCACTAGCATCCTTTAGAAACATCAGCTTCAGAAAGGAAATCTTAAGATGAATAGTCTGAAAGTTAAAATAATTCAGTAAGTTGGACTCACACATATATCTAGTCCTGCCTGCACCAACTCTCTGGTCATCTGTCTCCTCCTGGCAGGGTCTTCATGATTGGAGATTCCCACTCATGGAGGCCCCACGAGTGTCAGACAATGGCTTGATTCACTTGAATGTCAATCGGTGATTTCTAAAGTAGAGCATCAAGTCTTCAGAGATGCCTCTGCACTGGCTGTAACCATGAAGCTTTCTCTTAGTACTCACACCTGTCAACCCTTCTCACCACACAAGAACTCTGCCCTCACGTTAGTGGAGGTGAATTTGTTTTACTTCACATTTTCCACTACATAGTTTATATTTAGGCAGTTCGTCTATTATAAAAGAAAGATTTAAAAATATGCTTGATCAATAGCTCATTCCTTCTGTTATGAACAAACTCTGGAAAATCGACATAACGGGAAAATTCAAGAGTCCATTATTTATATGATAGGTAAATCCTTATTCTATACTGGAGTAAATACTATAAAGAAATACAAATTCTTTCGTGGTAAAAATAACTATAAATCTCTCATCTTCAAAATCCTGAGGATAATGAGTTTTGTTATACCTTTCTTTTTCCCAGTGGGGTGCCAGTAACACCCATCTTGTTCCTGTTTGTTATCCCAGTGAATTTAGCTGTAATTGTGTCCAAACCATGAGAGAGACCCTCTGTATAGGGCTCAAAAGATTTGTAAACCAATTTAAGATATATTTTTAGTAAAAGAACAATTTTTATTATAGATAAAATATATACTATGGCCTAGTAATTGTAAAGCTATAAGAAAAAGGAGAAAAAATGTGACATTCTTTCATAGCTATTATCATAGAACTATAAAGGTCTTCCTTTAGTCATAATAATCTCCTGGAATAAGCTAAAGGTGTATGGTTCATATCCATACATTGGAGAGACTGTAGCAGATTAAAATGATAGATTTGACTTGAAAGGCTTGGTCTCCTTTAGGACAGACTTTGGGTTTGATCTGGTTTTCGTATTTTCTTTGTTTGTTTCCATTGGGATTTATCTTTGTTGTCTTTTGTTCTTGTTGCTAGTCTTCTGTACTCGTTGCTATGTATTTTTCTTTGTTTTCAGTATCTGAATCCCAGGACGGATGAGTCTCTAGAGAAGAGACCCAGAATAAGGGTTCCTGGGGGTTAAAGCAGGAAAGGTGGGAGGTTAAAGGGGAGATGGTATCCAGGGAGTCAAGAAGGAATGAAATGTTTTGAAGCTGGTTTTGATAAAATATTGTACACAACACAGCTTATGATTGAACTATGGAGTGGTATGATGTTTGTTTAGGCTGCAAATAAAATGATTTGAAAAAATGATTTTATAAAATAGAAAATGTATTTGATATTGTTTCTGTTATTTTTAATTTCAAATTTGAGGTTGTTATGAATTTTCTATCCTATATTATTTTATCAAGGATTATTTTAATGATTTTTCATTATTGATTAGACTATGAGAAGTAAACTAAACCAGAAAACCAAATTCACTGCCATCAAGTCAATACTGACTGACTGCAACCCCCTTTGGGTTTCCAAGACTATCACTGTGGAAAGGAGTAGAAAGCCCAGTCTTCTCCTGTGGAGCTGTTGGTGGTTTCAAACTGCTGGCCATGCTGACTGCAGCCCAACATCTAACTACAGTGGGTTAAGATATCATAAACAAAAATATTGAACAAAACATCATATTGAATTTCATAATCACAAAAAGGCAAGTATAATTAAATTCTTTAAGAAGAGGTGATCTCTATGGGTTGGAATTGGCTCAATGGCACCTAACACCATGAACAATATACACCTCTGAAGGTCATGTTGAAAGGTCATGGAGTAAAATAATATCAGTAACAGAAACTTGAAAATGTGGCAGAAATTAATTCCTTAATTTTGTCATCTTCAAAATGGGACACCCAAATTCAACTCTCTAAATTCAGGACTTTTAAGAATGATAAATTAAGACCCATTCTGTAAAATCATTTAAAGAATACTAAAAATGAATGAAGCCTACAATGTTTACTACCAAAGAGAACAAACTTTGGAGTTTGTCAAGGGGAGGAGGCTAAGGGAGGGAAGTTAAAAGCAGTGGACTAAACTGTTGACTATTGTTAACTTGGGAAGAGAGTTGTCCACAACATGGAGTGGAGACAGGGAAAAGCTTTCTATCCCCAACCCTCATGGTGTGCAGTAAGGTTTCAGCTGTACAAGTCAACAATCCAGGTCTAAAACTCCCTCCTCTATATTACAAGGTTCTAGGATTTGAAGGAATAACAATTGAAATGCTTCAATAGCTGGTGAGACGCTGGAAGCAGTCACTAGACTATATCAGGACATTTGGAAGAAAGCTACTTGGCCACCTGACCAGAAGAGATCCACATTTATACCATTCCAAAGAAAGGTGACCCAACAGAATGCTCAAAGAATAGAAAAAATATAATAGATGTCACATGAAAATAAAGCTCTACCGAAGATTATGCAACACTTTTTGCAGCAATACATTTCCAGGGAGCTACCAGAGGTTCAGGGCAGATTCAGAAGAAGATACGCAACAAGGGGTATCGTTGCTGATGTCAGATGAATCTTAGCTCAAAGCAGAGAACAACAGAAAAATATGTACTTGTGTTTTAGTGACTATGCCAAAGTAGTTGACTGTGTGAATCATAATAAATGATGGAGAGCCTTGAGAAGTGTGGGAATTACAGATTACTTCATTGTACTTATGCAGGACCTGAACAGGGGTTGAGATGCAGTCATGTGAACAGAACAAGGTATGTTACATGAATTAAAATCAGGAAAAGCGTGTGTCAGGGTTCTATCTTCTCACCAAATGTATTCAATCTCTATGCTGATAAAAGCTGAATTATGTGAAGAAGAATGTGGTACCAGGATTGGACGCAGGTGTATTAAGAACCTGAGATATGCAGAAGACACAACCTTGCTTGCCTAAAGTGAGGAAGACTTGAAGCACTTGGTGATGAAGATCAAGGATTTCAGCCTTCAGTCTGCATTACAATTCAGTGCAGAGAAGACCAAAATCCTTACAATGGGCCTCATAAGTAACATCATGATAAACAGAGAAAAGTTTGAGGTTGTCAAGGATTGTGCCTTGGTTAGATCTATAATCAATGCACCAGAAAGCACCAGCCAAGAGATGAAAAGACACATTCATTAGATAAATCTGATGCACAAGGTCTCTTTAAATTATTGAAAAGCAAGGATGTTTCTTTGGGGACTTATGTGTGCCTGATCCAGGCCAGGCTATTTATAGGCATGTGAAATAGCACATTGAATATGGAATCTTGAAGAAGAATCAATGCATTTGAAATGTGCTTGGTGAAGAATATTGAAAATACCATGGATTGCCAGAAGAACAAACAGATCTCTCTTGGAACAGGTGGAGCCAGAGTGCTCCTTAGATGCAAGATAGTGAGACTTCCTCTTACACACTTGGAACATCTTGTCAAGGGAGATCAGTCCCTGGAGTAGGACATCATATTTGAAAAAGTGGAGTGGTCGTGTAAAAGAGGAAATCCCTCACCTAGAGGAATAACACAGTCACGACAACAATGGATTCAGGCGTGTGAAGATGGCACAGGACCACGCCGAGTGTTTTCTTCTGTCATGCAGAGGGTCGCTATGAGTCTCCGCCAACACGATGGCAGCTAACAACAACAGACACGCATACTTTCCTTTTCTCGGCAGCATTTTAATTCTAAATCGCCTGCTAAATTATTTATACTTTCAATATAATCACCGCATGCCCCACGGGATTATTTATAATATTCCCCATTAAAATGATAATGAAGTCTCTATAGTGAACCAGAGATACAGATAAATGATTGCATCTTTGAGCTCGTACTTAATTTAAACCCTAATCTAAGAAAAAGTATTTCTTGTGATGTGTCTCTCCTCCGTACTTGCTCTTATGAAAACGTGCACTATTTCAAAGTGTGGTGAAAAATCAGATGGTGCACAGCTATCAGAAATAATGCTCTCTGGGATCTTAAATACAAAATAAAACAAAGTTCATTTCCGTTGAATGGACTCCATCTCACTTTCCCATGGATTTTTAAGACAGTAACTCGGCACAGGAGTAGAAAGCCTTAAGATGTTGGCTAAAGCTACATAGAATAAGGACACCTGCCTGTGTGATCCAGTGATTGTAAGTCATAAAATCTAAGACCAGCAGAGGAAGTTCCTACTGTGTATTACAGTTTAAATTCTGAGCAGGTGGTTGGCAAAAGAATAGAGAACAGTGACAGCCCAAGATGTATTTGAAGAGTCCCTCCATGGATTATGTCTGTGGTGAAGATCCTCTGACCATTAACCAGTGATATGAACAGCCTTGCTCTTAGACTGATTGCTTTGGAAAGTAGATTAATGCGTGTATAATTAGATTAAAAGCTAAAAATTGCTTTTTTTTTCTTTTGGCACATCTTAAATTTGTTCTGCTTTTAATATTTTCTGGGTTTTTAAAATCATTTTATTGGGGGTACATACAACTCTTATTACAATCCATACATACATCAATTGCGTAAAGCACATTTGTACATTTGTTGCCTTCATCACCCTCAAAACATTTGCTCTCCACTTAAGCCCTTGGCATCAGCTCCTCATTTTTTCTTTTCTTTTATATTGAGGTTTTTCTTTGATTGATTTTAGTTTCAGTTTTTCTTTTGGGGAAACCTATAATAAGTAAGTCTATAAAAAGAGAAACTGAATTAATAGTTTTTAAGGTTAAAGCAGGATAAAGCAAAAAACAAAACAAAACAAAAATTCTCACTGCCGTAGAGCATACTGGCTCACAGCAACAGTATAGGACAGGGTAGAACTGCCCATGTGGGTTTCCAGACTAACTCTTTCAGGGAGTAGAAAGCTTAGTCTTTCTGGATTGGGAAGAAATAGGGAGTTTTCACACACATATAAGGCAATAGAAAATGCCATCATTTATGTCAGGTTACCTAATCCTCAAAGGAATCCCTACTCTTCAACACTTTAAAGTGGCCTTTGGCAGCAGGTTTTCCAATATACGAGGTCACTTGATTTGTGACTGCGTCGAGGAGCACTCTTGTGGTTTTAACCCAGGTGACATCCTGGCAATGGCAGTGTTTTCTCCTTTGCTCGTAATGTTTTCTATTGGTCCACTTGAAGGCTTGTTGTCTTCTTTACATTGACTTGCCACCCGTACTTAAGTCTGTAGTCCTTGGTCTTCAGCAGCAAGTGCTTCAAGCTCTCCCCACTTTCAGCGAGCAAATTTGTGTCAGCTGAATATTGCAGGTTGTTAATAAGCTCTCGTATAACCCTGCTGCCTCACTCTTCTTCATATAGTCCAGGTTCTAGGATTACTAATCAGCACACAGATTAAATAAGTATGCTTAAAATATACCCCCCCAAAAAACGGAAAACATATTACCCAGACTCACTTCACAGATTTTATACTATGTGTATAACTGTATTCTTTTAGAACAAGTGCATTTTGATTCATGTACAGCTTCCATACCAGCACAATGACGTATGCTGAAATCCCAGATCTTCTCAATGTTATCAGTACCTTATCATGATCCATAAAATGGAAGGATTTGCATACAAATAAGAACAAATAAGTATCTTTCAACCAGACATCATCTGATGTCAACAATGATATCCCTTGTGCCACATCTTTTAAAACCAGCTTGTATTTCTGGCAAATCCAGGTGAATATGATGCTGCAACTATTTTTAAGTTATTTTCAGCAAAATTTTACTTGCATGTGATATTAATATTTTTCTATACTTTTCCTACTCTATTGGGTCACCTTTCTTTGGAATAGGCACGAATATGGATTTTTTTTTTTTAATTTTTTAAACATTTTATTAAGGGCTCATACAACTGTTATCCCAATCCATACACACATCAATTGTGTAAAGCGTATTTGT
>NW_022111372.1:13733239-13735316 GCF_000313985.2 Echinops telfairi | reverse complement strand
CCCTTTCCCCACCTCCTCCCCTGTTGTCTACCATGTGCATCCCTGCATTTGATCTGGTCCCTTCCATATTACCTGGTCCTTACCCCAAGCATGTTTGTATATAGTAGCTTTTTCCCTATACCCCTTTTGCGTTTGTTTTTTTTTTTATCGCTTACCTCAGCGGACTCATTGTCTATTTATTATTTATAAAACTCCATGTCTCTACTAATGTTTATTGGATGAAATTCACTGCTCAAGACAATTGCCTTCATTCTATTTCCAGATACAGATTTATGTAATGTCAATTATTTGATTAAACATTTTAAACAATAAGGAAAATATATATTAGTTAAGAAAGCAGTCTTCCTAGCGTTTCGGAAATAAAACAGCATCACACATAGGCTGTTTCTGTGACGTCAGTGGATGCAAACACGATGCGTCTAGAGTGAAGCTGCCCCACAGGATTGTCAAGGTTGTGACTTTCGTTTTGGAAGCCGCTTGTCAGGACTCCACAGGAGAAACAATGAATTCTATGTTCAAGTCGAATGTGTAAAACTAATGAAGAATTGCTTAGTCAGGATGTGAAATGCTAACATCGCAAGCATCAGAAATGTCATTTGAAAACTGAACTTCAATGGAGTCTGCATTCTCAACAAAATGGAAGTAAAGTATCTTACTATTCCAGGACGAACATATTTTAAAACATAGGACCAGTATTTACCATCGTTGCTTAAAAGCTAAACCCAGAATTGAGCACTCTTGCTATTCACAGGAATCCTATTTAAAGATTTGCATTCATCTCTCCAATTTGTGACACTCCGATAATCCATTGTAAGTAAGATAGGAGGAGGAGTTTTGAACAATTTCCTTACTAGTCTGTATTCTGAGATATTTTTAACTCTAACAAGTATTTGATGAATGTATCAATTGCTCTGTTCAGAAAACTGATCTTAGCTTTACAAATAAGGACTCTGGCATTTTTGAATCCTTGTGATTTCAATGAAGAACCCAGTGCCTGTTTCATGGTGCTCCTACTTCTGTCTGGAGCTTTCACAGTGGTTTCACTGAGTGACCAGTTGGCGCTTCTGCAGTGCTTTGGATCTGTGACCTTCAGGTTGAACTGTGACCAATAGAAGAATAGAGCTAGTGGGTAATTACTCTTCCATTTACCTTTTTGTCCCTGCCATCAGTCAAAGACGTCTGATGTTTCACTAGTTCATATCAAGATAACCGGATATAAAGCAATGAGCCTCTCTTACACAAAGGAATGACTACATTGAGGATGTACATTTCTTTACTTGCTCTTTCCCATGTCTGCACCACTTCCCTCTTATCCTCTCACTACTATTTCCTGGGCATGTATCTCAAGTAAGTATTAGCATATAATTTTTCTCACACTGTTGCTGTGTTTATTATTGTTTATATATTTGGTTTTGATAGTATTTTACATTATTTGGTTTTGCTTCATAATTTTCTTGGGAACATTCAAAAGGAAATAATTAAATAATGCTTAAAGATTTTAAATTTGTAAAGAAACTGCATATTTAGACTATTTTAAATTATCAACATGTACATTAGTTTCTAGAGCTTCCTAGCAAATTGCCAGAAATTGGGGACCAGAAAAATATAAATTAAAAATTTCTTATAGTTCTGGAGATAAGAAGAACAAAACCAGGATGCTGTGATGGGCACATCCCCCTGAAAGATTTGCCTTTTCCAGCTTCTGGTTGCTACTAGTATCGTTCACTTATGGCAACACATCTCCCATCTTTGCCTCTCTTTTCACAGCCCCTCCTCCCAGGGTCCCGTTTTCTTACAAGAATGCCACTGATAGATTTTGAGTACACTATATGAATACATCTTACATTGAAATGATAGCTCATGATCCTTAAATAATTACATCCCCAAAATTTTATTTCCAAATAAGGCAACATCCCGACTTCCTGATAAAGATAAATGTTTGTCACCCCTTAGGCAAAACACTAAGGGGGTTCAAAAGAACAGCAAGGGAATGGAGTGGCAAGGTCCCCAGGGAAAACACCCCAAAAGGCCAAAAAACAAACATTGAACTAACTACAAGCTTTTCTTTCTTGTTGTT
>NW_022111372.1:13729777-13732229 GCF_000313985.2 Echinops telfairi | reverse complement strand
TCTGGCTAGACCAGAGGATGTACAGATAGGAACTGGAAACTCAGGGAATCCAGGACAGATGATCCCTTCAGGACCAGTAGTGTGAGTGGGGATAGTGGGACAGTAGAGGGAGGGGGGGTTGGAAAGGGGGAACCAATTACAATGATCTACATGTGACCTCCTTCCTGGGGGATGGACAACAGAAAAGTGGGTGAAGGGAGATGTCGAACAGGGCAAGATATGACAAAATAATAATTTATAAATTATCATAGGTGAGGAAGGAGGGAGCGGGGAGGAAGGGGGAAAAATGAGGACCTGATGCCAGGGGCTTAAGAGGAGAGCAAATGTTTTGAGAATGATGAGGGCAATGAATGTACAAATGTGGCTTTACACATTGATGTATGTATGGATTGTGATGAGTTGTATGAGCAAAAATATTTTTAAAAATGTTTGTGTGTCATTATTGAACTACTAAAGTACCATATGATTACACATAAGCATATGCTAAAGAAATTACAAATAAAAAGAAACAATAATATGCAACATACCTAATCTTAAAAAGGATAGTCTGTGTAATGTAATCCATCACTTGTCCGGTAGCTTGTCATACTGTGATGGCTTATGTGTTGCTGTGATGCAGGAAGCTATGCCATTGGTATTTCAGATGCCAGAACAGTCATCCAGAGTGAAGAGATTTCAACAGAGTTTCCAGACTGGAGAGAAGCTATAAATAATGAATAGGCTGTCCCCTTTGCAGGAATGGGCCACTAAAATCTTTATAAACAGAATCAAAACATTGCCACATACTGAAAACTTCAAAAAAAGAAGCAGAACATTGTCGAATAGAGTGCCAGCAGATGAGGCCCTCGGGATGGAAAGTCCTGAAACTATGACTAAGGAAGAGCTGCCTTCTCAGAGTAGCATTGGCCACAGTGAGATGGATGGAGTAAAGGCTGTGGGAATCAAGTCTTTGTGACCTTCATTTGCTGATGGAGCAACTGCAAATGAGAATAAACAGCTACAAACATAAAGTAATAATGAGAACTTGGAATGTACAATGTGTGAATCTAGGACAATTTGAAGTTGTAAAGAAATGAAATAAGGTATAAAAATCTACACTCTGGGCATTAGTGAGCTAAGATGGACTGGTAACGGCCATTTTGAATTAAAAAAAACCTCATGCAATTTACTATGCTAGTAATGAAAACACCAAAAGGAATGGACTTGAATTCATGATCAAAAAAGACATTTCATTGTCTATCTTAAAGCACAATGCTGCCCATGAAAGGGTTATATCCATCAAAATTCAAAGAAACTAAATTGATAAAATTATTATTCAAATTTAGGAACCAACTACAAAAGCCAGTGATGAAAAGATGAAGAATTCTACCAACACCTTCAGTCTGAAAATGACACAAAATGCAAAACAGATGTGTTTATAATTATTGGCATATGGAATGTAAAAAATGGACAAAGAAGAAGTATCGGCAGTTTGAACACAAATTTTTTTCAACAACACAAAAGGAAACCATGCACATGAAGTTCACCAGAGGGAATACACATAAAACAAATTGACTTCATCTTTGGGAAGAGAAAATGGAGAAGTTCAATATAAGCAGCTAAATCCAGGCCAGGCATTGAATGTGGAACAGACTATCAATTGCTCATATATAAGTTCAAGTTGGAGCTGAAGAATATTAAACAAATCCAGGAAAGCCAAAATCCTACTTTGAGTTTGTCCCACCTGAGTTTCATTGACATGTCAAGAATAGATGTGATACATTGAACCCTAATTTAAAAAAAGACCTGATGAGCTGTGTGATGAAATCAAGAGCATTATACATGAAGAAAAAGAGAGTATTTACATATGTAAATATATTTAAGATTATGGGGGAGATGGACCTAGGTGCACATATTTATAGGTTTAGTAGTAGGGTGGCAGGTGGACATTGGGCCTCCTCAAGCACATTCCCTTAATACAAGAGCACTTTGCTCAGCTAAATGGTCATTTCATGATATCCACCTTCCCGACATGATCACTGAAGACAGACGTGTGCATAAGCAAATATGGTGAAGAAAGTTGATGGTGCTCGGCTATCAAAAGATATAGCATCTGGGGTCTTAAAGGCTTGAAGGCAAACAAGCGGCCATCTAGCTCGGAAGCAACAAAGCCCACTGAGAAGAAGTGCACGAGCCTGTGTGAACACGAGGTGTTGAAGGGATCAGGTAGCAGACACCAAAGAACAAAAACCATCATTGTGTGATCACCTTCCCCACATAAACACTGAAGACAAATGTGTGCATAAGTAAGTGTGGTGAAGAAGGCTGATGGTGCCAGGCTATCGAGACCTATAGCATCTGGGGACTCAAAGGCTCGAAATTAAACAAGCGGCCATCTAACCGAGAAGCAACAAAGCCCACATGGAAGCAGCACACCAACATGTGTGATCATGAAGGGCCAAAGGGACCAGGC
>NW_022111372.1:13674104-13729486 GCF_000313985.2 Echinops telfairi | reverse complement strand
GTGAGTAAAGAAAAAGAAGGTCAATGTAGGTGTCAGAAGAGACTGTGAAATTTTCTCTAAATCGTAGAGTAGCTAAGGGATGGAAGAAATATGAAATCAAAGAGCTGAAGAGAAAATGTCAAAAGGCAGCTCAAGAAGACAAATAAAATTATAATGCAAGATGTGATGGCCTAGAGTTAGAATATCAAAAGAACATGCTCACAATAACTTTATCTGAAAGAACTAAAGAAATAAATCCATTTTCGAATTGTGTTATTGAAAGATTCTATTGGTAAACCAGTGAATGATGCAGGTAGAATTAAAGGAAGACAAAAAGGATACACAAAGTCACTGTACCAGAAAAGCTATAGTCAACATCCAACCATTTCAGAATTTAAGCTGGACTGAAAGCTTTAAACAAACAGTGCTCCAGGAATGGAATGTTCAACATGCGGCTGAAGCACTGGAAGCAGTTACTTGTCTATGCCAAGGAATTTCGAATATGGTTACTAGCCCAACTGACTGAAAAGACCCATATTTGTAAACATGTCAAAAAAATTTAACCCAACAGAATGTTCAAGTATATAACAGCATCAAGATCACTTGTAAGTAAAATGTTGCTAAAGACTATCCAACAATAGTTGCAGCAGTGCATTGACTGAGGGCTGTCAGAGGTTTAAGTCGGCTTCAAAAGAGGATTGTGATAAGAGTTGTATGAGCCCCTAATAAAATGATTTTAAAAAAAGAATCTAAGAACCATAAATATATAATGAGGACATGAAAAAGGGATGTCATTGCTGATGTCAGATGGAACTTGGCTCAAAGCAGAGAGTATCAGAAAAATGATTACTTGTGTTTCATTGACTATGCTCAAACATTCAACTATTCAACCTTTCAAACATTCAACTGTGGACTATAACAAACTGTGGATAACCCTGAGAAGACAGGGAATCCCAGAGCAGTGCACTGTGCTATAGTAGAACCTATACATGAATCAAGATGCAGTTGTACAAACCAAACAGGATGCTCTGTAGTTTAAAATCAGGAAAGTGTGCATTAGGATTGCATTCTCTTAAAATAAATATTTAATCTGTATGCTGAGTAAATAATCAGAGAAGGTAGGTTATATAAAGAAGAATGTGGCATTAGGGTTGGAGGGAGTCTTATTAATAATCTGTAATATGCAGATGATACAATATTACTTTCAGAAATGGAGGTGGACTTGAGGCACTTGCTGGCAAAGACCAAAGAACTGCAGTTTTCAGTATGGATTACAACTGAATGTTAAGAAATCCAAAATTATCACAACTAGTAACATCATGGTAAACAGAAAAGATTGAACTTGTCAAAGAAGTTTGTCTTGCTTGGATCCACAATCAATGCTCATAGAAACTCAAGAGATCAAATTATGCTTTATATTGGGTACATCTGCTGCACAAGACTTTCTTAAAATGTTGAAAAACAAGGACGTTGCTTTGTGGACCAAGGTGCACTTTACACAGCCAAGGTATTTTCAGTCACCACATAGGCATGTGAAAGTTGGACATTAAATAAAGAAGACCGAAACTGAATAAAAGGGTTTGAAATATTGTGCTAGTGAGGAATATTGAAAATATCATGGACTAGCAAAAGAACAAACTAATCTATCTTGGAAGAATACAGCCAAAATGTTCTTCAGAGGCATGGAGAGCTGGACTTTGTCTCAGTTATTTTTGACATGTTATCAGGAGATACCAATCCCTGGAGACAGACATCATCCTGGTAAATTAGATGGACAGCAAAAAAGAGAAAGGCCTTCAATACAATGGATTGAACAATGGGCTCAAACATAAAAACAATTGGGAGGACGGCACAGGACAAGACAAGGTTTCGATCTTATTTATTGAAGGTAGCTGTGAGTCAGAATGTAACAATAATGACTTGTAGTAGGATACTAAGAAATTAAGATGAATTAAAAGCCATTTTGAATCATGAGACTTTAGAATATTTTAGTGTATGCTTAAGAAGCACCATCAATGCACCATAGAAAGGGGATGGTGGTGAACTATTGTTCTTATTATTTCTGTAAATGTTGTTATTGTTGTTTGGTGCTATCAGGTAGGTTCTGACTCACCGTGACCTTTGTGTATAACAAAAGGAGACCATACCTGTTCCCCAGCTATATCTGCCAGTTGTAATCATGTTTGAGCCCATTGTTACAGCCATTTCTCAATCCATATTTTTGAGGGTCTTTATCTTTTTACTACCTCTCCGCTTTACCAAGCATGATGTTCTTCTCAGGGCACTGGTCTTTCCTGATAACATGTCCAAATTACATGAGACAATGCCTGGCCATTACAGCCTCCGAGGAGAATTCTGAATGTTCTTCTTGCAAGACAAACTTGTTTGTTATTTTGGAAGTCCATGGCATTTTCAGTATTCTTTTCCATCACCATCATTCAAGTGCAATGATTCTTCTTCATGTTTCTTTCGTCAATGTCCAACATTCACATACCATATACCTTTCTATTAGCTTATAAGCTAATAGAAAGTTTCCTTGGCTTGAGTGTGGCACATCTTAGTGCTCAAAGTAATCCCCTTACTTTTTAATACTCTAAAGAAGTCTTGTGCATCAGATTTACCCAATGCAATTCTTCACTTAATCTCTTGACTGCTACTTCCTTGAGAATTGATTGTGGATCCAAGTAAGACAAAATCCTTGACAAGAAGCTTTTCTTGATTTATCCTGAAATTCCCTACTGTTCCAGTTGTAAGGATTCTGGATTTCTTTACATTGACTTGTAATATATACTGAGGGCCACACTCCTTGATTTTTACCAGCAGGTGCTTCAAGTCCTTCTCACTTTCAGGAAGCACGGTTTTGTAATTTGGATATTGTAGGTTGCTAATAAGCCCATCTCAGATCTTCATGTCTCATTCATTGTCATATAATGCACCTTCTCTGATCACTTGCTTAGTGTACAGATCTTATAACCAAGATGAGGAGCTACAACCCTGACCCATACCTTTCTTGATTTTTAACTCTGCAGTATTCACTTGTTCTGTTTGCACAACTGCCTCTTGATTCATGTACAGATTCTACTGGAGCATAATGAAGTATCCTGGAATCCCACTTCTTCCCAAGGCTATACTTAGTTTGTTTCAATGCATACAGTCAAATGCCTTGGCAGAGTTAAAATAACACACAGAAAATATCTTTTTTTTTTTTTTTTTTCAGAAAATATCTTTCTGGTATTCCTTACATTCAACCAAGATCCACCTGACATGAGCAATGACATCCCATTTTCTTGGTCCTCTTCTGAATTCCACCTGAATCTCTGGAAATTCCCTGTCAAAGTACTGCTCCCACCATTCTTGGATGATCTTCAGCAAAATTGTACTTGCATATTGTATTAATGATATTTTGGGTATTCTATTGAGTCACCTTTCTTTCAAATAATAACAAATATGTATCTCTTCCAGTCAGTTAACCAAGTAGCTATCCTCCAAATTCTTGATATATGTGATTGAAGGCTTTCAATGCTTCAACAGTTTTTTGAAGCATTGAAATTTATATTCCTTTAATTCCTGGAGTGTTGTTTTTGGCTAATTCCTTCCTTGCAACTTGGAATTCTTCCTGTAGTATTATTGTTTCTTGTTCATATGCTACCTGTTAAAATGGATGCATATCAACTGGTTCTTTTTGGTACTGTGACTATTTCCTGTTAATGGCCAGATAGTAATTGCTTTAGGTTTTGCTGGCGTAAACATCTCTGTCATAATGGCTCCATTTGACAGTATAGCATTGTCGTTTTGGTGCCATAGAGTTGATGGTGACTTATAGCAACTGTAAACATGCCAGAAAGAACCACTCTTATGTTTGAATTCATTCTTGCAGCCACTGTGACAATCCATGTCACTGAGAATAGACAGATGTAAACTTGAGTAAAGAAGAAGGCAATGTCCCTCAAGTGAAATGTGGGCAAAAACTATAGAAATAGGGAAAGACTTTGGGAAGATTGAAGAGTTGTAGGGTGTAAAACTGATGATCTGCTTGGCAAACATATACCTAATTCACAATGAAAAATAAAAGTTTATAGAACCAAAGCACACTGAGGTAAATATCAGCTGCATGCAGGGGGCAAAAAACAAAACCCAAAACCTGCAATGTCAGACAGAAAGAACACCTGGTCCTTCAAAGTTCTCTCCCCCTAACTCAGAAATCAGGCATGTATGTCTACCTCTGGAAAGAAAGAAATAATTATTAGAGAGATGGAAGAAAGGAGACCAATATTTAAGAAGTGGATGTATTGTTCTCTCTTACTATCCATTACAGTGTCCTTACCCTTTAATCTCTTCTTTATTTTATGAGAAGTAATAGCGTCCCCTCCCAAAGATAGGGATCAAATTTTCTAAGGACAATTCTAACATCTCCTTTTGGCAACAATCAAATGCCTCTCTCTATTTATTGTTCATATAATCATGTTTCCACCAAAGGAAAATTTATTTATTGCTCCCAGAAAGATTAGCTCCAAAGCTGCTCTGTATCCAAAGCAAAAAAAAACCCCTCAATCTATTCTATAATTTGTATGGCCATGTTATCCAATAAATCTATGAAAGCTTTTACAATTAGAATGAATGGCTATATAAAGACTCTCTAAGAGTAAAATGCCAGCAACATAAAATCTCCAAAATTTAATAGAAGGGTCACCCTGTTATGAATTTCTGGGAAGATATTTGAGATTTGAAAGATACAAACTTCTAAAAGCAAATCTTGTTATCCTTAATTTTTTTTCTTTTTTAAAATCTAAATTCTCTCTCTTTTTTTACTATTTCTCATCTGGTCCTAATATGAGTAATAACACAGTGTCACAGTTTGTGGAAAAAATTGAATTAAAAGGGAATGGGATATTTATCTAGGTATGTATATATAAGTAAGTATAACAGGGACGCAAATGGACTTTAGGCCTTTATTAAATCCTATCTTAGTACAAGAATGATTTGCTCTAATAATATGCTAATATAGGATACTCATCTTCCCAGCACAATCACTGAAGACAAAACAGGTGCATTAGCAAATGTGGTGAAGAAGGCTGATGGTGCCCGGCTACTAAAAGATATAGGGTTTGGGGTCTTAAAGGCTTGAAGTCAAACAAGTGGTCATCTAGCAAGGAAGTAATAAATCCCACAAGGAAGATGCATGTCAGCCTGTGACCATAAGATTCTTATGGGCAAAGTATCAGAAGTACAAAATCGAGCAATCAAACTGACATGAAGAAACATAGGTAAGGTGGAGACCCAAAGCCCACTTGTAAGATAATTGGACAGTCCCTCACAGAAGGTCCACACAGAAGGAATGATATATCCCGGGTACAGTATAGCACTGATAAAACACACAAACATCCTCTAGTTCTTTAAAATTTCCTCCTCCCATTATTATGGCCCTAGTTTTACCTCACTGATCTTGATAGACCTTCTTATATACATGGGTACAGCCAAGATCTTTGATGCATGAAATTCAAGCTACATTATCCCCTGAGAAACAGCAAGGGGAGCATTGACTTCCTGACATTACTGGAAGGGGAGGTAGGGGGAGGGCACCGGGGGTAAGAGGGAAGAGATAGCTATGATGATTGTATAAACCTACTAGAAGGGAATGAACATTAGAATTTAAGTAGAATAGATACATGGTGATGTAAGGTGAAAATAATAATAATAATATTAACATACTGAAGGTTCAGGGGGTGGTAGGGTGGAGGAGGGACAGGATAAAGGGGAGCTGATATCAATGAGTTCAAGAAGAAAAGAAAATGTATTGAAAATACTGAGGTCAGCAATTGTAGAATTATGCTTGATCTAATGGAACTATATATTGTAATAATAACAGAAAGAGCTCCCAATAAATTGTTTAAAAAATAAAACAGGTCATGGGATTATGTCATTTTGAAATCTCTCATATAAAGCTAATATTCCATATGTTGAAGACTTTTTTTTATCTCAGTAAGGTATGATTCAATCAACCAAATGAAGTCCCATTATGAATAGTAGTTTTCATTGTTAATCACTTCCTTTAGTACAGTTTTGGCATCCATAGACCTGACAAATTGTTAGAATCTAAAATTCCAGAACATCCTTATCTGTGTCTCTAGTTCTTCAGACTAGTCAGTGCGCTCTTTTCCCACCAAATGGGACAGCTTCTTTAGAATGACGTACATGCCACCTTCACACTGAGCATTCTCAAGACAGGGATACTTTACAAATCTGCATACCTGTGGGTTAAAATCATTAATTATGAATGGAACACCAGCTACTTTTCTTCAAATATTTTTCTAACTTTGTCCCTCATTTCCTGGTTTTATAGGGGTTCTAGAACTTCTATGGAGGAGACCTGCTAGTGCAGTCCAAACTACCAATAGAATGTTTGGTGGTTCAAAGCCACCTATAGAAAGATGTAACAGTCTACTTTTATAAGGATTACAGCCTGGGACCCTCATAAGAAATTTTATTCTACCCTATAGGTTCTCTATAAATTGGAATAAACTTGAAAGTTATGGCTAAACTTGTATTGATTTATATCTGTACATACTCACATTTTGTTGTTACTTGAAACTCTACCCTAGGAGAAGTTCTCTATGTTAACATCCACCTTTATATTAATTTATTAAATTACATTTCAATTATATAATTATAATACACTAAAGAGAAGGAAATGAGTCTTAATAACAGCATAAACTCATATAGATATTATTATAATTTAAAATTTTTTTTCAGATTAATGTTACTTATTGTCTTTTAAATGTTCCTGAAAAGCCTCTCCCTTAGGTTGTATTTCATTTCAAAACAGAGATAACGTATTTTTATTTTTGGTTGCCATCCAAAGTAAAATGAAAAAAACAAATCTACAGTCAGATATCTTGAGCTACTAACCACTAAGTCAGCAATTGGAAACCACCAGCCAGTCCACAGGAGAAAGATGGGACTTTCTATTCACATTGTTAGAGTCGCAGAAACTGTTCTACCCTGTCCCATAAGATGACTCCTTTGTCAGATTTGACTCGATGGCAGTGAGTCTGGTTTGATATTTTGCATTTAAGTCCTGTTGGTTCATTAAAATCTATTGTGATTGTTTCTGTCAGGAGCCACCAAGTTGTCTCTGACTCATGGCAACCCAATGCACAACAGCATGCAACACTGCCAGGTCAGGCACCATGCTCACAACTGTTCCTCTGTTTGAGTTCGTTGTTGCAGCCACTGTGTCAATTTATCTTGTTAAGGGTCTTCCTCTTTGCCACTGACCGTCTAGTTTGCCAAGCCTAATATCCTTCTCCAGGGACTGGTGTCCAGATAACATGCCCAAATTATGAGCCTAGTGGTATCAAAATGGAGTGTTGATGAAAACCAGTGAAAATATTGGGGGCTCTTCTGAGCCCTCCTCCAGAATATCTATTTTTCTCTATAAAATATATCACAGTCTAAAATTGGAGAGGGAATGCCAACCTCACGAATCATTGCCTCGTGGTGTTGTGGTGAGGTGCTGCTGAGCTGGTTCTGAGTTAGAGAAAGCCGAGATGTAACAGAATGAACTGCTGCCTGGCCCTCTGAAATCCTCACAATAATTGTTTTCTTTGAACCCATTGTTGCAGTCACTGCTGTCAATCCATTTTGTGTTTTAATTGACTTCCTATTGAATGAATCTATATTTTGAATCCCCTTATGACTTTGCAATCCTTATGTACATTAGTGTTCACCATTTACTTAATCAAACATAATATCCTTCCCTGGGCCTGATCCCTCCTAATAACATGTCCAAGGCGCATAAGAAGAAGTTTCACCATCCTCTCTTCTATGGAACACAGACTTGTTTATTCTTTTAACATTCAATATTCTTCAGCAACCCCATAATTCAAATACATCAATACATTTAGTAATCCTTATTTGTTGTCCATTTTTCAAATGTCTATGAGGTGTCATAGTTAGGTTTATTTTGCAAACTAGGCTCCCATAGGAGCATGTTTAATAAGGTTGCAGCTCTTCAAAGTCGGCCTCTTCCTCTTTCTCCCTGGTGATCAACCCATGCTGCTGCTTGAACTAATGCTTTAAATCAACCATGTGCTCTATTACCTGTGGTCCAAGACAATCCGTGGATTGTGTCACCTTGCCTTTCATCACTGGAGATTGTGGCTCTATCAGGACATGCTTCTCTAAACTCCTGAACTATGGGCCTCTGCTAAGTCTCAGCTTTTCCTCTTCCTGCTGTTGCAGCCCCATCCTGCCTCGTCTGCTCCTGGGCCAACTCAGCTCAACTTGCCTGAGGGCAGATTCTGGTGTCTGCTTCCTTGACAGTATATTAACTGTTCCATGAAAATGAGTAGAACTGAATCCTCTGTACTGCTGTGTGAACTAATTAGCTGTATAAATGATATAAACCTATCCTGTCATTTATATATAAACTATATAAACCTATATAAACCTTCTCACTATATAAACCTATCCTGTCATATATACATATATATAATCATAAGTGTCCTGGTTTTGTTTCTCTAGAGAAACCTCTATGAGGTTATAGAAATTACCATGGCTTGGGTAACACTTTATTACACAGAGTAGATATTTATTACACAGAGCAGGTATTTTTGCTCTTTAACTCATTAAAGAGGTCTTATATAGCAGCTTTGACTAATTTTAGATATCCTTTGATTTATTTTCTTTATTGTAATTTAGGTGAGGGTTTATATTTCAGATCGTTAACTTTGTGTTTCACTGTCTAACCTACTAATCAAATCATGGCTGCTTCAATGAACATTAATTGTGGATACCAATAAAGTGAAATCCTTAACAATTTCTCTTCTTTCTCCATTTATTGTGATGCTGTTTTTTGGTCCAGTTCTTAGGATTTTTAACTTAATTTAATTTTTTTTACATTTAATCAATACTAAAGGCTTTAATCCTTGATCTTTATTAGCAAGATTTTCATGTACTTTTCATTTTCAGCAAGCAACATTCTGACATCTGCATTATAGAAAATATTTAAGAGGCTTTCTTCCTGTTTTGAGATTGTGTTTTTCTTAAAATGACACAGCTTCTTTGCCCAAACTATCAGCTCAGCACTTGAATTTAATAAGATTGGGATATTGATACAACCCTAATACCATTCTTTACAGATTTTGAAACTTTCAATACCCTCTTGTTTTGTCTGAATGATTGTCTTATGACCTGTGTACAGATTTTTCTTGAGCCCAATTGTGTCTTAGATTTACCATTTTCACAATGCTATCCATGGCTTGTTATGATTAATACAAGTCAAATGCTTTTGCACAGTCAACAAAACACCAGTTCTGGTATTCTTCCTGATATTCTCTGATTTCAACCAAAATCCATCTGACATCAGCTATTTAATAAGGCCCATATTTCCAAGACCTCTTTGGAATCTAGCTGGGATTCTAGGCAGCACTGTGTCACTGCAAGCATTTTTCAATTATCTTCCTTAGATTTTACTTGTATCTGATATTAATGAGTTTTGATGTTTTTTTTACATTATATTCAGTCACTTTTCATTTGCCTGCTTGCTGTCTTCCAAATTTTAGGTGCAGGTGAGTCAATGCTTCAAGTTTGCTGAAACATTTCTTTCAGCATTCTGTCAATAGTTGAAGCCTTATTTTTCACTAATGCCTTCAATGCAGCTAGGACTTCTTCAATACTATCAATTCTTGATCATGTAGCACCTGTTGAAATGATTGAACTTTGACCCAGTCTTTTATCATAAAGTAATTCTCTGTATTATGCTCATCTTATTTTGCTTCATTCTTTATAGTTTAGTATATTCCCAGGAAATACTTCAATATGGCAAAATGGGACTTGATTTGTTTTATCAGTAATTCCACATCAATGAAAGCTGAGTGTATTCTTCCCTTTTATTTTTATAATTCTATTTCTTTGTATATTTCATTGTAAAATGCTACCTTGTCTTCTAGAATTGTTCTTTGTAGTATTTTATTCAGCTCTTTTACTTCATCATTTCTTCTAGTTGTCCCTACTTCCCTGAGTTAGTTTTAGAATCTCTTCTGACATCCAATTTAAATCTTTCTTTTCTTTTTGTCTATTTAATGAAATTTGCTTTCTTCAGATATTATGTTTTTTATGTAATCCAAAATGTATTTCACACAGTTGGTTCATTTCTGAATGAGCATAAGATCTCTTGGGAAAAGGTTGTGGTGTTTGCACAGATGGTGCTCCAGCTATGCTAGGATGTCAATCTGGATTTCAATGTTTGGTACTGAATGAGTCACCAAAAGTCATTGGCACTCACTCTATGATTCATCAGCAAATATTAGCAATGAAGATGCTGCCACAAGACTTACAAGAAGTAATGGAAAGCATCATAAAGTTCTGTCACTTTTGTAAAGGTAAACATTTAAAACAGTCGACTTTTTTCACAGCTGTGCAACAAGTTGGATGCGCCGAATAATGCTCTGCTATTCCAAACTGAAGTAAGTTGGTTGTCTAGAGGAAAAGTTTTAAATCATACTTTTCAACTTCGTGATGAACTCAAAACATTTTTTAATCAGAAAACAAGACCGCAGTTCTAAGCATTTTTCAGCAATAAAAATAAACTGCAGAAAATAGCTTACTTGGTTTACACCTTTGCTATCTTGGATGAGTTAAATTTATCACTGCAAGGACCAAATGCAACATGTCTCGATTTGTCTGAAAAAATTCTGTCATTGCAAATGAAACTTCAGCTTTGACAAAAAAAAATTGGATGAAAATAAAATTTACATGTTGCCTACTTTATCTGCTTTTTTGAGGAACAAGATATTGAACCAGACAAAATATTATGATCATAATTTCTGTGAAAGAACACTTGCACGTGTTTGCAGAGACAAAATTTCATCATACTTTCCAAATATACCTGACACCCCATTTACACTTGCAAGAAGCCTATTCCCAGTCAAAGTTGAAGATGTTCCTGAGACAGCACAAGAAGAGTTCATTGAACTTATTGACAGCGATAAATCGAGAACTGATTTCTCCACATGTCCAGTTACAAAATTGTGGATCAAGTGTTTCCAGTCATATCCTATTCTTTCTGAGACTTTGTTGTGCCTTCTTCTTCCATTTTCAACAACATATCTTTGTGAAACAGGGTTTTCCAGCTTGTTGGTTATCAAGTCTAAATACAGAAGTAGACTCGTTGTGGAAGATGATCTTCATTGTCCTCTTGCAAAGACTGCCCTGAGAATTTCTGATCTGGAGAGGAAGAAGCTATCTTAACCTTCACATTGAGGTTGACTTTTTACCCAGACTGTCGCAAAATGTAGCAATGTAATTTACTCTTGTTATATTAAGACTGTTACTTATGCTATTCCATTCTTCAAGAAAGTTTTCATTTATTTGTAATTAGAAATAAATATTTCACAATTTATAATTGCAAATTGATTTTGTGATTAATCATTATACATTAATTATGTTCAATTTGTAACAATGAAAATAAATCCTGAATATCAGATATTTACATTGTGATTCATAACATTAGCAAAATTACAGTTATGAAGTAGCAGCAAAAATAATTTTATGCTTGGAGGACACCACAACATGAAGAACTGTATTAAGGGTTGTGGGATTAGGATGGTTGAGAATCCCTGTTCTAGAGTTTCTGGACTTGGTGTCTTGGGTGCTGAAGTTTACATGGTCCATTAGTCCATTGGATTAGTTGTTCACCCTGCAACTTAGATTTTTTTCTCTCTCCCTCTCTCCAATGCTGATCATAATGACTCCCTCTGAACTTTGGGTGGTTTTTAACTACCTACCATGCAGGTCTCAGCCCAATATAACCACTAGACAACCAGGGCTCCTTCATCTCTATTAATAACTGAATAGGAGACAGTTCTGATTTATTATTGTTAAAAGGGCCCAGAAATAAGAGTTACGATATAATAAGAACTTCTGACAGGATTCTGGGTTATGTTTGACTACTAACCACAAGATCAGCTATGCAAGCCCACCAGCCACTTTATAAGAGAAAGGTGAGGTTTTCTGCTCCCATAAAGAATGAAAACCTCAGAAATCCTCAAAAAAAGTTACACTCTATTCTATAAAGTTGAAATGTGTTATAATCAATTGACTGGTAGTGAATTTGGTAGAATAAATACAGATTCAAATGTTCTGAAACCCAAAATGGATCTGTCAGGGTTCAAAAACATTTTTAGAAATTAAAATGTTCCAGTTTCTTATGAAGATGGCACAACTTCTCCACCTGTGCACAGAACCTCTAAAAGGAGAAACAGAATATGTCATAGAAAAAAGCTTAGGAAGACTTTTGGCAAAATGGCGACTGAGTAACACATACCAGAGGGACTCCACAGAAATCAGTGCAGGATTGACTGACAGGGAAATTCCACTGTGCTGGGTCACAGGCGGAGCATCATAAAGATAAGTAGCCACAGATCCACTAGATTTTGAGGATCTGTGGGCTTTTGTTTTACCACTGTGGATGCTGGTTAAGGCCCAGCTCAGTTGGCTGGAGCCAGGCTCCTTTGGCCAGCCCAAGGTGCTTCACTTCAACACAGCAAAAACTTGCCACCACATCTGGGCAGGGTTTAAACCCCTCTGGCCCCATGGTTAGGCTACTGATCAGGGCTCAGCTATATTTTTTCTTTCTTTCTTTTCTCTCTTTCTCCCACACAGTCTCAGTTGTCTTTTCTCCCCCCTCATCTTTCCTCTCTCAGCCTCCAGGTCCCTCCACACTGCCTGGGGCAATTAGACCAGCCCTCCTCCCAGCTGGGGGAGCTCCAGCCCTTTGCAGTATAACACATGGCTGAGGAAATCCTGCTTGCTTTGTGTCACAGAAGAACTGCCGGCTACCCTTCAAGGCCATGTAAGTGGTCTGAGGAACCTCCACCAGCCCTTTGGGGTACTCCACTTGGCTGAGGGAACCTCTACCCACCTTCCACAGCACTTCTCCTGGTTGGGAGAACCTCTCCCTCCACCCTCCATCCTCCACAGTCCCATGTGGCTGAGGGCATTTCTTCCTGCCTGCCATACTGTTTCACACAGCCTAAGGCAGCTCTGCCAACCCTCTCCAGTAGTCCACACTGCAACCCAACCTACTCAGCAATCTAGCCAACTGGGACAATTCCGCTCACTATCCACAGTGCTCTACACCAAAGTGGGCACACCCGCCTGCCCTCTGGGGCACTCTCATTTTAGCACACACCTCTGCATGCCCTCTTAAGTGCCACAAGCCACCATGGGCCACACTGCACTGGCTTCCTGTGATATTGTATATTGGAGCATCATCCTTGTGAGTCCATAGCCACCCAACCAGTGTACCCTGAGAGGATTATCCAACATCCCCTCCAAACAACAAAACATTGATTGACTAGGGTAAGAGTGAAACCACAGGAGGATAAATAGGTAGCCTGACCTCACAGTGCAATTAGCTGCAAGCAGTTCAAAAAGAATTTCTACGAGTCTACCAAAGTGAGAGTGTAGTGCTCTTCGACTCTCTGGAAAAATGGTGCTGGGCTCCTCTAAAGCAACACAACTCAAACAGCAATCAGCCCCAACAACCTAAATGAAAAACCAGGAGAAATAAAAGGCAATGTCAGAAGAATTCCTGAATATAACAACATGCAGAGGAAGCAGACATGGATCGACCACCGAAAGAAATCCTCAGAATGTTGCTTGGAGTTATACAGGATATGAGGGAAGCAATAAAGAAAAAGGATGAAATGATAGAGGAGAAAAGACCAAACATCCAGGGAAATACAAGATGAAAGGGACAAGATAACAAAAGCCAGTAGCAAATTCAGACTTTGCCAATGGACTGGAGGAAACAGTGCATAGCACCAGTGACCTGGAAGGTAACCAGGCAGATTTCAACAAACAGGAAAGGCAGTCGAAAAGATAATTGGAGAAGCTGAAGAAAACCAGTGAGCCATGTCTGATGCTGTGAATAGGAACAACATTGGAATAATTGGACTACTTGAACAAGACACAGTAAAGAAGTCAACAGAAAAAGTAGTGAGAGACAATAACAACTGATATTTGATAAGAGCCAAAAAAAATATCAAATAGGAAGTGGGTGTCCTCTTCAACAAGTGGGTGTCCTCTTTCAACAAGTTGGAAAAATGGACACATACCTGCAGAAAAATGGAACAAGATCCTTACATAACTCCATACATAAGAATAAACTCAAGGTAGATCACAGACTTTGAGGTAAAAACCCAAACTATTTGGGCCATCAATGAGGGAATTGAGACAAACCTGAGAACTTTGGTGCAGGGAATACATAGGCTATCAGAAATAGGGAAGGACATGAATACAGATGAAGCATAAATTGATAAGAGGGATATACCAGAGATAAAACACTTGTGTACATAGAAAGAATTCACCAAGAGAGTAATAAGAGAGCCCCCAGACTTGGAAAACATATTTAGCAATGACACGTCAGACAACGACATTATTACTAAATCTACATTACTCTGCTAGCTTACAAAAAGAAAATAACTAATTGCCCACTGAAGATGTGGGCACAGGACCTGAACAGAAGCTTCACAAGCGTAGAAGTCCAAATGGCCAATAAACATATGAGAAAATGCTCCCAATTATTAGCCATAAGAGAAATGCAAACAAAAATAACTCTGAGATACCACCTAACACCCTCAAAGATAGCCTAATTAAAAAAAGCTGAAAGTAACAAGTGTTGGAGGGACTGTGGTGAGATAGGAACGCTCATCTACAGCTGGTGGACCTATAGGTATGTAAGCCACTATGGAAATCAATTTGGCAATATCTACAACAGATGGAAATTGAACTACCATATGACCCAGCAATCCCCCTACTGAGCATATGCCCAGTAGAGACAAGAAACAAACCACGGCCAGACATCTGTGCTCCAATGTTCATCATGGCACAGTTCACATTCACAAGGAGCTGAAAGCAACCCAACTTTCCATGACCTGATGAGTGTATTAAAAACCTATGGTACATATATACAACGGAGTACTATGCATCCCTAAAAAGCAGTGATGAACACATGAAGCACGTCACTGCATGGGAAGAATTGGACGAAATTATGCTAAGTGAATTAAGCCAAGCACAAAGGACAAGTACAACATGAGTCCGCTGAGGTGATATAGGAGAAAAGCTAATGTATACGTATATTCCCAAGGCGAGGTCTTATATTATAGTAGGGATATTATAGTAGGGGCCAGACTCAATCCAGGAATACATATGGCAGCCAACTAAAAATGAGGGGGAAATATAAAAGGGGGAAAAAACATGGTTAGTGAGAGAACAGGACAGTAAAACACCCAAAGGGAGAATGTTCTTCATAGCTCCACAGGAGAAGGAGAGAGGGACCATACTTCAACCGGGTGTGCCAAGAGATGGATGCAACATACTGGCATGAATCCAGGAACCAATAAAGACTGTGGAGCTGGCCCTAATCCTAACTATTTGGCCACCCTCACCCTCTTCTTCCCCCCGGAAAATTTCACTTCAGAGGACAGCATTGAAGCTACAGCTCAGGGTGAAGGGCTCATCTGATCAGAGGACACAGGAGCAAATGAATAGGGAAGGAGAGAGAGTGGAGCACATCCTGACCCACCAAGCCCCAAGGATGATATTCCTGCTCAGAGCAGTCAATGCACAGAGCGAACTATAAGGCAGACCCGAACCCGAGACACAATGTCCCTCACTGACCCATAGTGCTATGAGGGACAACACTAAAGGGACAGTGTGGGAATTGTGCCTGATCTTACCCCAACACAACTGGGAGAAATGCTAAGGGTGTGCAACAGAGCAGCAAGGGGAGCAAAGCAATGAAGTCCCTGGGGAATACCAAAAATAGACTTTGGGGCCATGTTACCCCATCAGACTCTACCGGAATACACTCCTGAAGTTCAATAAAAACAAACAAAATAAAACAACATCAACAACAAAAAAGAAATAAAAAAGAAAAGTGTATAAATAGTTCCAGGTCTTTTTGTTGAACTTCAGGAGTGTTTTCTGCTTGAGACCATTGAAATCCACTTACCTGATGACCTTCCACTGTTTCATGGATTTTCTACTTTCCCCAAAATGATGCCCCTTTTTATGAACATCTCTGATAACATATTAAAGAAAATGAGACAATTTATTGCCCTTTTAGCTTCTAAAGTACATTCTAGCTATACTTTGTTTATTCTTCTGGTAACATGGTAGATTCAGTGTTTTTTTTTTACTAACAAGTGAATCAAATATATCTATTCTGCCTTAGACATGATTAGTTTTCTCATGCATTTGGCATGGAAGGTAAAGTCACTGCCATTGAGTTAATCACAGTGCATAGCAACATCTGTAGGATATGATGAACCTGCCCGGTGGGATTGCCAAGGCTGTAAATTTATATTGACTCATAGCAGCTTTAGGGGAAGAGTATAACTCTCCCTATGGGTTTCTGAGACTGTAAATTTTTAAAAGTGTAGAATGCTTTCTCCCCAAGAAAACCTGGTAGTTTCAAACTGTTTAGTTGAGGATAGCAGGCCCATGTGTATCTCACTACACATACAATGAGAAATCTGTATTACAGCCAATGGTCACGTTTGTCTCTCTTAGCACATCCTATGGATTCAAAGTACTGACCTTTTGCTTAGCAGCTCAGTGATGTAGACACTGTTTCATGAGGGCTTCATAAATACATATGCTGAAAAACAGTTCTCTATTTGAATTTCAAATTTAGCATGGTATTTTGTGTGTGTGTGGCAGTTCTACATGAAACATGTCTAGAATTTCCTAGACATTTATGAAAAATAGATCATATTTTGATTTGCCACATGGAATGCATGCATCATTATGACTTGAGGTGCATTTTCCTTTCTTGGCATCTTTCCACACCAATAAACATGCCATTACCTGTTTATAAGAATCAGTTTTCCACTTCTCAGTAGCTACACACAGTGGTGGTCGATTAGTTCTGTCAAGAAGACAATTGCTGGGGTTGATTTGATCATCACTCAGCCTAATTGATTCACAAAACCTGTCTTCCACAGTTTAATCAACTCCTGTGGTTTACATTAATTTTCCTTAATGGAGACACTATTTAATAGAGCTGATTCAATACTCAGAAGAATTGCATGGTTTAATCTTTGGGATAGTGATTATGTCAGTCAATACATTTTTCTCATACAATATTGGGAAAATACAATAGCAATTTACTTCAGTAACTCATCTAATAGTTAATAGGCACAGCGGCTCTGCTCATAGCTGGTAGCCAGGAGGAAGGCTAAGCTGCTGATTTATAACTAAAGCTGTTTTTGTTCTGAAGATAGGCCAAGGAATTAAAATTTTCTTCATTTACTTGGTGTTCTGCAATGTAAATACTGCTCTACTATTAATCTAGGTCAGTGGTTCTTAAAGTGTGGTGTGAGGAGCATCAGCTTCAGGAATCAACTGTTTGAAATGCAAATTATCATGCCTCACCCCAGATCTTACAAATCAGAAACCCTAGGGGGGCGGAGGGGGGGTCCCAGCATCTCTCTTTTAACAACCTCTCCAGGGAACACATGATAAAGTTTGATTATCACTGGCCTAGGTGAATATGGAATTGTACTTACTTCCCATGATTATCTTTCAGATAAATCCCCTTTGCATGTAGGAACAAAAATATTACTTGATTGAAAGAAGGAATTTTATTTTTCACTGATTCTTTTACCTGCATATGCTTGACACATGCTTTTGAGAAAAAAACAGTTTGAAGTGGAATTTAATCAATGCGGATAACTAACTGGGATAATTGCCTGTTCCACATTACTTAGCCTGCATAAAAATCGCCTTCCTTTTTCACATACCTATGGAGCATCAGTTTAACTATAAGAGTTTAATATATTCAGAGAACTTTGAGACTTACATGATTTTTAAACCAACTCATTAGAAACCATAGCACTAAGAAAGTATCTAGGGATTAATATTCCAAGGAAATCATTAAAAATATATTTGGCTGATGGTGCACGGCTTATCAAATGGGCTAAACTCAGTTGGTATTGAAAGAGGACTGGAATTTACAACGTTACTTAAAAAATCTGCAGTAATAATATTTTTTTATATGTGATGAGGCATATTATTAAAGATGTATGAATATCATGAAGTGTTAATACTTGCATTATTATTATATTTATTTGCAAATGCTCCCTAAATTTCTTTTACTTATGCTTTAAATAAGAAGTTCTATCCAAAAGAAGATAGTCATATGGAATTTAATTTGAGGGATTTTATAGTACGGTTAAAAATGAGTAATGCTCATTTTTCAGTCGTTTCAAACGAACCTTTTCAGTTTAACAACTTTTAATTCTGCATAAGTTATTGCTATGGCTGTTGGGTGATGTCAAGTCAGTTCTGCCCCTCGGAACAAATGAACAAAACAGTGCTGCCTGCTGCTACACACTCAACAATAACGTCTATGTCTACACCCATTGCTGCACGCGTAGTACATTGTAATTTATTACCCAGTTTGATTTGGAAACTTTCTCATAACTGCTTAATATGTGAAAATTTGTTTTGATGTTGTGCATGTTTAGCTTTCTGATGAGAATTTTTGTTTATCTTCGAATATTTATTTTTTAAAGTTGGATATGGTAGTGATTTAATAAAATATAAGCATTATATTTTAAAATGATAAAAATGTGATTTGTTTTATTTTTATTATCTTTAGTTATATCTAGGAAAACGTATCTCCAAGAAACATATTTTCTTAAATATACTTTTGGTTCCCAAGTCAGTTTTATATGTTTCAAAATTATCTTATTGTTGATAAGATAAGTGATATTTCATGTTCATTAGTTTATTATTTTTTTGACTGTGCACTTTATATTGTAATATTTTTATTTTCCAAAGCCATTTTATTGGGAGTTAATACAGATATCCATATATTCCATAGTTTAATCACATCAGGCAGTATGGTACAATTGCTACCAAATCGGTTTCAAAACATTATTTTCCTTCCTGAACTCCTTGTCAATCATACACAATATGTTGTTGCCAGGTGCCATCAAGTCAGTTGTAACTCACATCAACCCTATGAACAGCAGAAGGAAAGCAGGCTCGATCTCGTACCCCTCACAAATGTTATGTTTGAGCCAGCTGTGCCCATCCATCAGTGGAGAGGCTTTCTTTTGTCACAGCATATTGGTCCAAGGGAGAAAGATGAAGCTATATGCTACCATAAAGATTTTTTTTGCTCCCATAAAGATTTATAGCTGTGGAAACCCGATCTGCAGTCTCTATAAGTGGAAATTGACTCAATCACTGTGAGAGCATGTTTACTATGTTTCTGTGTATATGTATATATATGTATGTATGTGTGTGTGTGGTCAACAGCCTCAGGGAACTAAAGTGGAAAATACTACAGAGTAAAATATAATATAATCTATAATCATTATTAATAGATTGATATATATAAATATGTTATGAGTGAGAATAGCATTAACTGATGTTGGCTAAATATTTTCTGAAGCTTATGTCTGAACTGTTTTAGGAACATACATCTAGATACACATATAGATGCAAATGAATACATACAATTGTTCTTCTGCATTATTACAGAGATAGAGAACCTCATATCCTTTTACCAAAAGAGGGTCCATCTATTTCTCTGCTGTGCTCTGTTTGTGGTTATGTATGCATGTGATATCTTCATGAAAGTATGAGTTTTTCAGTAACAGTGTATGGAAATGGAGTACTATACTGAAAAAAAAGTAACTAATCTGTTCCTTAAAAGTACTCATTTTAAGTTTTTGTTAGGGTCTGTTATCTCTTTGTTATGCTCAATGAAACATGTTTTGCTCTACATTTTTCTTATTCTAATAAGTAGTCGGAATTTGGGAGGTGATTACTAAAAAAATTTTTAAGCATAATCTGCTCAGAGGTCATCTACAGCTGTTCTGGTCACATAGTGGGACACAAGAGTATGAGTGCTTATTTCCAGGCTGAAAACCATACTAAAGATGGCTATTACTGTGCTTGCTCCAATCCAATTCATTTGTAAAGATCATAATTTATCTTTAAAGATGATTAATCTACATTTCCTCAGAAAAACTGGACAAGTGGATAAGCAGTATAATCTTAAGTTTCACTTAAAATGAATTATTTATATGATACAATATTGTATGTTATGAATGTACATGACTAAAAATATGAGGCATTGTTATTTCAATAATAAAATTTGATGTATTTTAAACTATTTTAAATGTTTGAAACCACCTAAGAATTATATTCAACATTATTTTTTATCAATAAACAAAACTATGAACACAGTATTGTTTACTCTTTGCTTTCAAATATATTTTATTGCAAATAAAATTGCTGGGGGTGGGGGGAAGAAAAAGAAATTGTTATGGATGATTGCTTTAGCTGGAATTTCCATTGTTTTTAATATAGTATTATTACTTTACTTCTAATGTTTGTCTTTGCTTTTCTTAAGAATGAGTTTTTACAATAATTCATTTGGAAACAATTTCAAATTTATAAAATAGTTGCAAGAAAACCAGAGACCACTCACACTGCCTTCTCATTTAGATACCTATTGTTAACATTACAATATATCCATTCATTCCATTCATAAAACCCACTTGTATTTGTCCATTGTTCCACTATTATTTCTTTTTTTGTTATGCACTTTATAATCTTGGATATATGAAGAGAAAAATGTTTTAAAGGCTCTACAAACCTAATGTGGAAGGAGCACTGCTGGCCAAGTTGTCAATCCATTGGGCTGTGATCTGAAAGGTCACCAGTTTAAAACCACGAGAAGTTCCATGGGAGAGAGGTGGAGCTCTCTACTCCTGTAAAAAGTACAGCCTTGGAAACTCACAGGGGTAACTCTCCCCTGTCCTGTAGGTTCACTATGAGTCAGAATTGACTTGAGAGAGGAAATTTGGTTTGGTTTTGTACAGTCTAATGTAGGACCAAACTCATGAGCTTGGATTTCTTCATTGTGGTTTGACTAGTTTCTCCAATGATTTTCAGTCTTTGTAAGTGTTTTTGGAGTAATCTAATTAGTTTCCCTGAAAAGAATGCTGAGAGTGACTTTAAAACTAAGATACTATCACATATGTAGACATCAAATTCTGATTTATATTTGGAATAATTTTGCACCTTTTCAGAAGGCTGCAAAGCCAGACCACAGTTCTGAAGCAACCACTGTACATTGTTAATCAACAATTATCAGCAGGTTATCATGATTTAGCACCATGCTGAGTTTTAATAGATTAAATTTTTTCTGTGCAGCAAACTAGATAGGAAAATGCACAAAATAGTATAATGACATCAAGATGAAAATACATTAATGTTGCAAAAGGACTTAGTAGCAGCAGTAGATAAAATAGTAGTAGTTACTAAGTCATAAACATTTATCAAAACAACTAAAATGTATTTCTTCATTAGTTTGTGATGCTTAGTGCTCACCAGTTTGAGGGAAGTGTATCATTGGGAGTTGGTTATAAAACTATTATATCTAACCAATAACGAGAAAGTAAAAGCACTAGAATATGGTATTTATTATTATTAATCATATATGAAATTATTCAATTTGCTAAACTTTCCTTAAATTCCTCATGGCTTTGATCAATGTTCTTAGTGTATTTAGATAATTATTTATTTATCAAAAAAATAGAAATGTTGGCATGTTGTTCTGGGTAAGCAGAGCAGTGCAATGGACTAGGAATCTGTAACAAGGGACAAGATTATTATAGAGGATTATTATTAAAGCCAAATAACATATAATTGCTCTGAAGGAGAGTTTTTAACCTCTCCCTTCAGTCATAAGAAGCCTGCTGCCTTCAGAAAGGTTTACTTTGCTGTGTTTCCTGGTCTTTTCCTCTCACCTTGCCTTCTTCTGATCCCTTTTCTCTGCAGTAAAACCCTTGTAACAAGCATTTGCTCTCCATTATACTATCTTTCTCTTTATCTAGTTTTAACCAATATCTGTAAAAGTATTTTCTTAGTGGCTGAATATGTTTAGATAATATGAAATTTTATGGGTATTATTTTTCATAACCAGTAACCTCTGTGGACAAAAACCTTGTATTAAGTTTACTTTATTAAATATCTGCAACTGATGCTGGCGGAAATGTCTAGAGTTGAGAATTTTAACTCATTTTCACTTTAATTTAAAAATGTCATAACCTGGCAAGAGGTAGCAGAGACTATGAGAACAACACAGTAGTAGGATAAAATCGATGTAAGGAAACATTAATATTTTTCTACATTTTTCAATAATATGGACTACATGTAGTTGCAGAAAAATCTGAATTAATGGGGAAAATATTAGGAAAAAAGAAGAAGGAACTTTCATAACCTTAAGGTGAACATTAAATTGTCTTTCTTTCTGAGTTAATAAGGATTTTATAAACTAATAATGTATTCCATATGTCACAGTTGAGAAAAAGATGCACACTAGAACTTAGTGCATTAATTATGAGAATCTAGATAAATAAAAATAAGGCACTTCTAATCTTTCAGCTGGTCATACTTTGATAGCTTGCACATTCCTGCAATGTTGGAAGCTATGCCACAGGTATTGAAAATATCAACAGGGTCAGCCTGGTGGATAGTTTTAGTGGTGCTTCCATACTAAGACATGTTAAGATGCAGGCAACATCAAAAGAGGATAGAAGGAAAACAGAATTGATGTACCAAATGTAATTGATCGGCATTCATGCATTTCAAGAGATATCATATGGTTTGGTGGTACCGAAGGAAGATATCCATGCTTCAATACAGATATTTAAAAAAAGAAAAAGAAAAAGTCTGCAGGAATTGACAAAACACCAGTTGAGCTATTACAAAAAATTGGCTAAGAAATTTAAAAGACAGCTTGCTTGATATAGAAAGGAATATATTTATGTGCATTCCAAAGGAAAAAATGACCCAAGAAAATGAGATTATCAAATTATGTAATTTATATAATATGTTTGTAAAATTTCACTGAAAATTATTTTTTAGTGCTTGGAACAATATATGATAGAGTGTTGCAGAAATTAAAGACAGATTTAGAAAAGGATGTGGTATAAAATATATAAGTGCTTAAGTCATTTGAATCTTGCCTAAAGGCAAAAAATATCAGAAAGATGTTTACATGTGTCTTATTTATTATGTAAAAGTATTCAACAGAGTGGATCATAATGAACTATGAATAATATTATGAAAGAAATTCCAGAAAACTTAATTCTTCTCATGAGCAATATATACATGCTTTAAAATAAAAAAGATATGCACCAATATTTTTTCATAAAGTTAATATTTATGCTGAGCATACAATCTAAGAAGCTGAACTTTTTGAAGAACAAAAATACATCAGTATGTGATAAATGCTCTTTAATAACTTGTGATGTGCAGATAACACAAATTTGTTGGCATAAACTTTACAGATTTTGAAGCATTTAGTGAGGAAGATCAAATATTTTAATCTTCAGTATGTATTATAACTTAACTAAAACAAAACTAAGTCTATCTAGATACAAAAGGAGGGGTAAACAATCCTGAGGAGAAAACAATATGACCAACTGTGCTGGGGGGACATGGGAGAGGGGGAGGTTGGGGAAACGAAATGGGTGTTAGCAAACCCAAGGACAAGGGAATAACAAGTGTTCCAAAATCAACGAGGAGGGTGTAGGAGGCCTGGTGGGGCTTGATCAAGGGCAATGTACCTGTGAGGAATTACTGAAACCCAAATGAAGGCTGCAAATGATAGTGGGACAAGAGGAAAGTAAAGAAATAGAGGAAAGAACTAGAAGGCAAAGAACATTTATAGAGGTCTTTATCAAGGCATGTGCATAAGTGAATATATTTATACATGACAATGGGGATATAGATCTATTTGCACATATTTATAGGTTTAGTATTAAGGTAGCAGATGGACATTGGGCTTCTACTCAAGTACTCCCTCAATGTAAGAACATTTTGTTCTATGAAACTGACACTCCATGATGCTCACCTTCCCTACACAATCATGGAAGACAAAGCGGGCGCATAAGCAAATGTGCTGAAGAAAGCGGATGATGCCTGGCTATCAAAAGATCTAGCATCTGGGGTCTTAAAGGCTTGAGGATGAACAAGCGACCATCTAGCTGGGAAGCAACAAAGCCCACATGGAAGAAGTACACCAGCCCGGGTGATCACAAGGTGTTGATAGGATTAGGTATCAGGCATCAGAGAACCAAAATATCATATCCTTGTGAATGAGGGGGAGTGTGGAGTGGAGGCCCAAAGCCCATCTGTAGGCAACAGGACATACCCTTACAGAAGGGTTGCGGGGAGGAGACGAGCCAGTCAAGGTGAAGTATAGCACTGATGAAACATACAACTTTCCTCTAGTTCTTAAGTGCTTCCTCCCCCCCCACTATCATGATCCCAATTCTACCTTACAAATCCAGGTAGACCAGAGGATGTACCCTGGTACAGATAGGAACTAGAAACACAGGGAATCCAGGACAGATAAACCCTCAGGACCAATAATGAGATTAGTGATTCCAGGAGTGTAAGGGGAAGGTTGGGGAGAAAGGGGGAACTGATCATAGTGATATACATATAACCCCTCCCTGGGGGACGGACAACAGAAAAGTGGGTAAAGGGAGATATCAGACAGTGTAAGACATGAAAAATAATAATAATTTATAAATTATCAAGGGTTCAGGAAGGTGGGAGGTAGGGTGGAGGAGGGATGGGGAAATGAAGTGCTGATACCAAGGGCTCAAGTAGAAAGCAAATGTTTTGAGAATGATGATGGTAACAAATGTAAAAATGTGCTTGACACAATGGATGTATGTTTGGATTGTGATAAGAGTTGTATGAGTTACAAATAAAGTGATTTAGAAAAAAAAGAAAACAAAATTTAAAAAAGTATATTCATAACTATACCAATAAGAAAATATATGATATATGAAGAAAAGTTGACATCAAGATAAAATTTTACTTGAATTTCCAATTAACACTAGAAATAGAAACTTTTGTTGCTATTGTTAGATACATACTAATAGTCACCCTATGTACAACAGAATGAAACCCTGCTTAATACTGCATTGTCCTCGCATTTTTATTTGTTTTTTCACATTTTAAACCATTGTTGAAGGTAATGTGTCAACCCATCTTTTTAAGGGCCTTGTTTCCCCTCCACTGTTCCAAGCATAATGTAATTCTTCAGGGGCTAATCTCTTCTAAAACATGTCCAAGGTATATGAGACAAAGTCTTGCCATCATTGCCTCTAAAAAGCCTTCTGGTTCTATTTCCAAGTCAAATTGGTTTGTTCTTTTAACAGTCCATGGTATTTTCAATATTCTTTGCCAACATATTTCAAATACAAATTTGTTTCTTTGGTTTTCCTTCTTCAATGTCCAAATTTCACAAGCATGTGAGGCAATTGAAAATACCATGACTTCAGGACTTCCAGCAAGATAGCGATACAGTGACACATACCAGAGGGACTCTGCAGAAATCAGTGCCCGAGAATGACTGAGAGGGAAATTCCACTCTGCCATTTCACAGGATAAGCATCAGAAAGATAAGTAGACACAGATCTAGTAGGTTTTGAGGAGCTGTGGGCTAGGGGTTTACCACTGTGGAGGCTGGTTAAGCCCCACCACAGACTCGGCAAGAGTCGGACTTCTTTTGCCGGCCCAAGGACTTTACTTCAACACAACCACAGCTTGACGCTGCTTCTGAGCAGGGTTTAAACCTCTCCAGCCCCATTTAATAGAAGAAAGTATTCTTTCATTGAGGGAGTACTTGAGTGGAGGCCTGTGGACGCCATTGCAAGATGGCGCCGGACCGCGCCCGCATCGTCAGAGCTAAGCTGTAAACAAGCTTGTTGCGCATGCGCTGCCAGCCGCTCGCTACGCATTATCAAATTGCACCAATCCTGGTAGGACACGTCACCGAGCAGGGTATTTATACCCGGGGTTTTAGGAGCTTGGGGTCTTCCGCAGCTGACCTCGGAGCAAGAGGCAGCTTAAATAAACTTCGCAGATTGCATCTACCAGAAGGGTCCTGACCATTCTTGTCTCGGTCCGTGTTGCACCGTGTCATCCGCGCGTGACAGAGGCCCAATGTCCTTTTGCTACCTTAGTACTAAACCTATAAATATATACACATAGATCTATTTCCCCATCCTCATATATAAATACATATGCATATGTATATGCCTCTATTTAGACCTCTATAAATGCCCTTTGCCTCCTAGCTCTTTCCTCTATTTCCTTTGACTTTCCTCTTGTCCCACTATCATGCTCAGTCTTCATTTGGGTTTAAGTAATTCCTCTTGGTTATATTACCCTTGATCCCACCCTACCAGGTCTCCCACAACCTCCTCACCATCAATCCAGATCATTTGTTCCCTTTTCCTGGGTTTGTTAACACCACTACCTTTACTCCCACCTCTCCCTCTCCCTCTCCCTTGTCTCCCCGGAACAGTCGGTCCCATTGTTTTCCCCTCCAGATTGTTCATCCAGCCTATCTTGTTTAGACAGACCTCCGGAGATAATAACATGCACAAAAACAAGACAGAACAAAACCAATCAACAATATACAACAAAACAACAACCACAAACCAGTGACAAAAAACAAAACAAAACCCAAAACAAAACACAACACAACAAGAAAGAAAAGCTTGAAGTTATTTCAAGGATTCTTTGTTGATCTTTAGGAGTGTTTTCCAGTCCAGTCTCTTGGAGCACCACACTCTGGACCCAAATCCACCTTCAGCATTCCCTGTGGACCTTGCCGCTCCATTCCCTTGCTGTTCTGTTGCACCCCCATAGTATTTTGCTTTGGTGTGGCGGGATCAGATCGGTCGCAGTTCCCACACTGTCTCCGGTGTTGTTCCCTGTAGGGCTGTGGGTCAGTGAGGGGCGTCATGTCTCATAATGAGGCTGGGCATGAAGTCCTCTCTGTGGACTGGCTGCTCTAGTTGGGAGCATCCTTCTCACAGCCTGGTGGGTCAGAATTTGCTCCACTGTCTCCTCCTCACCCTTCATCTGCTCCTGTGTCCTCTGATCAGATATGTTCCTCTCTGGGAGCTGCAGATTCAATGCTGTCTTTGAAATAAATTCTTCTGGGGGGAGGGGCAGGTGTCCGCGTATTAGTTGGGATTGGGGCTGGCCCCCAATGAACACTATTATTAGATGACTTGACCTGATAGGTATTTTCAGAGCGCTCCACCCAAATGTAAAAAATTCATGTTTTTTCAAGATCACATTGCACATACTCAAAGATAGACCACATGCTGGGAAGCAAGTCAAACCTGTGTAAATTCAAGCACATAGAGATCATACAGACTTTTCTCTCCGACCACGATGCTATACGGCTGGCACTCAACAAAAGGACAATTAAGCAAACACGGGAAAACAATTGGAGGATGAATAACTCTCTATTGCAAAATAAGTGGTTACTGTCCCTAAGCAGAGATTAAATTAGGAAGTTCCTAGAAATCAAGGAGAATGAGAATATGATGTACCAAAACCTCTGGTAAGTTTTATAGCAACACATGCACACATAAAAAAGGAAGAGAAACTTATGATTGATATGCTGATGCAAAGCTTACAGCAATTAGAGCAGAGTCAAAAGGTCAATCCTACTAATACCAAAAGAATTAATAAAAATCAGGACTGATGTTCATGAGCGGAAAAACAAGAAAACTGTGGAAAAAATTAAGGCAGCTGAACGTTGGTTCTTTGAAAGTATTAGCAGAATCAACAGACAAATGGCAAACCTATCCCAAAGAAGGAACAAATTTCAATAGCAAGAATGATGGATGAAACATTGGGCATTACAATGACCCTACTGAAATCAAAAGGATAGTTACACAGTACTACAAAGTCCTGTGCTCCATTGAATTCAACAACTTGGAAAACATGGACAAACACTTGAAAAACAATCCCTCCATAGATTATCCCAGATGGATGTCAAGAATCTCAATAGACCCATAGCAATAGAAGAAATATACAAGGTTATCAAGGGATTACCAACAACAACAAAAAATCCCCTGGACCAGGTCGGTTCACAGGAGAATTGTACTAAGCATTCATGGTAGAACTGACACCAACACCACACACTCTTCCAGAACATAGAAATAGACAGCAAACTTCCAAACTCTTTGTATGAAGCTAGTGTAACTCTGATACCTATAATGGGCCAGGATCCCACAAGAATTGAAAGCTACAGACCAATATCCCTAATGAAATTAGGATGCAAAAATGCTGAACAAAATACTGGCCAATAGAATACAAAAGTACATATAGCAAATAATTCACCATGACCAAGTGGGATTCATATCAGGGATGCAACATACTAAAGATCATTAGTATTATTCACCACATTGACATAAAAAATTCTAGGAACCTCATGATAATATCAATAGATGCTATTTAAGACAATCAAGAAGATAAGAGTGGAAGTAAAATTCCTCAATATAATACAAGCTATATATGAAAATCAACAGCCAGCATGGTAGTCAATGGAGAAAAGATGAAAAAATCCCACTGAAAAAGGGGTCCAGGCAAGGATGCCCCTGGTCCCCACTCTCATTTAACCTCACTCTGGAGATGCTGGCTAGCAACATAAGGCAAAGAAGAGATATCAAAAGTTTTTGCCTGGGGAAGGAAGAGGTTACACTATCATTTCCAATGTTTGTTTGGAATGTTTCCAATGTTTAATCAGCTAGTTGAGACATTTCCATTTGTGTACAATTAATTCCTAGAGTTTTGTTTTTGGGTAATGCTTTCAGGTAGCTTAGACTACTTTTCCCTACAGTACGGGGTCTTGCTCATATCCTACCTCTTGAAATCGTTGAATGCTGACTTTTGTTTTAGTAATTATGTATTCTTTCTATCATATTTTGATGCTTGCTGTATTATTCAATATTTTTCTCATAGAATCTTTCAATATTGCAATTCAAAGCCTGATTTTTTTCTTGAGTTCTTCAGGTTAAGTAATGTTGAGTATGTTCTTTCTTTTTGGTCTTTGTGCATTTCATTATAACATTTTGCTTTCTTTTCTCAGGCTGTCCTTTGAAATTTTCTGTTCAACTCTTTGACTTCAGCCTTTGTTCCATTCGCTTTATTTGCAATCAAGACATCCACTTTGACCCATTCTTTCTTTCCTGTCTTTTTAATGACCTTTTGTTTTCTTCATCTATGATGCTCTTGATGTCATCTCACAGCTCATTAGGTTTTCTATCATTAGTCCATCAAATGTTTCTTTGAGATGTTCTTGAAATTCAGGTGGATATGTATAAGGTTGTATTATGGCTCTCTTGAAGTGGTTTAAATTTTCGTCAGCATCAACCTGAACTTACATAAGAGCAATTGATGCTCTTGTTTCACTGTGTATGCCTGGCCTTGTTTCACTTCTAAACTTGAGTTTCTCCATCGTTTCTTCCTATAGATGTACTCAACTTTATATCTGTCTATTCCATCTGGAGAAGTCCTTATGTACAGTTTCCTTTCATGTTGTTGAAAACAAGTGTCTGTGATGAAGAAGCTATTGGTCTTACAAAATTCTATTATGCGATCTCCTGTTTAGTTTCTATTGCCAAGGCTGTAGTTTCCACCTACTTTTCCTGCCTACTTTTTCCAACTTTTACATTTCAATCACAATTAATTGTTAATGCATCTTGATTGCATATTTGATCAATTTCAGACTGAAGATGTTGGTATAATTATTTTACTTCTTCATCCCTACCTTTAGTAGTTGATGCATAAATTTGAATATTGGTTGTATTTATCAGATTTTCATGTGTGCATCTATATATACTTAGTCTTATAATACCAAGAATATACTTGAAATTTCCTATTTGATTAGAAATGCAAAGGCATTTATGATTGTGTCTTATCACACATAGTAAACTGTAGGATTTTCTGATTCAAAATGGTCAATACCAGTTCATTTCAGCTCACTAACACCCAAAATACTGATCATTTTGTGTTTCATTTCATTTTATATTACTTCCAATTTTCCCAGATTCATAATTTGTACATTCCAAGTTCCAAGTTGCTGCTGTTTCTCCCCTTTTTGATTGATGTCTTATCAGCAAATAAAGGTCCTGAAGTCTATATTCCTGTAGGCTTTACTAAATCTATGTCATTCGGTTAGACTTGAGAAGGCAGCTCTTCCTCTGTCATATTTCGAATGTTTTTAGGCTTGAGATGCTGGCATTATTTTTCTGGCATTATCTCTGACAGTGTTCTGCTTCTATAACTTAGGCCTTCAGTATCTGACAATGTTTTGACACTTGCTATAGGGTTTTTAGTAGCTAATTCCTCAAAGCGGACAACATATTTATTCTTGGTAGTTTCTTCTTAGTCTGCAAGGTCCGCTGAAATCTGTTCACTCTGCGTGACCCTGTCGCCATGTTCAATAACAGTGACATGCTTTCAAATTACAGCAACAATCCAGTCATCACAGTACAACAGACTGACAGACAACTAGTGGCTCAAAAAAAGAGTTTTCAAGAAATCAAAGATAGACTGCAGTTTTCAAATAAGCCTTAAAAGATTTATTTATTAAATAAATCTTTGTTAATGAGCAAAGATGTCACCATGAGAAAAAAGTGCCTAAGTCATCGCATTTGTTGTAGTCTCATATAAATGTCAAATTGAGTGTAGAACAGGAATGTCTAACGAGAGCATAATTGAGGCATTGGAATACGCTGATAATAAATATTAAATATAACGGAGAGCAAGCTGGACACCTCGCTGACGAGTCTTCTCCTGGAGCTGGAGAAGGCGGGGTCGGAGACTGCGCTCGCAGCATCTAGTCGGGTGACGACGGCGCGGTGGCCGAGAGCGAGCGATGTAGAATTCCTAGATGAAATTATGAAGAAGTATGGCAGTTTGGTCCCACTCAGTGAAAAAGATGTTCTTGGGCGACTAAAAGATGTCTTTAATGAAGATTTTTCTAATAGGTTTGTCATGATAAGTTTAAATATCTGAAAATAAGATTGCTGGCATATATGATTTTTCTCTTGGTAAAACAAGTCACTGAGCAATAAATCAAGTAGAACTTTAGATTTTTTTTCACCATTTCTTCTAAAAAAAATTTTTTTTTTCCAGAAAACCATTTATTAATAGGGAGATAACAAACTATCGAGCCAGACATCAAAAGTGCAACTTTCGAATTTTCTACAACAAGCACATGCTAGACATGGATGATCTGGTGACCCTGGATGGTCAGAATTGGCTGAATGACCAGGTTATTAATATGTATGGTGAACTGATAATGGATGCAGTTCCAGACAAAGTTCATTTCTTCAACAGCTTTTTTCATAGACAGCTGGTAACCAAAGGATATAATGGAGTAAAAAGATGGACTAAGAAGGTGGATTTGTTCAAAAAGAGTCTTCTGTTGATTCCTATTCACCTGGAAGTCCATTGGTCTCTCATTACCGTGACACTGTCTAATCAGATTATTTCATTTTATGATTCCCAAGGCATTCATTTTAAATTTTGTGTAGAGAATATAAGAAAATATTTGCTGACTGAAGCCAGAGAAAAAAATAGACCTGAATTTCTTCAGGGTTGGCAGACTGCGGTTACAAAGTGTATTCCACAACAGAAAAATGACAGTGACTGTGGGGTCTTTGTGCTCCAGTACTGCAGGTGCCTCGCCTTAGAGCAGCCTTTCCAGTTTTCACAAGAAGACATGCCCCGAGTGTGGAAGAGGATTTACAAGGAGTTGTGTGAATGCCGGCTCATGGACTGAAACTCAGCAGGGACTCTTGGGAAGTCTGACCAGTTGGAGCAGGTGGCTTGTTACTTGAATCTCCAAACACTTATTTGAATTTTTACAGATATTCAGATCAGTGGCATTGGACCACTATTGTTACCTCAAATTTATTTCTGCCCTTAGTCATTTCTCCAGCGACCATGTACTATTTTAATGTTCAGTTTGGTTTCACTTAATTTTATGGATTCCCCCCATTCTGTCCCTCCCCTCCTTTGATATTTAATATTTATTATCCAAACGCATGCAGATAGAGCATGCAGTTCAGAGTATTAAAAAAACAAAAAACAAAAAATATATAAATAAATATTAAATATACTATTGACTGCAAAAAGTCTGTACAAATCTGTTTTAGACAGAGTACAACTAGACTGATTTTTGGAAGCCAATAAAACGAGATTTGGTCCCAGGTACTTTGGACATGTAATCAGAAGGAAGCATTCCCTGGAGAAGAACATCAAGCTTGGAAAAGTGGAAGTCCAGTAAAAAATAAGAAGGCCGTTGACTAGTTGGAGTGGACAAAAAGAACTTGCCTCTGCCAGTGTCTAAAATTAAGTCTTCTGTTCTCCAAAACCTTAAGAAAGTACATTTCTGTTTTTTAAAGTCATCAATTTCATGCTATTTTGTTATCACATCCATAAGAAGTTAACGCAATTAACTATTTATTGTTATTAAGAAATAGAGTAGTAGTGAAGAAATAGAATATTAGTGACATTTGTACCAACCATTTAAAAAATTCTAGCAAGTACAAAATATTGTCCTATGAGATTTTCTTCCATTAGCTTATATAACTTTTACAGGAAAATTGGTTTTTGTTTTGTCTCCTATGGAAAAACACAAACTTCCAAAGAAAAATGCCTTAGTATAATAGTAAATGAACAAAAGAACTAAAATTTAAATCAAGAATTTCTGAATCTAAGTTGCTTGTTTGATCTACTGAATACAATCAGATTATTGTACCTGCCAAGGATTTTGCTGTGTTTTAGTATTAAAGACCTGTGATAAATTTATACCTACATTGAGAATGGAAGATTTTATAGAAATTAAAAATTCTCATCTAGAGCTTGATATTCAGATCGATGACTAAATTTTGATTTTATAAAAAGAGAGATCAAGGGTAGATATGATATATAAACTATGTATTAAGGAAATTAACAACATCTTCCAAGGTCAGGAATTTCATGCTACTTTGTCATGGCTTAATATTTTAGGTCTTCCATTTTGACATTATAACAAAATGTATATAAGTGCATTTCAGATATCTTAAGGATGGTCACTGAAAGTATGTCATATTAGTTGAAGAGAAAAGAGCCACAAGGAGAATGTGAGAGTGAATATTCTCCACATTGCAATAAGGATAATTAGAAATAAAATGTTAGTTTTTAGTAATCAGAATACCATTAATAATATTTGAAATGATATTTTATTAGACTGTCAACAGAAATTAATAGGAAAAAAAGTATGTATTATAAAAAAGAATACATCAAAGGAAAAAATCTTCAAATTATGCATGAACTTAAAATAATTGCTTCTTTTTAAATGCTATTAAATAAGTTGTTCAATGACAATATTTATAATATTTGAGGGTTCCCCAAAGATTAAATTTTCTTAAATTATTTTCTAACATAGTACAGTAAGCTTACACAATGTGACCTTTAATGTATTAGAACAAATACTTTTTTTTACAGATTGATTGTGTTCTTTTAAGATGAAAAGTTCTTACATATATAATAGTGTGATTTAAGGAGTGAAATTGAGATAGCCATATTTTCTCAATTAGAGTGCTCTTCCCAATATGGAATAATAATTTGGAAATAATGTCTCCTACATAATTAGTCAAGGAGCCCTGGTGGGTTATGTATTTCTCGATAAGCAGTAGGTCAGCAGTTGAAGCCACCAGCTGCCCCATGGGGGAAAGATGAGGCATTTGTTAAAGCTAATTCTGAACAAATAGAAGAATTCTAACGACTTCAGTCTGATATTTATCAAATATGCTATAAAATAAATTGGTAATTACTAGTGATTAGATTGTGAAAGTTTAAAAAGAATAAAATCACTAATTGGAGAATATGTTGTTAGGGATAGAAAAAAAGATAGAGATCACATTGTGGAATTTTGCAAGATCAATGGCTTCTCTTTTTTTGAAACGTTTTAATTTTACTGGGGCTCTTACACTTCTAATAACAATCCATACATATATCCTTTGTGTCAAACACATCTGTACATATGTTGTCATCATCTTTTCCCAAACATTTTCTTTCTACTTGACCCCTTGGTATCAGCTCCTCATCCCACCTCCCAATGATGTTCCCCCAAGAATTATTTATAAATTATTCTTTTCTTTTTTTCATGTCTTACATCAACCGCTATCTCCTTTCACCCACTTTTCTGCTGTCCGATCCCCTGGAAGGGGGTGGGGCATACTTCTATTATTGTGATCTTATTTGCAATTTTTTTCAACAACATAAATGGCATACATGTCAATAGATCATACCAAGTAGAATGACAGGAATCAAATTTATTACATCTGTGGGAACAAATAATGGAGAAACACAGTATCATCAGCCAAATCAAGGACAGGGTAGACAATGTAATGACCACCCTTGTTCATCCACATGAAAATGTAAGATAAAACTGAAAAATGAGAGAAAAGAAGTCCACGAGGACCAAAATATTACCGTCAGCATAGATCACATTCAGACGAGATTTGACACACTGAACATGAAGACCTACAGGGAATGCGGGAAGGTTTCAGGGAGGTCATTCCTGAAGACAGGTAGAGGTTGTTAAAAAGACAGGGAACAAGTGAATGCCATTAAAGACTGATACTAGTTCCTGAATATAGAGTAACTGAAGCAAGTGGAAAAAAGGATGAAGTCAAAGAACTGAACGGGAGTTTTCAAAAGGCAGCCCAAGAATACAAGTTAAAACATTCTAATGATATTTGCAACCACCTGGGGTTAGAACCTCAAAATGGGAAAACATGCTTAGCGCATCTCAAGCTAAAGACCTGAAGAGACAATTGAAGCCTTTATTTGCAATATTGAAGGGTTCTATTGAAATGCTAAGAGCCCTGGATCTGAGTTGGTCTGGGATATGAAATGTCAGCATATCAAAACGACCAGCTGCTCTGAGGGAGAAAGATGGCACTTTATTTCCTGTAACAATTATAGTCTTGGAAACTCACAGGGCAGTTCTACCCTGTACCATTGTGATATGAGTTCACATTGGCTTGATGGCAGTGAGTCTGGTTTTTAAAAAATTATTTATTGGAGTCCTGGTGGCATAGTGTTTACCTGTTGGGCTGTGATACACGATATCTGCAGTTCAGAAAAACCAACCATCCCTAGGGAGAAAGACAGAGTTTCCTTGTACAATAAAGAGTTACAGTCAAAGCTGGCAGCTTTTCAAGTCATTTGACTAATAGCTTGGAGTAGCATACCTGTGTTAGACAGGGTTCTCTAGAGAAACAAAACAAGAATGCTAATAATTATATATATACTTATACAGATAGATAGATATATAACATAAGAGATAAGCAGTTAATTAAATTATAAAGCAGTACAAATAGCTCAGTGCAACTCACTCCTGTGAGACAGTTGTGAGACACTGGCAGTCCTTCAAGTCTTGAGGGCCACCAGGTAGTCCTCTGTAGTGCAAGTCAGGCTGTCTGGGCACAGGCAGCAAACAGCGAGGCAGGTCACCAACAGTCAGCCAGACGGCAGTTTTTGACAGTCCCCAGGTCAGGAGATGTAAATTCCAATGGTGTGGTGAAGCAGGTCCTGAAACCTCAAATTACAATGACACAGTCCACGGGTTAGGTGTCCCACAGGTAGTGTAGCTTGCAAATTGAGGCAAAGAACAAGCAAGGCAGCCCCACATTGGTCCGATGATCAAAGAGCAAGAGACAAGAGAGGCGAAGCTCACCTAGCCATTTATCTCTCCACCCTTCAATTAATCCCACATGTGTTCATTGGCCAGGTTGGCACAATAAACTAACTACCTCAATATCCAAGTGAGCGAGTCACTGCATCCAAAATCTAGAGGCGCACCAGACATTCTGCCTCCTTGTTAGTTGTGGGAGGGGTGAGAAGCGATAATGATCCTTCTCTTTAATAGGAATATCTCAACATATCCCACATCACTGGATCTATAGAAATATCATTGAGGTGGAAAGAGCCTGGATTTTTTGTTTGATTTCCCACATCTCATACACAGATGTTGTACCAATGAACCTAATCATTGATATGTCTTCTTATTGGGTCCAATCAGAAAAATGTAAGCAATGTAATGGACCAGTGTAACCAGTGGAAGAGAATGGCAATCAAAATCCCTGCAGACTAAATTATGGCATAGGGCTGAAGGGCTGATGTACCTCTGAGGGAGAGTAATGCAAATATATTGTTGTCTTTTCCAGCTGAAGACAAACTGCTTTTGGTTGGCCTTTGAAACTGGAATTGAGAAAAAGGCATGGGCTAGAATAATAGATACATAGTAAAGTACCAAGAAAACTATTAATTTGATCAAGCATTGAAAGTACACTGGAATAGCACTTGCAATTGGAGTCATCACCTGGTTAAATTTGCAACAACCCCCTGTCATTCTCCAATATCCATTTATGCTTTACAAAGGCCAAATAGATTAGTTAAATGAATCACCACCCATGCATCTTTCAAGTCCAGTGGTTCTCAACCTGTGGGTCGAATGACCCTTTCACAGGGGTTGCCCAATTCATAACAGTAGTGAAATTACAATTATGATGTAGCACCAAAAGTAATATTATGGTTGTGGAGTCACCACAACACGAGGAACTGTATTAAAGGTTTGCGGCATGAGGAAGGCTGAGCACCACTGTTCAAGCCTTTCATGGTGGCACTAACTTCTCTTTTCCTAGGCAAAGGCAATCGTAATGGTATCCATCTGACCTTTCCCATCATAATAGCCCTTATTCCATATGTTGGGGATCCAATGTGGGGGTTCTACAGTTTCTGAGTATGTCTATTCCCATTATACATTCTAGAACTGTGGAAAGGACAATAGGATGGGCTTGGGGACCCAATGGAGATGAACCTGGGCTAAAATTCCATTAATAACTTGACCTCCATATTCCCCAATGTTGACTGGAAGTTTTTCAAAACATTCCTGGAATTACTGTCAAGTCTGAGCCAGTGTCCATTCAAAACCACTATCTACTCCATGTGGGAAAAATGAAGCTGTCTGCTTCCAAGTTACAGTCTTGGAAAACACATGGAGACAGTTCAACCCTAATCGATAGGGTTGCTATGAGTTGGAATTTACTCAACAGAAATAAGTATGGTAATAATAGTACTTCACATCCAAATATTTTAATGTTAGTTTTCTACATTGGTGACCCTCTAGTATTAAATTTCCCAAAGGCAAAAGTTTCTGGGGTTGGATGATCTGACAAATACTGTGATTTAAAAAAATGTTTGAGTTTTAACATCTCTACCCCAAAGAACAGACATATATCAAAACTTTTTTGGAGTTTTCCAATCAACAGATACCATGTTAGGGAACAGTGAATGTAGTTTTCTTTCTTTTCTTTTTTAATTGTTTTATTAGGGGCTCATATAACTCTTATCACAATCCATCAATTGTGTAAAGCACATTTGTACATCCATTGCCCTCATCATTCTCAAAACATTTGCTTTCCACTTAAGCGCTTGGCATCAGGTCCTCTTTTTTTTCCCTCCCTCCTCGCTACCAGCTCCCTCATGAACCCTTGATAATTTATAAATAATTATTTTGTCATATCTTGCCCTGTCCGACTTCTCCCTTCACCCACTTTTCTGTTGTCTGTCCCCCAGGGAGGAATTCACATGTAGATCCTTGTAATCAATTCCCCCTTTATAAACCACTCTCCCTTTATGCTCCCAGTATCGCCACTCACACCACTGGTCCTGGCGGGATCATTTGCCCTGGATTCCCTGTGTTTCCAGTTCCTATCTGTACCAGTGTACATCCTCTGGTCTAACCAGACTTGCAAGGTAGAATTTCGATCATGATAATGTGTGTGTGTGTGTGTGTGTGTGTATGTGTGTGTGTTGTGGGGAGGGGGGGAGAGGAAGCATTTAGCAACTAGAGGAAAGTTGTATTTTTCATCATTGCTACATCGCACCCTGACTGGCTCATCTACTCCTTGAGACCCCTCTGCAAGGAGATCGCCAGTGGCTTACAAATGGGCTTTGAGTCTCCACTCCGCACTCCCCTTATCATTAACTATGGTAAGATATTTTTGTTCTGATGATGCCTTATATCTGATCCCTTCGACACCTTGTTATCGCACAGGCTGGTGTGCTTCTTCCATGTGGGGTTTGTTGCTTCTGAGCTAGATGGCCACTTGTTTACCTTCGAGCCTTTAAGACCACAGATGCTATACCTTTTGATAGCCGGGTGAGGTAGTTAGTTTATTGTGCCAACCTGGCCGATAAACACATATGGGATTAATTGAAGGGTGGAGAGATAAATGGCTAGCAAGCCTCGACTTTCTTGTCTCTTACTCTTTGATCATCGGACCAGAGTGCGGCTGCCTTGCTTGTTCTGTGCCTCAATTTGCAAGCTACTCTACCTGTGGGACACCTAACCCGTAGACTGTGTCGCTGTAATTTGAGGTTCCATCAAGACCTGCTTTGCCACACAATTGGAATTTACATCTCTTGAGCTTGGGACCGTCAGATCCTGTCATATGGCTCAATGTTGGTGACCTGCCTTGCTGTTTGCTGCCTGTGCCTGGATAGCCTGAATTGCTCTACAAAAGACTACCTGGAGGCCCTCAAGACTTGAAGGGCTGCCAATGTGTCACAACTGTCTCACGTGAGTGAGTTGCACTGAGCCATTTGTACTGCTTTATAATTTAACTGTTTATTTCTTGTGTTATATATCTATACATCTGTATATATAGATATTATTAGCAATCTGGGTTTGTCCCTCTAGATAACCCTGTCTATAACACCGGATACCATCAGCTTTCTTTGCCACATTTGCTTCTGCACCTATTTGTCTTCAGCGATTGTATCAGGGAGGTGAGCACACAATGATATGATTTTTTGTTCTTTGATGCCTGATAACTGATCCATTCGGCACCTCGTCATCACACAGGCTGGTGTGCTTCTTCCTTGTGGGCTTTGCTGCTTCTGAACTAGATGGAAGCTTGTTTACTTTCAAGCTTTTATGACCCCAGACACTCTATCTTTTGATAGCCGGGCAACATCAGCTGTCTTCACCTCATTTGCTTATTCACCGCTTTCTCTTCAGCGGTGGTGTAGGGAAGGTGAGCATCATAGAATGTCCATTTAATAGAAGAAACTATTCTTGCATTGAGGGAGTACTTGAGTAGAGGCCCAATGTCCTTCTGTTACCTTAATACTAAATCTATAAATATATGCACACAGATCTATTTCCCCATCCTCATATAAATATATTTACATATGTACATGCCTCTATCTAGACCTGTATAAATACCCCTTACTTCCTAGCTCTTTCCTCTATTTCCCTTGACTATCTTCCTGTCTCACTATCATGCTCAGTCCCCACCAGGGTTTCAGAAATTCCTCTTTGTTATGTTACCCTTGATCATGCCCTACCAGGCCTCCCACACCCACCTCACCAACAATTTGGATCACTTGTTGTTCCCTTGTGCCTGGGTTTGTTAACACCACTTCCTTTCCTCCCAACTCCCCCTCTCCCATATCCCACCGGAACTGTAGGTCCCGTTATTTTCTCCTCCAGATTGTTCATCCAGCCTATCCTATCCAGACAGACCTGCAGAGACAACAGCATGCACAAAAACAAGACAGAGCAAAACCAAGCAACAATATACAACAAAACAACAACAACAACAACAACAAACCACTGACAAAGAACAAAACAAAACACAACAAGAAAGAAAAGCTTGTAGTTAGTTCAAGGATCATTTGTTGGCCTTTAGGAGTGTTTTCTAGTCCAGTCAGTTGGGGCACCATGCCCTGGCCCCAAGTGAATATATTTTTCAACCTAACACTCAAAAGCAGGACAATTTTCTCTGGCTTATTAGAGCCTCAATTATGACTAATTCTCAAATATCTATAGATCCTGAGGGAGCTGTATGAAGACTGGCCAATCTTCCTCAAGCCCACTATCACTGAATAGTTTGGACTCATTGTGAACTTATACGGCAGAGTATAACCGCTCTTTGGGATTACTAAGACTGTAAATCTTTATAGAAGCAGACAATTTCACTTCCTCCCATGGAATGGCTGGTGGATCTAAACTGCTGACTTTCTAGTTAGCAACATAGTGTTTAAGCCACTACACCACCAGAATTCCAATGACCCAAACATGGAATTATAGAAGAAACACTTTGAATTTTGCTGCATAAGAATGTCTTTTTGGCAGTTAAATATTTTCATTTTAGACAGTCTGGTTTAATATTACTCCATAGTAAATACTGAACCATTGACTATCAGGCAATATTAAAACCCTTTAATATTTGTTTACCATTTAGCAGGTCTGATCTGGTTAATCAAGACTAATGCTAGTTGAAATGTAAACAGCAGTGTCTGTAATGTTAGGCTCAAAAGTCTTCAACAAGGCAAGCATTGGATGCATTAGCTACATGCTTATAAATCTAGAGGGATCAGAATTTGAATGAGCAAGTAACTCATATCCCTAGGCAATTCCATCAACCCTCATTGATGACTTCACAGTGAGTTATCCATATCCTTAATACTGAGGGAAAAAAATCCATTAGTTTTGCTCCACACATGATTCTGCATGATAAGGGAACTCAAAGAAGGAAGTACATGACTATAGCATTACATTTCCATTTAGGAGTGATTACAAAGGAGTGTGAGGCAGGCAAACCTTTCCAGGTCACAAAATGTCATGCTGTACATGTGATTATATATTTTTACTAGAAGGATGGATGAATATAGGAAAGAATCTTTATAGCCAATAGTTTGCCCAGCCAAAAGGAACTGTCAAAGGACAAGTTTGCAGTATTGATACTGAGGTTTTGGAAGAAATATGCAATTGTCTGACTTAGTAATGGCCAAAATAATTTTTTCAGGGCAGTAACTAAAATGACCTATGTGATTGTTTCTAATTATTTTGACTTTTGCTTTGCTTTATTTTATATTTTTATTATTAATTGGAAGTTAGTGAATATATTATTCCATACTTCAATCATATCAAGCAGAACTGTTTAATTGCTAACATAGTTTCCAAAGACTCTTTTTCTTCTTGGACCCTTTGACATCATCACCCTTCTACCCACCCACCCCACCCACCCTAACTGTACCCTTGCCCCCCAAACTCTTTTTTCACTTGCTGTCCCTAGAGGTCATCAATCCTGAGTTTCATATACTGATACCCAGAAAAAAACGTATAACACAACTTCAAGAGGGTGACCTCCGATGACATAAACCTTTGAGATACACCCTAATGAAAAGGAACAACAAAAAAACAATACAGAAAATGTTGAAAACCAGATCAGGTCCAGCATGCATCAGAGGGGGATCAACTGATCCCCTATTTTGAATAACACCTTTCTTTCCACCCCTCAATTGTGGATAGAGGGAGTTCACCAGAGGCTTATTCCTATGTATATCCCACAAATGAATCTTGGACTCCCACTGTCATTCATAGCCTTCAGGAAACCTGATTCTCACCGTTTAGTTGACAGATTGCTTAGATGCCTGTTTCTTTGGAGATAAGTCTTTAAGAACCCAGATGCTATTCCATCTGATAGCTGGGCACCATCTCAATTCTTTGCCACATTTTGCTATAGCACCCATTTCTTCTGTGTTCCCTTCCTGAGGGGGAGTATCTAGCAGGCCCATGATGTAATAACTAATGGTTCTTAAATTGGAGCTAGGATCTGGTGTGAGCTGAAAACCCATTCCTGGATCTATGTTTTTTATTTTTTCTTTTAATTTATTATTACTTGAGAGTTAATACATAGATCATATCAATCCATAGTACCATCATGTCAACCAGAATTTTACAATTGCTTCCTCAATCAGTTTCCAAATATATTTAGTATTCCTGGACTCCTTGACAACATCTCCCTTTTGCCACCACCACCGCCACTGTACCCTTGCCTCCCCTCAAAAAAAAAACCCTGGTTCTACTTGTTGTCCCTATAGGTTCATCAATCTGAATTTCATATACCAAAAAAAAAGAACATGTAACACATTGTCAAGAGGGAGACCCCAATGACAGAACACCTCTGAAATACACTTTAATATAAACAAACAAAAACAAAATAAAACAGAATGTCCGTCACAGGTGTGCCAGAATAATAAATATCTTAAACACCATATTGGCTATTGATGTAACAAGACCTTATTTGTCCATCTGTCAACAGTTCACCAGTCTTTGTACAGCTGTCCTCTGCTTCTTCGGATACCAGTTATTTTCCAACTTACATTCTCAAGTTACAAGTGTTTCTGAGGTAGGGTCCACATCACCCAATGGGATTGAGCATAGGATCTCACTGGTGCAGCCTCTGGAGCATGTTTTGTACCTGAAGATCCAGGATTCAGGATCCCAGAGTTCCACACCACCAGGCCTGGGTCCCAAAGATACACCCAGAATCCTGGGTTAATGTGACACATACAGTACGTAGCACCAAAGACACTCCCCCCATAGTGGATCCAAAATCTTTGTCAGTCCTCCTTTCCCCCAACTGGAAGACCATCCTCTTTCTTTTCTGGGCAACAGATATGCCTTTGTGTTCCACCAGAGGTGTTTGCTCCCTTTCGCCTCTGTTGTGTTGCTTCCCCATCAGTATCCCTCATCCCTCTGATAGGGCTTTCTTCATGTCTGGGGGACTTTATCACAGACTTACATGGCAGCCACTCTGTAGACAACATCCTTTCCTCTCCCTCAACCATTTGATCCCATTACCAATATAGATAAGGATGCCTAAAACCACCAGATTAGTAGTTCAAAGCATCACAATATCCAGCTCTAATTTCAACACTAATTGTGACACTATAATGGCCCCTGTCATTTATATTTTGTAGGATTTGTGTATTTCACATCCATATATTTAATATTCTATTAAGGTTTCTTTTTATTGTTTTTGTGTTTAAATATGGCTACTTGACATTCATAGCTATCTGAGAGCAATATGTTTTGTTAATTGGAGTGTTGTTGCTCTTATTAATGTACAGTCAAGTCAATATTAACTCATATTATTTCACTGTCTAGTTGTGTGTCATTGTTGCAGGCACTGTGTCAGTCCATCTTATTGAAAGTTTTTCTCTTTATCTCTGATCTTCTAATTTAATAAACATGATGTCCTTTTCCATCTACTGGACTCTCTGGTAACATGCCCAAATTATGTGAAACTAAGTCTTGTCATTTTTGATTCTAAGGCGCATGCTAGCTGTACTTCTTCCCAAACAGATTGCTAAAACATTATCCATAGATACATAAACTGATAAGATTTGGATCTCACCTTTGGATCAAATTCACTCACATTGTTATGCATATGGAGGATAGTTGCATTATGTTAAAAGGATAATTTTTATTTTTGTTTAACATTTCAAGTCTGAACCCAAGGACTGTATAAAAATGTTGCATTTCCAAAGATGAGGTTTATTTTTGATACTTGGAATTAGTTTGCCAATACCCATTCTAAATCCATTGAAATGATCTTCCTAAACACAGGGACTAATACCTCTGTTCCATATAAAACACAGTTCTTATTGTGGCAGACTGGTTTTCACTTAGCAATGGTGGCCACTTTAATAGTCCAGTAACTTCCTGAGTATGTGTCTCTTGGTGACTTATATGGCAGTGTGGTTATAGGAGTTCTTTCTGGTATTTCTTCAAGTTCTTTAGCCTTCCTGAAACTTTAACTTATGTCACAGCTTTTTATATGTATACATGTGTCACACTCTTTGAGAAGACTGAATAGCATTGGGAAATTAACAGCAAGATTGTAGTTCAAATCCATGAGCTGCTCTTTGGGAGAAAGATGAGGCTAGGTGCTTCCGTAAATATTTATAGTTGAAGAAACTCTATATAGGATTGTAGGGTTGTTTTGAATCAGAATGGACTCAATAACAGTATTTTCTTCTGTTTTGTGTATTTATCCATCTATATCTATTTATATATAATCTTCCAGAAAGAACTCCCATATCCATCAAGGGAGGCACAATCAAGTAGCTACTAAATTATTAAGGTGGCCACCATTGCTGAGTCAAAAATCATGTATATATTCATATATATATTACAAAAATCACACACACACACACACATAAAACAAAAAAAAACTAGCAGTCATTTTGGTTATGCATTGGACTGTGATCTGCACGATCAGCAGTTCAAAACCAATCACAGCTCTCAGGAGAAAAAATGGTTTTCTACTCCTATAAACAGTTGCAGTCTCAGAAACCCATAGGGAGTTACTATGAGTCAGCATTGACTGAAATAAAATGAGTTTGGGTTTTTATTTGATTTATATCTTGGAGAAAGTCAGGGCTATATACATACAGTCTAGACTGCTACATAGAGTCTCAGAAACCCACAGAGGCAGTTCTACTGTGTCCTTTAGGTCACTATGAGTCAGTATCAACTCAATAAAAATGAATCTATCTTGGCAAATGTATTCATTTAAATTACCTGAGGATCATTTTGAGGGTATTTAAAAGAACAACACAATTGACACCTTTCTTATTTTATATAAATTGTTTTTGTATCACTATTTTAAAATCAGGATGTTGTGCCCAGAAGCAGGTTGAAGCAAAAAATAACTCCTATTCTACTGGCTGTCAAATGGAATTCTGAATTTATTTTATTTTCTTTCTACCTATTCAACCCATTACTCTTATAAAATTTTAATGACTTCCCACTGTATTCTTCACATTTCTTAAAGTTGTTGTACCTTGTGATCATGCTAATGAAGTTATGGTAATCATAGAACACATAGAAAGTGGGGAAGAAAAAAAGATTATAGGATAAAGTTCAATATTTTTCAAACTTGTAAGTTAAATATGAGTTTGATTCACATATTTTTTCCAAAACACTCTTTGGAAAGATATGTTCCAAATTGAATCTATTCTTACTGAAATTTACAACCCTACTGAAAACTATTGTGACATTCTTATATTTGATTCCAAATATTTGTCTTCAGTCCTAGGATTTTTCTTTTTAATCCTGACATTTAAATGGACTTTTAGGGTTTCTCCTTTAAGGTCTCCCCAATTATTTTTATTAGTGTAAAACAACAATGGTCAAGGAACAACTGTCTGTGCTAAATTATACTTTTTAATAATTTAATTAATACTTGAAAATAGGAGTTTTACTTACCCAATTACTACTCCTCTTTTCATCTGAAGACTGAAAAAAAACAACAACTTTCTAATGACAGTCATGTGAGTAGACTCAAAACAAAGTAATCCATCAGTTCACTGAGTTAATATAAATTTTTGCATGGGAGCTATGTTCTACACATTAATTACATTGTCCAACTGATGAAAGGGAAGGATGGTTGATTCTTTGTCCTAGAGAGATGATCTCTCAACACTTACTCTTCAGGAAGACAGGTTTTTAATAAAGAAACAATTACCTTTTAAAAAACTCACAGATCTCAATCATTGTGGAATGCAACAACTCAGAATACAGACAACTCACCATCACAGGCAATATGTTAAGAGTGAAAAAACAAATTCAGGAAAGTCTGAGAAATATTTGATAATATCTCAGCCCAGGGTTGAAAAATGAAGAGTAAGGATGATAATTAAAGCATGAAGAAACATATACAGATAGCTTTAAATCAAGCACAGAATGACTTTAGGGTCTTATGATTAATTGAAGACTTTTACTAAAATTGAAGAGAAGCTGCCTTTGCAAGTGATAATATCAATAATTAAGTAGAGTTCAGTTCATATAAGGCCCTGTGTGTCATGCTAATATGGTTTTCTGTAGTTTTATTGCTTGACAGCTCTCATTATCACAATGCATTTGCAGAAATATTCTCTCTCTCACACACACACATCACAGGACAGAAATATGTTGTTGTTAGCTCTCCAGTTCATATTTTCATGATTACATTAAAAAATTTGTCCAAATATGTTTACAGTAAATAGCTGGAGAGAAACTGTTTCATCCAAACAGTATTATTAGGGTGCCCTTAATAAAAGGTCCAATAAAAATAATGACTTCCCAGGGCATCTATTGAGCCAGATATATTCAAGAAAGGTCAATTTAGATTGTTATGGGGACTGTTTGGGGTTCTAAATGGGGTAATCTTAAAACAATTTTGAAGGACATAGGATGATTCTTTGGGCTTATTATGAAGAATTTTTGACAAAACCACACTGATGAGAACAAGCCAGAAATGTTGCACTGAGGTTTTCGGGTTTTTCCCTCATGACAAGGCACGTTCTCACTGTTCGAGAGAAGCAAGGATTGTCCCACCGGAATTTCCCTGGGAAACCTTACCTGTTGACTCTTCATCCCTGCCCTTGCCCCTTCACACTTCTGTTTGTTCCCCAGAACAAACTCCAAAAACATTTAAAGGGAACAGAATTTGAGTAACTGTAGGATGGCAAAACTATAGTTTTCACATGATGAAATTCAAAGGGTGCAGAATTTTTTATGAACAGTTAGAGAGAAGGCAATACCACCTTCAGAAACGCACAGACAGATAGAAGACATATTAGGAAACGCAAGCTTTGCTCTTTTATATTATTGTTTAATAAAGCTTTTATGATTTTCTTAGAGTTCAATTTCTACATACCCCTGTATATATATTCTCTTTTTTTAAATTTTCCTCATTAGGGCAAAAGATGGAAAATTCAGAAGATTAAATATATTTAAAGAGGCATTAACTACAAATAATTGTTTAAGGAGAAATGAGAATTGCCTCATAGAGATTTCCCTACCAACTCTGATTTGTAATTTGAGATAAAAGTAAAACCTACAAAAATAGAGGTATTGGCCCAGGTACACATATTTATAAGGCAATACACCGAGGTAGTGGATGGGCTTTGGGCCTCTGTTCATACCCTCCCACAATACAAGAATACTTTGTTCTAACAAATCATCAGTCTGAGATGTTCACCCTTCTGACACAGTTGCTGAAGACAAAACGGGTACATAAGCAAATGTGGTGAAGAAGGTGATGGTTCCTGGCTATTAAAAGATATAGTGTCTGGGGTATTAAATGCTTGAAGTTACACAAGCGGCCATTCAGCAGAGAAGCAACAAGTCCTCTGGGAAGAAGCACACCACCGGTGCGATCATCAGGACTCATCAGGACCAGGTAATAGACATTAGAAGACACTTAACAAACAAACAAAAATATATTGTTGAGAATGAGAAGGGTTGGTGCAGAAACCCAAAGCCCATCTGTAGACAATGGAACAATTCCCTCATAGAGAGGCCACAGGGAAAAGATGAGTGAAGCAGGGTGCAGTAAAGCATCAATGAAACACACAATATTCCTCTGATTCCTTGAGGCTTCCTTGCCGCCAACTATCATGACCCCAGTGCTGCTTCTCAATTCAGACTAGACCGGAACATGTACCCTGGTATAGATAAGAGATGGGGGCTCACGACACACCGAATCCAGGAACAGGAGCGGGGATAGCGATACCAGAAGGGTAATGGGGAAAGGGGGAGAAGAAGTGGGAAGAGGGAACTTATCACAATGACCAACACATAACCATATACCCCACTCCAAGGAGAAGAACGACAGAAAATTTGGGGTAAGGGAGACAGCAGTCGGTGTCAGATATGAAAATAATAATAATTTATAATCTAGCAAGGGATTATAGGGGTAGCGGGGGGATGAAATAAAAGGGGAGCTGACACCCAGGGCTCAATAGAAAGTAAATTTCTAGAAAAGAATGAAAGCAACATAGTACAAACACATCTCATGCAATCAATGTATGGATTGTAACAAGAGTTGTAAGAGTCCCCAAGAAAATGATCTTTTAATAAAAAAATAAAAACTATTCTTTTTTTAAAAGTTAAACCTAGCTGTTAATAGAATAAAGAGAGAAAAGCTATAGGATTTTCAAAACTAGGGTCATCTGAATCCCAGAAATGCTTAATCCAAGTTTTTAATAGTGGCAAGTAAGTACGAATGAGAAGTGTGTTTACTAGTTCTCAAAGGAAGAAACAAAAACAAACTCATTGTCATCGAGTCAATTCTTACTAATAGAGACCCTACCCTGTAGGACAGGGTAGAAGGGCCCTGCGCTGTTTGGAGGCTGGCGCACCGGTGAAGAGGAGAAAGAGTCATCTTTCACCAGGAAACAGCTGAGGCTTTCAGACTGTGGACCTGTGGTTAGCAGCTCGACTCCTACCCCACAATCGCACCAGGGCTGCTTTAGCTGCCTCAGCAGTGGGAAATTAGCAATCTGGTCACATCTGTCTTCAGCCACCACAGGGTAGTCTATTATACTTAAGGAAGTAAGAATGGATTAGAAACATTTGAAACAAGAGATCTAAAGGATTAGTTTTCTTCTTTTTCAGCTAATCCTGAATCTTTTAGTTGAAAACGAATTCATTATGGCTGAGCAATGAAGCACGGGCTGAACCCCAAAATGTTGGCATTGGAAACTACCTATGGGACAAAGAGGTGGCAGTCTGCTTCCATAAAATTTACAACCTTGGAAACCCTAGGGGAGAGTTCAATTCAGTTGCAGAGCACCACCCATCAGAATTGATACACTGGCAATGACTATGGTGGCTTTTGATATTTTTAAAAGAAGTCCTGGTAGCAAAATGTTTAAGTACTCACGTGCTAAGGAAAAGTGGAGGCTCAAACTCACCGTCACTCCACATGCAAAGGGACCTGGAGACCTGCTCCCATCGAAGTGATACTCCTAGGGAGCCATTCTGCTCGGTCTCACAGGGTCCTCGTGACTGGACTCAACTCAAGGGCAGAGAACTGCAAGTTAGACAAAACAGATACATTACTTACAGTTTACCGGAAATGACAAACTCTAGTTCTATAATATTTATGGTTTGGTCAGTAAAAAGCTTACTTATTGTTCCCTATGAAGACTGTAAGAGATTAAAATTCATAGTGAGCCTGCACAGGACTTCTGAGACTGGAATTCTTTATGGAATTAGACAGCCTCATCTTTCTCCCATGAAAAAGCTGGTGGGCTTACTTTTTGGTTCTTGAAGTTAGCAGCCTAATGCTTAACCTCTGCACCACAAGATTGTTTAAAGAGAATACCAAGAGAAAACAATGGGAGTTTCTTTCTTATCCACTGCTTCAGGTAAATACACATCACTGGTGGAAGCCCCTGGAATCTGCTAACACATTTTTGAAGATTCAAATTATCATTAAAATATCCATTTAACACTTTTGTTTTTGTTAATATTATTCAATTTCATCTGACTACATTAAGACTGTTGTTGTTTATATCTACCATCAAGTCGACTCTGATTCATGGAGACCTTATTTACAACAGCACAAATGTTGCCCCACCCACGGCAGCTTCAAAATTGCTAGTATGTGTGATTTTATTTTCACAGCTGCTGCTCACATCCATCTGACTGAAGGTTGCTCATGCATCCTTGGTCCTCTGCTTCTCCAATCATGTAGCAATCAACCAAACCATAATCGTGACACCAGAACTGGGTTCTGGTCTTTGCTGTGAGAAAGACTTCCTCTAGTTAGACATATAGAAAATGCTGAAGAATTGTATTAGTGGCTCTTGGGAGGAAAGCCATGCTCTGAGAGTCAGTAAGGTCAGAAACGATATTAAAGGGGATATTTAAGGGTTCTTGGAGGAGGATGTGAAGATTTCTGGGGAGTTCTGTCAGAACACACTCTACTTCCACACAATGGAACAGATGTGAGGGTTTCTGGGATATGCAGTCCCCCAAACAAAATGTCATCCACAAGATGGTATGGGCTCTTATTCTCAAAGGCAATATCTGTATAAAATATCTTAAATGTTTGATTAAACACGAGAGAAGGCCTGGTTTTAAGAACTTTTCTTTCTTAACTCTAGTCCCACTCACAGTTTATTGTGTAAGTGAGTTACTTTCACTTTTTCTCCAGTCAAACAACCTCCATTCTTACTTTTTTACCCTGCTTCACTACTCTTCCTCCACTGCCCAACAGGTGTCATACCTATAATTACTTATGGCATTAGAGATAAAACTGTTTCCTTTTATAGTCATTTTCTGCTTATATGGCGTAAAGGTCAATATGTCTTTATGAGTAGAAATCTCTCCTAATCTACTCTACATTTAGGGGAGCCCACTCTTCCTGGTGACGAGCCTAGAGATCCTGTAACATCATTAGCTTTACATGAGGCTGTCGTTTTCCTACGGAGAGACTGTAAGTCATTCACAGGCATAGGCCTATTCGGACTCTTTGATTTTAATTTCAAGGAAGTAGAGTGTAAATGTGTGGGTTTCAAGTGGCTCCCTTCACTCTGTGGTCCAGGCCACTCAAGATCAATTGGGTCCATTGACTCAGAAAATCCTGTAACAATCACACGGATGTATTGCCCTTGGGGAAAATGTTCACAGTTATAATAATGAGACAAAAGAAAATAGGGGTGAGAAAGAATTGGCAGCCCATCAATATTATGTCCACTCAAGAACATCATGAGACCAAGAGTACATATGACTAAGCAATTTGTTTTTCCAAAGGTCTTTGATATAAATTTTATGATAATGGCAGCCAGGAAGAGATTTTTGTTAATATAATAGATAGAGATGAGAGAGAACAAAGGAAATGTACCTTTTTTTTGCTATCCATATGCCTTAATTCTGCAGAGGACACTTTAAAAACAAACTTCTTTCTTATAGGTAAACTGCCCATCTGCTTTCTCAAATATTGGGGAGCTCTCACATGGGTAATGCCCTTCACTGTACTGGCTAGAGAAGTGGTAGTAATCTGCTCTCTAATGTTTTCTGCCTAATGGCAATGCTATAGAAGTGCATGTGTGAAATCAACTGATTAGAATGCTGAAACATTTCAATTAGTATTACATCAATTCCTGGAGTATGTGTGTGTTTTTTTTTTCTTTTGACTAATATCTTCAGAATAGGTTGGACTTTTTCTTTCAGTCCAAATTTTTCTTATCTTATTCTATCTCTTGAAATTAGTGAAGGTTGACTAGTTCTTTTTGATATAGTGGCTCTATGTATTATTTTAATCTTATTTTTTTTGACAACCAAATTCTCCTGTTAATATGCTGAAACTTTTTTAGGATTTTATATTGTTTCCATATTTCTTAGCTTCTGATATTTTAAATTTAAAGTGATGAATAAAATATATAGGATAACACACAAAAATATAATATAGCTCATTGCATTACTACTACTCAAGTCAAGGGGAATCATATCAGCAACTTATAAGCTTTTGCTTTATTCTTTTCCAGTTACTATCCCTCTTTCTCTTCCAAAGATAACTAACCGCTATCCTGACTGACACTTCTTATAGAATTCAATATTTTTCTCCAAAGAATCTTTTGATATTGTAACCTGAGGCTTGAATTTTTTTTCAGTTCTCTCAACTTGAGCTTTGTTGAGTGTGTCTTTCTTTTTTTGGTTTTCTATTCCCAGGTCGCATTTCATTGTAATATATTACTTTGACTTCTTGAGCTTCACTGTAAATGTTTCTACACAACTCTCTTATATCATTATCTATTTCACTTGCTTTAGTTACTCTACAATCCAGAACAAGTTGCAGAGTCTTTTCTGATATCCATTTGAACTTTTCTTTTGTCCTGTGTTTTTAACGATCTTTTTCTTTCTTCACCTATGATGTTCTGCTTGTCATCCACAGCTCATCAAGCCTTCTGTCATTAGTGTTGAGATTTATTCAAGATTCTGGTGCTATATACTCCAGGTACTGTTTTGGCTCTCATGGACTTGTTTCCTTCAATTTGTATCTGAACTTACATATGAACAATTGATGATTTGTTCCACAATCAACTCTTGGCCTCATTTTGGCTGATGGTATTGAGCTTCTCCATTCTCTCTTCTGACAGATAGTGTCAATTTGATTTTCCTATATTCCATCCAGAGAAGTTCACATGTAGAGTCATTGTTTGTTGTTGAAAATAAGTGTTTGCAATGAATAATTTGCCACTTTCCAGTTTCATTTCTGTCACCAAGGACATCTTGTACAACAAATTTTTAAAACAATGCCAATTATTAGGCAACAACAGAGCTTCAAACCAGTTCCAGTGACTTCAGAGCCCTGGAACTCACGATAGCCTTCCTTACTTTGGCCTGCATTACAGGGTTACAGCTCTACATCGAAAGGAGTATTTCAGTGCCCGTAATGCGCAATGGGTATAATCTGGTTCCCTTAGTAGAGTTTCCTATTGGGGACTTTGAAGTGACCTATGGAAAATGCTATGCACCTCACAGAGACTAAATCTAAAATCCAGGTGACCTGAAGCACATGTCCTAAATTACCAAGGGTAGACAAAGAATTCTGTTAAAATACATGATCAGCAATAGACTACACAGTGGATTCTCTTATTGAGAGACTCCATGAAATGATATGTGTTTTTCCCAAAGGCAGACTGCCTTTCCCTGGTTGTCATTAACAGAAGTGAAAACACTTTTTCAGAGACAGACATATCTTCTCTTCTTCTAGTCATATATTTTCATGGAAAATTCATTTGATGAGCATTGTAGGAGTACCTTATCGAATTAGTGTGACAGTAGAGCAAAACTACAGTAGGGGAACTCATTGGTCCTTCCCCACTCACCTATAGTGAAGGCTGACTCAAGGTGAGAGGAGGGCTCTGTGAAGATTCAGTGTGTGTGTGTGTGTTTAACCTATGCAATAAGAGATGCACAAATGTAATATTAGCAATATAAATATAAATCATAACACTGTTTCAGGCACTAGTTTAAATGATTACTAACCTTCCTGGAGCCCATACTGACTGGTCTGATTTTCTTTTACCTTGAAGCCTGTTAATTTAAACAGATTAAATTCTTCAAGGTAGCACAGTGCTCAGATCAAAATGGTCTCCTAATTTTTCTAGATTATTATTTAGATTCAAAATGTTATTTAGTCACCAGATTTTTGTTTGCTTTTCTAAGTCCTGATGTTTAAATGGAATATTTAGAGGTAAATGACTTTAAATGGGTTATTCTACATACCATGAAAACCAGGGGTCAAACAAATACTAACAATAATATTGGTTCAAAAACTCAAAAATAATTTGTAAGACTAAGACCTGAAGGTCTTTGTTCCAAGAGTAAACATACCATGTGGCTTTGTCTACCTCAAGTTGTACATGACCTTGGGCCATGAAATGATGATGAATGAAACAGAAAACATAGACATAAACTGCTTTATAAACTATAGCCTAAATTTCTCTTTTTTGTCATAGTTTTTATAAATTTATTAAATTGCTAAGAAAAGTGGTCAATTGCAGAGTCATAATATCTAGACTCATTAGTCAGACAATTTTGAAGAAAAGAGAAAGGTAGCTATATTTAGAAAATATACTCAAATCATTTACAATATTCTCATGAAAATATTTTATAGAAACATTTTTTAAGGATTATTTGTAATTCATTAAACCTGCCATCTTCCAGAGTTATGGAGATATTGGTTTAGCCTGGTGGGCTCCAACCTCAATAAATTGGTCCTTTTTTATAATCTTAATAAGAAGTTTTGGTCAAGTGTTTTAGCATATATAAAGGCACAGCTTATCAGTAGATGACAAAAATTGATATGCTCATTAGCCTATAATAATAGTTAAGAAATAAAAGCTAATTTAGAGTTTCAGGGAGTGTTAAACAAAATAAATATCTTATAACACATGTTTAAAAATTTCAGACTAATGCTAAACATTCATGTTACTAAGTTTTTATTTTGCTTCTCAGTTGCATGAAAACAAAATAAAAAAAATTATTAGCAGTCATTTTCCTTTTCAGTCCAAGCTAACATTTTCAACTTAACACTTCAACTTAATACTTAAGGTCTTTTTCTTTCAGTATTCTGAATTATAAGCCATTTCATGTAGGTTTTCCTTTTTAAAATCATAACAATTTAACAATTGATTATGATGTACACATTTTAAATCAAAGAAGAATTGTTTAAGGCCTGCCAATTAAAAACACATAAAAGGTTTTTAAAACAACAAAAATCTTAAGTAGGTTGATTCAAAAAGAATAAACAAAACCAAAATCAAATTATGGACTAAATTGATTAAAGTTATACTCCATTAAGTAAAAATTAGTATTTTCAAGACTACATTGATGGAACTAATCCACCTTTTTCCTGGCAGCCAGATTATTTTTATCCAGAGTACAAATTAAATCTTCAAACCAGCAATCAAGGTAAAGTTTGTTTTTTCAATTACAAGGAATCTAATTATTTGATTATGCTATTTAATATTGAAGCTCTTCTTTAAAAAAACCAAAACAATAGAAAAACAACAAAACAAACTAGTAGGTTTTATTTAGACTTATGAATGGCAGCAGAATATTGTCAGATGCCAAAAAACACTCATGAGTTCTTCTGCCAGAACAAGAGCCTTCCAGGCAGGAAGGCTCTCAACGGACGGCTGAGGAAAAACTGTCTTCTCAAAGCAGAGCAGACCATAATGATGCGGACAACGTAAAGCATGAAGGAACTAAGGTTGAGCAGTGGTTCAGCCATTGGATAATTCTGAAAGGTCAGCTTCCAGGACCCATCAACTGCTCCATAGCAGGAAAATGTAAAAGTTTGCTTCTGCAAAGATTATTGTTGTAAGATGTCATCAACTTAGTGCTGACTCATACCAATACTCTGTACAAGAGAATGAGACACTGCATAGTCCTGAGCCATTAATTATATTATTTATTATTATTATTAAATAATAATATGTATTATTGTTATGTTGAACCAGTTCTTTCAGTCAGTGTTCTAAATTTGACTTACTTTTCTTGCAACTGCTTGTACTGTTTCAACAGTTTTAGAATTACCTTCAGCAAAATATTACTTGCATGTGATAGTAATACTACTGTTGAATATTTTCTTTATGCTGTTGGATCACCTTTCTTTAGAATGGGTATCCATATGGCTCTCTTCCAGTCAGCTGGCCAGGTAGCTTTCTTCTAGAGAAGGTAAAACTAGTAAAGTATATTTGTTTATGTTGCTGTTGTTAGTTGCCATCAAGCCGGCTCCAATCCATTGCATCCTTGTGCACAATGGTATGAAACTACAAGGAGTATGTGTGCCATCCTCACAACTGTTCGTAGGCCTGAGCCCATTGATGCGGCCACTGTATAAATCCTTCTTTATAAGGGATTTCCTCTTTTTTTTTTTTTGCTGCCCCTCCACTTTATCAAGCATGATGTCTTTATTCAGGCACTGACCTTTCCAAAGTATAAAAAAATCTATTTTGAAAATTTAGAACCAAGAAGGAAAGAAATAAAATCCCAGTCTCAGGGTAATTCTCATGATGACTTTATTTATTTATTTATTTATTTTTATTTGTTTGTTTTTTTAAATCATTTTATTAGGGGCTCATACAACTCTTATCACAACCCATACACACATCAATTGTGTAAGCGCATTTGTACATTCATTGCCCTCATCATTCTCAAAACATTTCCTCTCCGCTTAAGCCCCTGGCATTAGGTCCTCATTTTTCCCCTCCCTCCCTGCTCCCCCCTCCCTCATGTGCCCTTGATAATTTATAAATTGTTAGTTTGTCATATCTTG
>NW_022111372.1:13585409-13672972 GCF_000313985.2 Echinops telfairi | reverse complement strand
TGTTACATTCCCCTTGATCATGCCCTACCAGGTCTCCCACACCCACCTCCCCACCAATTTGGATCACTTGCTGTTCCCTTGTCCCTGGGTTTGTTAATACCTCTTCCCTTCCCCCAACCTTGGACACAGCAGAGCTGCCTCTGATTTCTGAGGCTTTATTGGAGTGGAAAGCCTTACCTGTCTCTTGTGGAGTGTAGCTGGCAGCTTCAAACTGATGACCTTGTACTTAGCAACCCAATAGGTATCCATTATACCACCAGTCACATCCATAGAGCGGTTTATATCAAGAAAATGGCTCACAGGGTTGTAGAAACAGGCAAGTTCTAAATCCAGGTAATGTTTTATGTCATGTGTCTGATTTTAAACTGGGGATTTCTGTTGACTTGAGTAACTATAGGGGCTGATGAACCTGAGATTGGAAGGTCAGGCTCCATGCAGAGGAGAATGATCCACAGTTGTAAGATCAGGTTTGTGACTGCAAATCTGAATAGTCTAAGTTCAGCACATCATATTTGTAACTAGAGAAGATTATGAATCCAGGGAATGTGTGTAAGATGGTAAGTCATTCATTCAATGCATAGAATCAGAAGTCAACAAATCAGGTACAGGATCCAGATCCAACAAAAAGCAATCAGGATTTTGCATAATTTGCACTTATACTGGAAGAAGGCTGCATCTTTGAGGAAAGCTGATTATTAGATCTTAAGTTAAATCACTGAGAAGTTTAGCTCAGCCCAGTTGACACAAAACTTTAAATAGCACAACTTGTTTGATAGTGCTTCAGTGATGCATTAGTTGGTTGAGACATTTCAATTGGGTTACTGTCAATTAGTAGAGCGCTGTTTTTCACTAATGCCTTAGATCAGTGGTTCTCAACCACTTTGGGGGTCAAACAACCCTTTCATAGGGGTCACCCGATTCATAACAGTAGCAAAATTACAGTGATGAAGTAGCAATGAAAATAATTTTATGGTTGGGGGGGTCACCACAACATGAGGAACTGTAATCAAGGGTCACGGCATTAGGAGGTTGAGAACCACTGCCTTAGGTAGAGTTTGGATTTCTTCCTTCAGTCATCAGTTCTTGATCATATGCCTACCTCTTGAAATTATATTCTACCTCGTGAAATTATTTTTTGGACAGTGTATCCATGTATTCTTTCCTTCATTTGATGCTACATTTTTGCCCATAGAATCCATCCTTCCATACTGAAATTTGAGACTGACTTTTTCTCCATTTCTTTGCATTTGAGATAGGCTGAGAATGCTCTTCCTTTCTGGCTTTCTAAATCTTAAGTCTGCATATTTCATTATAATACTGAAATGTTTTACTATTATGTTTTGTCTTCTTGAGCTGCCCCCCACTATTTCTGTTCAGCTTTAACCCATTCCCCCCACCCCACCCCACCCATTTGCTTTAAGTACTGTACATTCAAGAGTAAATTTCCTGACATCCATTTTGGTCTTTTCTTTCTTCCCTCTCTTGTAAATGGATTTTTGCTTTGTACATGAATGATATTTCTGATGGATCCCACACTTCTCAGGTCTTCTGTCATTAGTACTTCATGTATCAAATTTGTTCTTCTGAAGTTCTGGTGGAAGTCAGGTTGGATATATTCAAGATCATATTTTGACTCTTGTGGACTTATTTTAAAGTTATTTATCTTTAGTCTGAACTTCCATCAGAGTAATTGATGATTTCAACAGGCTCAGGAAGCATTGGAAGCACTCACTGCTCTGGGCCAAGACATTTGGAAGACAGATATCTGGGAAATCAATGGGAAGAGGTCCATATTTGTATCCATTCCAAGAAAAGTGACTCAAAAATGTTAAAATTATCAAACAGTATTATTGAAATCACATAGAAGTAAAATTTAACTGAAGGCCATTTAAAAAAAAATGAATTCAGTAGAACATTGGCAGAAGAGTTGCTAGAAATCCAGGCCAGATTCTGAATAGGACATTAAACAAAGGATAGAATTGCTCATATGAGAAGGATCTTGGCTAAAAGCGGAGAATACCAGAAAGATGTTTACTTGTGCTACTGACTATGCAAAGGCTTTTAACTGTGGATTTCCTAAAACAATATCCATTTGCTTGAGAAGAATGGGAAATCCAGAAGTCTCCAGTGTGTTCACGTGGAACTTGTACATGGATCAAGAGGCAGTTGTGTAAACAGAACAAGGAGATACTGCATGTTTTAAAATCAGGAAAGATGTGAATCAGGATCGGATCTTTTCACCATACTTTTTCCAACTCTATGCTAAGAATAACATGATGAAGAATGTGGCATCAGAATTGGAGGAAGACTTATTAACCACCGGTGATATGCATATGACCCAACCTTGCTTATTGAATATGAGGAGATCTTGAAGCACTTGAACTTGAAGAACTTGAAGATCAAGGATTAAATTCAGTTAAAAGAAAACTAAACTCCTCATACCTGGATCAATAGGTAATTGTCAGAGGAGCCAGCCTCTAACAAATAATCATGGGTCTGGTAGACGCTATTATACAGTGATAATAAGTTAATATTATAATAAAATCGCAGAAAATAAGAGTGATAAAAGATTGAAATAATGGATTTAGACACATTTCATGGTCACATGCTCACCTCAGCTCCTCTTGGTGGTACCAGGTGGGATAGAGAGTGAGGGGAAGGAGGACAAGTGGAGAGGGGACAGGGGGACAGGGGAGGAAGGACTGGGGATCAGGGTGGGGTGGGGGGTGGAAACCACACTGGGGAGAGAGCTCTTTATTGTTAACCAAGGCTTACATATCTTTGGGAGGCATGTGAGCCCCCTAATTACAGGTAGAGATGTGTGCCACAGGAAGGGGTAACACAGTAATTGGAGGGGGACATCTAGGGGCATACATACAATAGGAAGGGGAGGGATTGGGGGCACACATGTGACAAGATGGGCGGATCCTAGATTCAGGATGGCAGCCTAACTTTCGATGTCACTGAGCAGGTCTGACCTGTTCTCTGGCTCTCCATGGAAACAATTACTATACTTATCAGTAGGGTGTGAGCCCCACCTACAGTGGACCAGACTGATGTCTAAATGCCTTCAGGGAGAATATCTCTAGGCTTCTGACCTCCCACGTGTGCTCGCAAATAGCCTCTAATGTTTGGCATATCTTTGGAGGAGACAAAGCTGGGGATCAGTCTTTTTGTATCCCACAGGTAATATCATGATATGAAGAAAAGATTAAAGTTGTCACAAATTTTGCCATGCTTAGATTCATAATCAATGATCATGGAAGCAGCAGTCAAGAGATCAAAGTACTCATTGCATTGGGTACATCTGCTGCACATGATCTACTTAAAATGCAGAATTGTAAGGGTTTTATTTTGAAGATTAAGGTATGCCTGACCCAAGTCATGGGTCTTTAAATCACCTCATGTGCACATGGAAGTTAGAAATTAAATAAAGAACACTGAAGAAAAATCAATACATTTGAAGTATCGTGCTAGTGAAGAATTTTGCAAGTAACAAAGACCGCCAAAAGAACAAATAATCTGTCTGGGAAGGAGTACAGCCAGAATGCTCCTTTGAATTGAGGATGGTGACTTGTTCGCTCACTAGTAACTAGAATATGGAATTTTATAATTCAATTTCATTTTTGATGACTTTCAATTTTCCTAAATTTACACTCGGTACATTCCATATCATGATTATTAATAGATGTTTTAAAGTATTTCATCTAAGTTTGTGCCCTATCAGGAAATATACTTTTTGGAAGCATTGGCCTTTCATGTTATTATGGTTTCCTCTATTTTGAGGAGGTAGCTCTTCTTCAGTTGTATTTGAATGACTTTGAACCTGATAGTCTCATCTACTGGCAGTATTTCAGATAATGTCCCACCAGTGTTCATTAGGTTATTATTGACTAGTAAATGAGAGTCTGGACACTTTCTTGAAATCTGTTCACCCTGAATGATCATGCTGATATTGGAACTACTGATGAGATAGTTTCCTGCAGCAAAACAATGAAGAAGACGCATAGTATGAAAACCTGACAGATGAGCTGTGGTGTGTAAAGATGGCATTGTTAGAAACCCTATGGATCATGTCTGTTCTGGCCTAGAGAGTCGCTTTCAATCAGAGTCCATTTGAAGCCAGGGTTTAATCCTGATGTAAGATGATGAAGATGGTGGTAAAGATAGTATATATTATTTCCTTTAACTAGTTTAACTAAAATTCTGTGCATCGCTATTTATCTCATCATTTCTCTTATTGAATTGATTTGTTGATTTTTGCTTTCTTCTAGCAGCTAGTGTCTTGCTTTCATCTATCATCTAGCTTCTTTTGTTTGTTTGTTTTTGGTGTATATTTATAATTTGCATTTTTTGTTTTTATTTTGATCAATTGGCAAGAGAAATGTTTATATAATGCTTATATTTGGAATTTGGTGATATCTGATATTTTTAAAAATAGGGCTTTCAACAGCATCCATTTAAAAGCTGGAGCCTATAAAATAGCAAAATAAAAAAATTCCTTGAATTCCTGCATTTTTAAAAAGTATATGTAATTACATTTTATACAATCACATTCAATGTACTTTTGTGTGTACTGCAAAGAGTGATTATTACCCAGAAAATCCCCATTTTAAACATCTGGAATTTACCTAGCCTTCTTAAAATGCCAAAGTCATGTATGAAATTAAGACCTCTATACTTATGACTACAAGGTAAATCTATATTGACTAGTGTTATCAATACAGAAACTTCAAGCATGAGGTTGAAATGAAATTTAATGTGTTGTACACGGTACACAAATAAGTCCTGTGGTTGAACACCAGGTATAAAAATATGTTTCTTTTTCAAATAGATTTTGCAATTATTCATAGATTTAACATTCAAAACTCACACCTTAGAAAGTATTGCTGCTCTTATTGCATAGTTCTTTGTTTTGACTAAAATGCGTAGAAAAATAAAATTGATCATACTTAGCATTCCTTTCAACATGCACTTTAAAATAATTACAGATTGAAATTACATTAGATTAATTGAAAGTTCTAATGGACATGTTAGAACATTGTGTATTATTAAAAATTACTTAGCTTCAGTGTTCTATTTCACATGTTGAGTCAGAGGACAATGTTTCCAGAGATGGTTCTATTACTGTCTCAAATTATCACTAGTATGGACATCCATGAAAAAATTGAAATTAGCATATATTATCATCGTAAAATTAATTTTACACATTGTTCTGAGAAATAGCATTTTAAGGAGTACAGAAAGATAGTTGGATTATGACTTCTTTCAGAGAAGTTCATTTATGAATATATGCTAAATTAATTAAATGAGGCACCAATTATTGTATAATGAAATGATGAATACAATATATTGGGGTCTAGAAACTGTATTAATGAAGAATCAAGGGTCAACTTAATGCATCTGAGAATAAACAACTATCATGGATCCAATTTTGATCCATGATAATCCAAAAAAAATATGAGAATTATCTTCAAAAGGCTCATAGGGAAGTTTCATTATCTTTTAATTCTGACATGGAAAAAGAGTAGGATAGGGATTATTAAAATATTTAAAATCAAATCAAATTGATTTAATTTCATCACTGTAGGTTCCTTAAGAATAAAAATGGAAATAAATGATTATCTGTGACTTCAGGTGTGAGAATAAGAATGCTTATTAATAAGTAACTATAATGAAAGTTGTTTTTAGTCCCAGGTAAAATGTCCCATTGTGCCAATACTGGTGGCTGCACTACTGAGGTATGACAACATACTTTCCACTATAGCAGAATGTAGCACACACACACACACACACACACAAACAACAGGAATTCTACTGACCAATACCTTAGTCTAGTTTCAACATTCTTCTTGACTTTTCCTTTCATATCCTGATTTCTTAAATAAAATAAAAGATCTCCTCCTTCTTTTGTGGAGAGAGTCAGACAACACACTCCCCTGTTCCCTTGCATTCATAAATATCTCATTAAAAATGTGTTTTTCATTGCCTGTGACTTACCTTCAATATCAGTTAGAGGTCTGGCCTTTTCTGGTGTATTAGGTTAGATTATATGGAGAAACAAAAGCAGTGACATTCATATATGTATAAGAAGGAACTTTATATCAGTAAGTAAGTTTATATCAAGAAATCATTCCTGTCCAATCCAACTTAAATCCATTGGTCCGATGCTAGCTGAAGGACTCATCAGACTCATGTAGACAGGCTGATGGTTCAAAAAGGTGAAGCAGGATTCAGGTAGATCACAGGCCAAAATTGCATGGATCTAAAGTTGGAGGAAACATAGCAGGATCTCAACAGCTTGGAGGTTGGTTCCCAGAGTCAGAAGCCTTCAGGGGGTCACCCTTGTAGGTAGACAGAATGCCAGCAAAGATGAAAGCTAAGGGCCAGAAAAAGGAAAGGGAACCACAGTAAATTTCATAAAAATGCTGATGTTGCCGGGCTATCAAAAGATACAGTGTTTGGGGTCTCAAAGACTTGAAGATAAACAAGGGGCCATCTAGCTGAAAAACATCAAAGCCCACGTGGAAGAAGCACACCAACCTGTCTGACCACAAGGTGTAGAAAGGACCAGATATCAGACATCAAAGAACAAAAAATCATATGAATGGCTGCCCACCTTCCTGATATAATCACTGAAGACAAACGTGTGCATAAGCAATTGTGGTGAAGAAAGCTGATGGTGCCCAGCTATCAAAAGATACAGCGTCTGGGTCTTAAAGGCTTGAAGATAAACAAGGGGCCATCTAGCTCAGAAGCAACAAAGCCCACATGGAAGAAGCACACCAGCCTGTGCGACCATGAGCTGTCGAAGGGATCAAGTATCAAGCATCAAGGAACAAAAAAATCATATCATTGAAAATCAGGGTGAGTACAGAGTGGAAACTTAAAGCCCACCAGTAGCAACTGGACACCCCCTTACTGAAGGGTTGTGGGGAGGAGATGATCCAGTCAGGGTTCAGGGTAGCAAAGATGAAACATATAACTTTCCTCTAGTTCTTAAATGCTTCCTCACCCCTCACTATCATGATACAATTCTATGTTACAAATCTGGTTAGACCAGAGGATGTACATTGGTACAGATAACACAGGGAATCCAGGACAGATGACCCCTTCAGGACCAGTGGTGAGAGTGGTGATGCCTGGAGGGTGGAGGGAATGTGGGGTGGAAAGGGAGAATGGATTACAAGAATTTACATATGGCCTCCTCCCTAGGGGATGGATGGCAGAGAAGAAGGTGGGGGGAGACATTGCATAGTGTAACATATGACAAAATAATAATAATTTATGAATTATGAATGGTTCATGAGGGAGGGGGGAGGGGGGGATGAGGAGCCGATATTAAGGGCTCAAGTAGAAGGCAAATGTTTTGAGAATGATGATAGCAACAAATGTACATATGTGCTTGACACAATGGATAAGAATTGTACGAGCCCCCAATAAAATGATTAAAAATGTATATCAGAAAACAAACACTTGCGTTTTACAGGTTTTCAAAGGCATTTGACTGCAGATCATAACCAATTATGAATAGCATGGTGAGGAATGAGAATGGCAGAACACTTACTGGTGCTCATAGGAAATCTTACGGCGGATACAACTACTACTTTCATGTGGATCAAGCATTTGAAAGAATATCAAGACGTGTTAAAAAATGAGTCAAGAGAGCAATGCCCTTCAACCTCAATAAATGAATAAAGCATGGGTGAAAGCCGTAGGAAGAAGACCATAGCACCAGTGTAGACATCAGGGACTGAAGTTGGGATCTCACATTACTTCACATTTAAAATTTTAAACATACATCTGGTTCTCAGTAAGCTATTGGATCAATGGGTTCCGAAAGCATTAAATAAAATCAGATATCATAATGAAGTAATTTTTCAAGGAGTTTTAAAATAAAATTAAAGCAACTGAAGATGATTTTATGTGCATTAGAAGTGAAAATGGCAAAATGTCATCTTTGGACATGTTATCATGAGAGAACCGTCCTTGGAGAAGGACAGCAGGCTTGGTAACGTAGAGGGCCAGTGAAAAAGGGGAAGACCCCTGTCAAACTGGATTGACTCAGTGGCTGCAACAAATGACTTACCATGAGAATTGTGAGGAAGGTACAGGACTGCGAAGTATTGTATTCTAGTGTGCATGCAGTCACAATGAGTCACAACCAACTCCTGGGATACAACATCAACAACAAGATCCCTTCAAAACATCCATCACACTGGTTGTGACTCATAGTGACCCTATAGGACAGGGTAGAACTGCCAGTGTGGGTTTCTGAGGCTGTAACTCTTTACAGAAGTAGAAAAGTTCATCCTTTTTCTGTGCATAGGCTGGTGGCCTTGAATGGCTGTCCTTGTGATGAAGAGCCCAATGCATAACACACCACACAAGCAGGGCTCCTAAAGGGGACTGTTGGTCCAGTTCCATTCAATTTAGAGTGGTCAGTGTAAATGCTTAGGGTAACTGGTTTGTTTGTTTTTTGTAGAGGTGTGGGGGGTACACTTGGGGGGATGTATTAGTCTAGGTACTTTGGAGAAACAAATCCACAGCAACTCATGTATAAGAGAGAGTTTTATGTAAAGAAAATGTGCATCATGAAAACATCAGGGGGTGTTAGGAATCATCTTGGAACTTTTTCTTGAAAGATACAGGATTACAGGGGCTTGAGAAATTTTAAGACAATTTAAAACTACATTGATGTGACTAGGGCTAGGTATTTTAGCTGAGGAAGATTTTTTTTCCATAACAGTAATACATTTTCTCATTCTTATTGGTTAGCAAGGTTGTCCTTTGAGAATTTCATCAGGACATCTTATCTCACCTGCCTTACAACGCTGAATTTGACCCTTAAGATTTCTTTGTTTTGTTCCTCAAACTAAAATAATACTGAAAAGGAATGCAATTTGAGTTCCTTTAAAATAGCAAAATTGTCAGATTGACAAAAGAGTAGAGAATTCTACAGAATAGTTTGGAGAGATGCAAACACAAAAGAGTTGTGTATGTCAAGAAATAATTGTGTCTTTTGGGGAGGTGGCGTTGGGTAAAGGTTGTATACTGAGGAAATAATCCAAGAAGCTGAGCTGCATAATGAACTTGGTAAGGCTCGTTAGAAACCTGTGATCTGCAGATGCCACCATTCTGCTTCCAGGAAGCAGATGAGTTGGACCACTCGAACCACGGCCTGCAGTCTGGAGTACAACTCAGGATGCAAAATAATTTTCACAACAAGACCGAGGGAAAACCTCATGATAAGCAGAGAAAAGACTGAAGCTATCCAGGAATCTATCTTACTCGGATCAACAATCAACACTCATGGAATCAATAGTTAAGACATAAAAGCCTTTAATGTTCTGGACAAACATGGCACACAAGACCTATCTGAGATGTTCAAGAGCAAAGAAGTCACTTTGAGAGCTACAGTGTGCCTGATCCAAGCCCTGTTATTTTGAATTGCAGTGAAAGCTGGAAAACATAAAGACCTCCGAATTTCTGACTTTCAACTCTGGTGCTCTCTCACAACACGGAAAGTTCTATTATGGACTCCAGGGAACAAACAAATCTGTTCTTAGAGGAAGTGCAGTCACCATGCTCCGTAGGAACAATTATAGCAAGATCTCGGGTGAATTATCAGGAGGAAATAAAGGTTGGGAAAGCAGAGGATTAGTGCAAAAGAGGAAGATTCTGGAGATAGATGGAAGCAGTAGCTGCAACACTGGGCTCAAGCACAGCAATAACTGTGACAATGGCACAGTGCCAGGCAGTATTTCATTCTCTTGTTCATAGTGTCACTGTGAATTGGCACATAACAGCGGCAAATCTCATGAAAGCTAGCTAAGGTACAACTACAGGTCTCTCCCAGTCTGGAGGAAAAGACAGATGAAAATCTAAGACATATAGAAAGAACTTTTATAATGGAGCAATGGCCATCACTAATGAGTCCTGAGAGAAAGATGAGGCTTTCTTCTCCCAGAAAGAGTTATAGTCTCAGAAAACCATTGGGGCAATTTTACTCTGACCTGTAGGGTCAGCGAGTCACAAACGACTCGATAGGAGTGGGTTTTTAACTAATCACAGAAACAGTCACTCAGCAAACGGAGCCCAGATGGTGCCCGGCTATCACTTCCAACTGCTCTGACAAGGATCACATTAGACGTAGCTGGATAGGGGAGGAGAAAAATGTAGAACAAAACTCACAATCATAAATGAGACTAGCACTACTGGTAACATAGAGGCTATAGCTCATTAGTTATTCTTCAGGGTTGGAGCTAAACTTACACCTATATTAGAATAATCAACCATTTAAGATCAAAAAGTCACTATTTACCCGAGGACAAATTTGGGGGAGTTGGGAGAAAGAGGAATAGGATATGCAAGGAAGATTGGTATAAGTGAAGGCACGTTGAGGGATGGCAATGAATAAATAAAAGCAAAATGTATATGAATAATTGAACATAAAACTGTTGACCTCCTCTGTAAATCTTTACACAATCCACAATAAAAATTAATATATAGACAACAACTCCACATTTTGTTATTTATTGTTTCCTAAACAGTCATAAGATTTTGGAGAAATATTAAAAAATTGTTTTTTACTTTTTTGGATATTTTTGAATTCTGTTGGTTCACCTTCCTTTGGAATGTGGACACACATGGATCTCTTTCAGTGAGTTGGCGAGGCAGCTGTCTTCCAAAATTCCTGACATGGACAAATAAGTGCTTCCAGTGCTTCATCACCTCGCTGAAATATTTCCATTAGTATTTTATCATTTCCTTGAGCCTTGTTTTTGGCTAATACTTTCAGTGCAGTATGAACATCTTTGTCCAATATCAATGGGTTCTTGCTCATATATTACCTTCTAAAATGGTGAGCTATCGACCAGTTCTTTCTGACATAATGACTCTGTGTATTCTTTCCAAATTCTTTTCATATTTCCTGCATCATTCAATATTTTGCCCAAACAATCTTTCACTGTTGCAACTCTAGGCTTGAATTTTTTTCTTGTGTTATTTTAGTCTAAGATGGGCTGAGTGTGTTCTTCACTTTGGGTTTTCTAATTGTAGGTCTTTGCACGTTTCATTATATTATTTGGCTTTGTCTTCTTGAGCTGTCCTTTGATATTTCCTATTCAGTTCTCTGATTTCATCATTTCTTCTATTTGCCTTAGCTACTCTATGATTACGAGCAATTTTCGGAGTCTCTTCTGATATTCACTTTGATCTTATCTTCTCTACTTGTCTTTTAAATGCCGTTTTGCTTTCTTCATAAATTTTTTTATGTCTTCCCACAAGTCATCAGGTCTTCTGTCATTAGTATTCTAATGAATCAAATCTGTTCTTGAGATGTTCTCAAAATTCAAATGGGATAGGTTCAAGGTCATATTTTGGCTCCTGTAGACTTGTTTTAGTTTTATTCAGCTTCAACCTGAACTTACATATGAGAAATTGAAAAGTATAATTTATTATAGCCTAGTTTCTAAATTCAGAGTAGTGGACATGTATACATAGATGGATTTAGACTACAAAAGTGATTCAGAAGAGAATACTTTCCAACTCCAGGCAAATTTCAAGCATTGGGTCAGAGGTTGGGTGGGAAGCTTCTCCTCGCTGGTGTATGGGAAGGCACTGATGAATCAAGACTGGCAGGTTACATAGCAGCCTGTTACTTCAGTTCCAAAGAACTGTGGTCAATGAGTCAGATGCAGGAGCCAGACCAACCAAAAAGGAAACAAGCTTTCCATAGTGTCCACTTATTTTGGAAGCAAGTCAGACCACTGAGGAAACTTCCTTTCAATGTATTGGAATCAGGGTTGTGATTTTAATAAGTGTGTTACATCCACTCTAATAGTCAGACAACGTATTGGCTGCTCATAGCATATCCCATTATGTAGGAGATAACATTGTGATTTAGCACATTATGGAAATTAACTAGATCTTAACTACCTAATCATGGAAAATCTTGGCCAACCCCAAGTCACACAAAACCTTAATTATCTCAAGTTATCTGCTTTCTTGCTTTCATTTTTCTGTTAATATTATTTTAATGGCTTTGGAAGGGTTTTGTTCTGTTTGAGCATTTTGGAATAAGTTTTAGTGAAACCTTTTAATTTTAAATAAATTCCTTCTCTATTAAGAGATAATCTATGCAGTAGCCCTATTTTCTAGGGGATTTACTAGATAAAATGCATCCATGTGATGCATTCAAATGTACTTCAGAATCAACACATAGAGTCTGGCATAAGTTCCTTTGTGAAATTCATTGCAGACAGCTCGAAACAAACTGACAGGAAATAATTGGTTACTTATTGTTTCTCACATTTAAAGTGAAATTTCTATAAACTTGGTGAAGCCGATCTATTTCTAAATATAAGTGACTTCTTTTCCTTCTTTTTTCGCTTATTTGGCTATGGGGAATTAAATGTGTCTGTGAAGATCATTTTCTCCTAATTAAGAAACATCATTCATATGTATTGGTACAACAAAGGATTGAGGAATGAATAATATCCACTAAAATAATTAAATGAATTAAATGGGATTAAGTGTAAGAATTTCATATGTAGAACAGGAGGAAAACAGCATTGTTTATCTACATCAAAAAGTCTCCCAGTCAAAATACTGCTGCATAACTGGTTAAGTTTGTGGCTATTATCTAAGAGAAAAGAAAACAAATTTATAAAAGGTATTTTTTGTTGTCGTTGTTATATTGAATTTTGTAAAATTAAATAATCATTTTATTAGGGGCTCATATGACTCATCACAATCCGTACATACATCATTTGTGTCCAGCACATTAGTACATATGTTGACTTCATCATTCCCACACACCTGCTTTCCACCCGAGCCCTTGGTGTCAGCTCATTTCCCCCCCTGCCTCCCCGCTCCCCCTGAACCATGAACCCTTGATAATTTATAAATTATTATTATTTTATCATATCTTAACCCATCCAACGTCTCCCTCACCCACTTCACCGCTGTCTGTCCCCCAGGAAGGAGGCCATATGTAGACCTTGTCCTCTGTTCCCCCTTTCTCCCTCACCTTCCATCCACCCTCCCGATATCGCCACTCTCTCCACTGGTCCTGGGGGGTTCATCTGTCCTGGGTTCACCGTGTATCCAGTTCCTATCTGTGCCAGTGTACATCCTCCGGTCCAGCCGGATAGGTAAGATAGAATTGGGATCAAGGTAGTGGGGGGGGGGAGCATTTAAGAACCAGAGGAAAATTGCATATTTCATCGTTACTACAATGCACTCTGATATGCTCCTCTCCTCCCGGCAGCCCTTCTGCAAGGGGATGTCCATTTTCCCCCAGATGGGCCCTGGGTCCCCACTATGCACTCCCCCTCATTCACAATGTTATGGGTTTGTTTTTTTTGTTTTTTTGGTCTTTGATGCCTGTTACCAGACCCCTTCACCGCCTTGTCATCTTACAGGCTGGTGTGCTTCTTCCATGTGGGCTTTGTTGTTTAGCAGTGAGATGACCCCTTGTTTATCTTCCAGCATGTGGGAGCCCAGAGTCTGTGTAATTTGACAGCTTGGCACCATCAGCTTTCTCCATCGCATTTGCTTATGTACCCGCTTTGTCTTCAGCATTCGTGTTGGGGTAGGCTGGTGTGCTTCTTCCTTGTGGGTTTTGTTGTTTTTTAGCTAGATGGCCGCCTGTTTGTCTTCAAGCCTTTAAGACCCCAGATGCTGTATCATTTGATAGCTAGGCACCATCTGCTTTCTTCACCACTTTTGCTAATGCACCCCCTTTGTGCTCAGCGATCCAGTAGGGGTAGGCTGGTGTGCTCCTTCTGTGTGGGTTTTGTTATCTCTCAGCTAGATGGCTGCTTGTTTATCTTCAGGTCTTTAAGGCTTCAAGTGCTATATCTTTTGGTAGCTGGGCACCATCAGCTTTCTTCACCACACTTGCTTGTGCACCCATTGTCTTCAGTGCCTTCAGTTGGTTATATCTTTTGGTAGCCAAGCATCATCCGCTTTCTTCACCACATTTTCTTGTGCACCCATTGTCTTCAGTGATCATGCCAGGCAGGTGAGCATCTCAGATTGCCGAATTGTTAGAACAAAGTGTTCTTGTGTTGGGGGAGTGTTTGTGCAGGGTCCCACTGTCCGTCTGTTTTCTTAATATGCAACCTATAAATATATGTACATAGATCTATTTCCCCCCTCATCATATATAAATATATTTACATCTTTATATGCCTGTTTTTACATCACTATGACTACCCTTTGCCTCCTAGTTATTTCCTCTATTTCTTTGTACTTTCCTCTTGTCCCACTATCATGTTCTGCCTTCATTTGGGTTTTAGGCATTCCTCTTGGTTACATTTCCCTTGATCCAGGCCTGGAAGGCCTCCCGCACCCTCCTTGACGTTGATTTGGGATCACTTGTTGTTCCCTTGTTCCTGTGCTTGTTCACACCCTCTTCCTCCACGCCCCCTTCCCCACCCCCATGTTCTCCTGATCTGTCATCCTGTTGTTCTCTCTTCTAGCTTGTTTATTCCACCTATCCCTTCCAGGTAGACATGCTATGTACCATCACCAGACTGAGTGCAATGAAGCAACAACAGAAAGTAAAACAATGGCTACAACAACAATAACACGCACACATGCATACATATATAAACGTATGAATAGTTCAGGGTCTGTTTGTTTTCCTTCACATGTGCTTTCCAGCCAAGTCTGATGGGGTGCCATGCCCTGGCACCACCTCTATCCCTGAGCACTGAAGCTGCAGCTCGGGAAGAAGGAAAGGGGGACTGGTCTGGTCGGAGCGCATGTGAGCCAATGAGGGGGGAAGGGGAAGAAAAGGAAAGAGTGGAGCACATCCTGGCTCTCTGAGCCTGAGGACAATGTGCCTGTTCGGAACAGCAATGCACGGAGATGACCACGGGGCCGGCCCCACCACGGGACACATCGTTCCTCGTTGACCCATCGCACCATTGGGGACAGCACTGGAGACAAACGGCGGGGATTGTGCCTGCCATGAGCTCACCATGCCAAACACCAGCCTCTAGGGGCATGCATCAGAGCAGCGGGCGGGCGTGGGGCGGGGAGGGGGCGGGGGGACAGAGCGGTGAGGTCCTCGGGGATATAAAAGGTATTTTGTACATCAAAACTTAAATTTAAGTAAGCTTTAGATAAGATTTACAATTTAGATTCCAGGGGAAAAGGTGCTACATAAATACAATAGTTTTGTAAATGTATATGTGAAAGATGCATTATAGAGTTTTTATGTCTTAGATGGGTGTTTTTAAACATTATAAAAGCAAACATCTTTCCTTTTCTAGGGTGTTACACATTATCCTATTCTCTTTCTCACTTCATTCCTACCAGACACATTTCTGGTTTAAACTTTGCTCTGCGTATGCTTGGTAAATGTCTTCACAAAAGAACACAAAATATGATATAGGTTAAGTTAAGTATTCTTTGTTTATTATCATGGTCTTTCGGTGCCACGGCATTTATTGACCAGGTGCTTTGTCCCTGTCACATATGGTTTGATAATTTCATCTTGAGGATGCCTAGGAAAATGTGCATGCAGGACAGTGAGGGTGGATCCATTCTGCAAGAATATGCCAAACAACGTGTTAAACATGAGCTAAATACTAGGACTAGAGGAAGGAGAACAGGCCAAAGACAATCTATATCAGCATTACTTAATAAAGGTAAAACAGAGAATTACACATAAAGTAGTTAAGGCCTTGGGAAAGTCATTGTCAGAAGCCAGAATAATGGAAGACTTAGGTATATTAGTAATTAAGAACTAGGAGTGGAGGAATAAAGATGCAGGAATAAAAGGAAGACTTCAAATCAGTTATCAGTCATCAAAGAATAAAAAATCATATCATTGTTTGCTCACCTCCATGATATGATCGCTGAAGACAAATTGGTGCATAAGCAAATGTGGTAAAAAAAAGCTGATGGTGCTCGGCTATCAAAAGGTATAGCGTCTGGGGTCTTAAAGGCTTGAAGGTAAACAAGCAGCCATCTAGCTCAGAAGCAACAAAGCACACCTGGAAGAAGCAAACCAGCATGTGCAATAACGAGGTGTTGAAGGGATCAGGTATAAGGCATCATCAGAGCAAAAAACAAACAAACAAACAAACTCACTGCCATTGAGTCTGTCAACTCTTTGTGACCCTACAGGGCAGGCTAGAACAGATCCAGCTTGCTCCTGACTATGCCACTATGCTACTAGGGCTCCTATTTTGCCTTGAGAAGTGTGCAAATTAAAAACAACAATGAGTGATCATGACAAGCCTCTCCTAAAGACTAAAACATATTTAAAGGAACATGATTTGGGTCAGTTGCATGCTATAATTAACATTCTTGTTTTTCAAAACTTTAAGATATTCCTTCTAGCAAATTTACCTAATAATTTATTTGATTTCCTCAATGCTGCTCCAGTGATGCTTGTTGTGTATTTAAGTAAAATGAAATCCTTTATTTCAATCTTTCCTCTGGTTATCATAATATTGCTTAATGTTCTAGTTGTGAGGATTTTGGTCTTCTTCACTGTGCAGTTAGGTCTATGTTGAAGGTAGTAGTTTTTTTTTACTTCATCAGCAAGTATCTTATGTTTCCTCCCTGTCAGCAAGCACAAATGTGCCATTTGCATTCCACAGGTTGTTTATGGACCTTCCTCCATTACTAATGCTGTGTGTTCTTCTTCATATATTCAATTCTTGGAAGCATTAATTGCTCAGCATGAACAACTCTGGTGAGAGGATACAACCTTGAAGCATATCTGTCCCATGCAGCATTCTCTTGTTCTGTTTGCATGGCTATCTGTTCATAGGTTCCACATGAGCACAATAAAATATTTTGCAATGCCCATGCTTCTCAGTGATAGCAATAGTTAGTTATGAACCATACAGTTGAATATCTTTGCATGGTCAATAAAACACAAGTAAATGTCTTTACAACTCTTGCTTTTGGTCAAGATCCGTCTGACATCAGCAATGATAGTCCTGTCCCTGTCCTCTTCTGTACCTGGCTTAAATTTCTGGCAACTCCCTGTCAATGTACTGATGCAGCTGTTTTGGGCATTAAACCAAACCAAAATCACTGCCTTTGACTCAATTCAACCTTAAAGGACAGAGTAGAAATATTTCTTTGGGTTTTTAAGACTACATTTAAAAAAATCATTTTATTGGGGACTCGTACAACTCTTATCACAATCCACACATACATCCATTGTGTCAAACACATTTGTAGGTTTGTTGCCATCATCATCTGCAAAACATTTGCTTTCTGCTTGAGCCCTTGGTATCAGCGCCTCATTTTCCCTCATCTTCCCCGCTCCTCCCTCATTCACGAACCCTTATTTTTCTCCTAAGGTGCAACTGGTGGGTTCTCTCTGCTGACTTTGTGGTTAGCAGCTTAATGTATAGTCCGCTAAGCCACCAGGGCTCCCTGTTTGCTTGAGAGTAATGCAAATTAAAACAACAATGAACTATCATTGAAAACATCTCATAAAGGCTAAAACTCACAAAAACAAAATGCAACACTAAATATTGGTAAGGATATGGCACGCTAGATGGTAAGGATATGGTAAGGATATGGAGCTAGATCACTAGTACTTGCTTACGGGAAATAAAAAGGGGTAGCTATTAATAGTTTGCACAATTTTTTTAAGTACAGACCTATCATGTGACCTAGAAATCTCACTCTTGTACCTTTATTAATGAAAGCTGATATTACAATAAATCTCTACATAAATTTTCATGGCAGCTTTATTTCTGATAACCTCAAACCATTCAATAGTTCTCAATTGGTGAATGGAACAGAACAAACTATGACCAGGTATGTGTTCAGTCTTTCATAGGCTTCACTTAATTTTTGAGGGTACTGTATATTCTGAGTGCCTTCCAATCTGCCTTAGTTACACACAATTAAAAGCATTTTTCAATCTCTCCTCACATCCATGCAGATCTTTGCTTTCTTTCCTGTCTTTTTAATGACGCTTTACCTTCTTAATTTATGATGTTCTTGATGTTATCCAATAGCATTTGTTAAATCTGTTTTTGAAATTTAGGTGGGTTAGACTTAAGGTTGTATGTTGGCTCTCATAGATATGTTTTAATTTTCTTTAGCTTCAACCTGAACTTACATTTGAGCAAGTGATGGTCTGTTTCACAGTCAGTCCCTGGCCTTGTTTTAGCTGCCAATATTGAGATTTACCATGTGTCTTCCCACAGTGGTAGTCAATTTGATCTCTGTATTATTTCATGTGGAGAAGTTCATGTATGTAGAATTCTAATTGTTTTGTTAAAAGAAACAGGTATTGAATAAGTCCATGGTTGTATAAAACTCTATCATTTGATCTCCAGCTTTGTTTCTTTCACTAAGACCAAGTTTTCTAATTACTCTTCTTTCTTCTGTTTCAAGATTTTGCATTTCAATAGCCAATAATTATCAATGCATCTTGATTGTGTGTTTGATCAGTTTCAGACTAAAGACATTTGTATAATTCTTAAAGTTCTGCGTCATTAACTTTGGTGGTTGATGCACAAAATTGAATAATAGTTGTAGTGAATAGATTTTCTTGAATGGGAAGTACATAGAATTCTATTAAAACAGAATTGTATTTCAAGATAGATCTTGAAATATTTTTTTAATCAATGAATGCAATGTCACTACTCTTGATTATTTCTGTGCCTGAATAGAAAACCATATAATTTTCTTATTCAAAATGTCCCAAAACAGTATATTTTGACTCATTAATGCTTAGAAGGTCAACTTTTATGTGTTGACATAAATTATGTACAATTTAATTTTTCATAATTTCATATTTCACACATTCAAAGTTCTGATTATTAATTGACATTTGCAGCTGTTTTTTCTCCTTTTCAGTCATGCCCCATCAGCAAATGAAGGTCCTGAAAGCTTTACTCCATCCATATTTTTATGGTTAACTCTATTTTGATAAGGCAACTCTTCTTTAGTCATATTTTGAAGGCCTTACAAGCTGATGGGCTCATAGACTTGCACTATCTTTAACAATGATCTTTTTCTTTCATGAGGTTTTCAGTATTTGACAATGTTTTGATTGTGTTCATGGGGTTCTTAAGGTTCATAAGCTAATTCCTCAGAATTAAACAGCCTGTTTGTTCTTCTTAGTCTCTTCATAGTAGAAGCTCTTCTGAAATCTGATCACCATAGGTGATCCTGCTGGCATTTGAAATATCAGTGATGTAGCTTCCGGCATCACAGCAACACAGAAGTCACCACAGTATGACAAACTGAGAGATAAGTGGTGAGACAGTGATGTGGGAACCTATTTTTCCATTGTTATGTGCCTTTAAGTCAGTTGGACTTAAAGCAACCACATATACAACTCTTTGAAATACTGCCTGGTCTTGCTCCATCCTCACCTCATTTGCTGTGTGTGAGCAGTGACTTTGTTACAGTCACCATATCAATCCGTCTTGTTGAGGATTTTCTTCTCTTTATTTTTTTAACTCACCCTTTACTTTTCCAAGTATGCTGTCAGTCTCCAGAGACTGAACATTCCTAAAAACTTGGCAACAATCCGTTGGACAAAGAAAAGTTCTCATGACTTTCACATCAAAGATTATTCTCACTGTATTGTTTCCAATGTATCATTTTCTCATTCTTTTGGCATCCCATAGAATACTTACCCGTATATACTAGACTATGAGTTTACCCAAATATCAGCTGAGGCATCTAATTTTACCACAAAAACTGCATGAAAAATGTGCTGAAAAATTTGGCTTATACTCGAGTATATATGGTAATATTCTTCACTAACATAATATAAAGGCAAAACATTCTCTTATTTTCTTTATTCACAGTCCATATTTCCCACATGTATTAGGTGATTGAAAATACTATGGGTGGGTCAGCCACACATTAGTCCTTAGACATTTTTGTCTTTTAACAACTTAACGGGTTCCTTTAGAGCAGATTTGTACAATGAAATTCAAAATTTGTTATCTTGACTGCTGTTGCCCTGATTTTCTGTTGGGAATTAATGTAAAATGAAATTAATATTTTCCCCCATTTTTGTTGATGCTTCTTATTAGTCTAGTTGTGAGTTTATTTTTTCATTATATTCAGATGTAATTCATACTGAAGCCTATAATTTTTGATGATATAATAAATGGTTAAGGTCTTCTTTGCTTTCAATAATCCAGATGTAATCTGCATGATACAGGATGATAACAATCCTTTCTCCAATTCTGACAATGCATACATCTTCATATACTTCAGCATCTTAGATTATTTGTTGAACATTGAGATTGAATATGTCTGGTGAAAAGATAAAATATAGATACAAATTTTTCCTGATTTGAAACTAGGCCATTTTCCCTTGTTCTGGGTTTTTTGTGAGTATGTTTTTGTGGTTTGGAATCTCAAGCATTTCCAATATTATACATAATTTGCTAAGATCCATAATTAAATGCCATCGTATAGCCAATAACACTGATAAACATTTTTTTGGCATTTTCTGCTTTCAGTCAAGCTCCATTTGATATTAGCAAGGACATCACTTTTTTCTTTGCAGCCTTCATATATGTATTCAGTAGTTTCCTAAAAATTAATCATAGGTGATATTTTCTTAGTAATAACATCTTAAAATTGATATATTTGAAGTTGCAAATGTCTCATGCATTTTAACCTCACGGTATGTGCTATGCTTGAGCCCATGATTAGAACCTCTGTGTCAATAGATCTTGCTGATGGTCTCATATACAAAAAATGGAAATTTGTTTTTAGATAATATATAGCTATAGATAAAATTCATCACTGAACAATTGAGAAAAGAGAATCTATTTTATTTTATGAGCTATTTGTTCTTATAGCTACAGAAACAGAGCAGTTTCTTCAGAAGCATTGCCAAGGCATACTTCTCTTGGCAACTGATGGTAAAACATAATAGATTTGCCTTCATATAAATATTTCTTAGTTCACTTACTGAATTAACCAACTACTCACTTAAAGATAATTTACCTACTTAATTCCAGCACACACATTTTCTTAGGTTTTGGTTTTTAGAGATTCTTTAATGCATTTTTAAATGAAAAAAAAGTGTGCTCTAAGGATATCTTTGTAATGGTGTCAGAAAATAAATGAGTGAGGTGTGTTATGGTAGTTACATTATCTGTTGTCAATTTGAAAGGATTAAGAGGGAAGGAGTGGAGTTTGGCTTGTCAATCAGGTGGCAACTTAATGACATTTGGAGATGCTAAGGAGATTAATAGGTCACTTGAGGTGGGACACATGCTCACTACCAGAGACATTCTTTTTTTTTTCTCTTTTATAATCATTTTATTGGGGCCCGTATAGCTCCTATCACAATCCATGCATTCATTCATTGTGTCAGATACATTTGTACATATGCTACCATCATCATTTTCAAAACATTTTCTTTCTACTTAAGCCCTTGGTATCAGCTAATTGTCCCTCCTCCCTCACCTTCCCTCCCTTATAAACCCTTGATAATTAGGTGTTGCATTTTCATCACTCCCAATTCTCATTTTTTAAAGGTCTCAAAGTTTTGTTTTGTTTTTTAATCATTTCATTAGGGGCTCACACAACTCCCATCACAATCCACACATATACCAACTGTGCAAAGCACACCCGCACATTCATTGCCCTCATCGCTCTCAAACCATCCACTCTCCATCCAAGCCCCTGGCATCAGCTCCTCACCTCTTCCCCTCCCTCCCTGCTTGCCCCTCCCCCACAACACCCGATAATCCATAAATCACTATTCTGTCATATCCTGCACTGTCTGACCTCTCCCCTCACCCATACCTCTGCTGTCCATCCCCCAGGGAGGAGGTCACATGTAGATCCTTGCAATAGGCTCCCCACCACCAACCCACTCTCCCTCCACCCTCCCTGTACCGCCACTCACACCACTGGTCCTGAAGGAATAATCCACCCTGGATTCCCTGTGTTTCCAGTTCCCACCTATACCATGGTACATCCTTTGGTCTAGCCATATCTGTAAGGTAGAATTGGGATCAAGATAGTGGGGGGGCGGGGGGGGGGTGTTAAGGGGGGAGGAAGCATCTAGGAATTAGAGGATAGTTGCATGCTTCATCGTTGCTACACCACACCCTGACTGTCTCATCTCCTCCCTGAGACCCTCTGTAAGGGGATGTCCAGCTGCCCACAAATGGGCTTTGGATCTCCACTCCGCACTCCCCTCCTCATTCACAATGACATGATTTTTTGTTCTGATGATGCCTGATACCTGATCCTATCAACACCTTGTGATTGCACAGGCTGGTGTGCTTCTTCCTTGTGGGCCCTGCTGCCTCTGAGCCAGATGGCCACCTGTTTACCTTCAAGCCTCCAAGACCCCAGGCACCATATCTTTTGATAGCTGGGCACCATCAGCTTTCTTCCCCACATTTGCTTATGCACCCATTTGTCTTAAGCGATCATATCAGGGAGGTGAGCACACAATGATATGATTTTTTGTTCTTTGATGCCTGATAACGGAACCCCTGGGCACCTCATAATCACGCAGGCTGGTGTGCTTACTCCATGTGGACTTTGTTGCCTCCAAGCCAGATGGCCGCCTGCTCACCCCCAAGCCCTCAAGATCCCAGACGCCATATCCTTTGACAGACAGGCACCATCAGCTTTCTTCACCATGCTTGCCCCTGCACCCGCTTTGTCTTCAGCGGTTGTGTTGGGAAGGTGAGCATCATAGAATGCCAATTTAATAGAATAAAGCATTTTTGCATTGAGGGAGTACTTGAGTGGTGGCTCAACATCCATCTGCTACCTTAATACTAAACCCATAAATATATGCACAAAGATCTATCTCCCCATCCTCATATATAAACACATTTACATATGTACATGCCTTTACCTAGACCTCTACAAATGCCCTTTGCCACACAACTCTTTCCTCTATTTCCTTTGACCTTCCTCTTGTCCCACTACCATGCTCAGTCTTCGTCTGGGTTTCAGTAATTCCTCTTGGCCACACTACCCTCAATCATGCCCCACCAGGTCTCCCACACCCTCCTCACCACCGACTTGGATCACTTGTTGTTCTCTTGTCCCTGGGCTTGCTAACACCACCACCCCTCCTCCCTTCTCCCTCCCCTATGTCTCCCCGGAACCGTCAGTCCCATTGTCCTCCCCTCCAGATTGTTCATCCAGCCTATCCTATTCAGACAGACCTGCGGAGACAATAACATGTACAAAAAAAAAAAAACAGCGCAAAACCAAGCAACAATATATAATAAAATAACAACAACAACAAACCAATGACAGAAAAACAAAACAAACCACAACAAGAAAGAAAAGCTTGACGTTAGTTCAAGGACTTCCCATTGGCCCTTAGGAGTGTTCTCCATTCCAGTCCGCTGGAGCACCAAGCCCTGGCCCCAAAACTCCACCTTCAGCATTCCGCTCCTCTGCTGTTCTGTTGCAAACCCCCCCAGTGCCTTGCCTCGGGTGGTGGGATCAGATCGGGCACAATTCCCACACTGTGTCTCCAGTGTTGTCCCCTGTAGGGCTATGGGTCAGTGAGGGACATCATGTCTCATAGTGGGGCCAGCCATGTGGTCTTCTCTGTGGACTGGCTGCTCTTAGCAGGAACATCGTCCTCAAGGCCTGGTGGGCCAGGATGTGCCCCCCCCTCTCTCCTCCTCTCCCTTCATCTGGTCCCGTGAGCTCTGATCAGATATGTCTCTCTCCCAGAGATGCAGATTCAATGCCGTCCTCTGAAATAAATTCTTCTGGGAGGAGGGGCAGGTGTCCACATAGTTGGGATTAAGGCCAGCCCCTCAGGTCTCTCCACTGGTTCCATACTCCAAACCAGCATATTGCATTCACATCTTGCAGCACTGGGCTGAAGTCTAGTTCCTCTTTTCATGTGGAGATATAAACAATCCCCTCCCCTTGGGTTGATTAATGCCCTATGCCCTCGCTACCCATTTATCTCTTATTATTATTATTTTTTCCCTTTCCCCACCTCCTTTTTAGTTGGCTACCATATATGTCCCTGTATTTGGTCTGGTCCCTGCCATACTGTCTTGTCCTCACCCCAGGAATGATTGTATACAGTAGCTTTTTCCCTATGCCCCTTTTGCATTTTTTTTTAAAGCTTACCTCAGCAGACTCATGTTGTACTTATGCTTTTGTGCTTGACTTACTTCACTTAGCACGATTTCCTCCAGCTCTTCCCATGCAGCAATGTGCTTCATATGTTCATCACTGCTTTTTAGCAATGCGTAGTACTCCATTGTATGTATGTACCACAGCCTTTTAATCCACTCCTCAGTTGATGGAAATTTGGTTGTTCCAACTCCTTGCAATTGTGAACTGTGCCGCAAAGAACATTGGAGCACAGATGTCTGGCCATGGTTTGTTGTTTGCCTCTTTTGGTTGTATGCCCAGTAGGGGGATTGCTGGGTCGTATGGTAACTTGATTTCCATCTGTTTTAGATATCGCCAGATCAATTTCCATAGTGGCTATACATACTTACAGGTCCACCAGCAGTGGATGAGAGTTCCTGTCTCCCCACAGCTCCTCCAACACCTGTTGCTTTCTGATTTTTTGAATTGGGCTATCTTTGAGGGTGTTAGGTGGTACCTCATTGTTGTTTTAATTTGTATTTCTCTTATGGCTAAAGATCGGGAACATTTTCTCATATGTGTGTTGGTCATTTGTATTGCTGCCCCTGTGAAATTTTCATTCAGGTCTTTTGCCCACCTCCTCAGTGGGCAATTAGTTTTTATTCTTTTTGTAAGATAGCAGAGGATTGTAGATTTTAGTAATAAGGACTTTGTCTGATATTTCATTGCTAAAGATGTTTTCCCAGTCCATGGACTCCCTTATTACTCTCTTGGTGAATTCTTTCAATGTACACAGGTGTTTTATCTTCAGTATATCACATTTGTCAATTTTTCCTCCTCTGTGTTTGTGCTCTTCCCTATTTCTGATAGCCTATGTATTCCCTGTGCCAAAGTTCTCAAGTTGGTACCAATGCCCTCATTGATGGCCTTGATAATTTGGGGTTTAACTTCAAGGTCTGTAATCCACCTTGAGTTTATTCTTGTGCATGGAGTGAGATAAGTGTCTTGCTTCATTTTTTTGCAGGTAAATATCCATTTTTTCCAGCACTACTTGTTAAAGAGGCCATCTGCTTCCCAATGAATATTTTTGGGGGCCCGTATCAAAGATCAGTTGTCTGTATGCTGATTATTTTATTTCTGGGTTTTCAGTTCTTTTCCATTGGTCTGAGTATCTGTCATTGTACCAATACCATGTGGTTTTGACAACTGTGGCTGTATAGTATGTGCTAAAGTCAGGTAAAGCAAGCCCTCCCACTGTGTCCTTCTTCTTGAGGAGTTCTCTGCTAATTCTGGGCTTCTTCCCTCTCCATATGAAGTTGGTAATCAGTGTTTTCATTTCTTTGAAGAAAGATGAGGGTAATTGTATCGTGATTGTATTAAATTTATATAGTGCCTTAGGCAGAACTGACATCTTTACTATATCGAGCTTTCCAATCCACGAGCATGTGATATTCTTCCATTTGTTGAGGTCACTCTTGGTTTCTTGTAATAGTGTTCTGCAGTTTTCCACATGGAGACAGAATGATGGCAGTCAGAGCCTTCGAGCTTAAGGGACCACATGGAGACCCCTGCCCGTGCTGAGATGCCTCTCCTGCTACTGGTTTCACAAGGTTTTTCACCCACTGGCCTGTGATTGTTCTGTATTCAGCGTCATTGCATGTGTTTCTTGAGTCTGAAGAAGACTTTATAGATTGGTATTGGACATATGGGCTAATATTGGATTTATGGAATTTATCTGGACAGGGCTGGGATGTTTCCTCAATATTCAATTGCTCTTGCATATAAAGCTCTTTCTCACACACGTATGTGTCTCCCTGGATTTGTTTCTCTAATATACCGGACTAACACATGTGTGCTCTTTCTTATTTTTATTCCTATCAGAGTCTTTTCATATCTTTGGAAAGAAGGAATCTCAGGTCACTCACTGTATGTCTTAAAATCTTCTGTATAGGAGGTAAATTGGCATTCAATAAAGCAATAGCAGGTAATTAGATTTTGTAATTTATGTAGTCTTTTCGCTATCCTTATTTCTTTGAATTACAGAACATTCAGTATCTCATGTAAATTTATATCCAATTTCAAGGTAAAGAATTTAAGAGTAGACTCAGAGAGTAAATTCCTAAGCGCTTTACAGAAAGAAGTATCTTGAGGGAAAAGGAGGAAAATGAACATTAAAAAGAGAAAAATAAAATAAGAGGCAGAATAAAACAGATACGTAAGCAACAGCTTCACGTTCCTTAATAAGGACTTTGTACCCTTTTAGTAAAGTGATTTTCTATTAGACTACTATCAATGAGCAATAGATCCTAGAAAATATACCTTGTAATATTACATTGTAATATTTTGAGAAGATATATGTTAATTGTATCTTAAATCATATTATGGTCATATAGCAATCACCCATTGTGGTAGTTATATAATAATCTCAAGTCAACTTGAGGGTATTAAAAATAATGGAGTGGAGTCTAGCCTGTCAATCAGATCACAACCTGATGATTTCTCTTGGTCGGTGTGACCTTTTCCTGAGGATTGTGGGAACTTCCACTTTTTCTACCTGCTTCACCTTCCTATTGAGGAGCCACATGGAGATCCTCCCCAGAGCTGAGATGCTTTGACTTCCACTGGATCCACAAGACTTTTCCTCTATTATCCTGTGATCTTCCTGCATACAGCATCATTGTATGTGCTTTGTGAGTGTGAAAAGGAATTTACAGACTAGTATCAGATATATGGGCTAATGTCAGACTTAGGAACTTGTTCTGGTCTGGTCTGGGATGCTTGTTCACTATCCAATTGCTCTATGATATAAAGCTCTCACTAACATATACATGAGTGTCTCTGGATTTGTTTCTCTATTCAACCTGAACTAACACACTGTACAAAGGGTATAGTCAAAGGTTTGCTTACATTTTGTTCATAAACATTATATAAAAGATTCATTTTTCAATGATTATATTCTCTTTTCTCTTTTTCAGTTAGTAAATCTAAGTGTACTACAATTTAAGCTAGAGAATAAACTCTAAACAATGGGATGTCCTCATTTTTAAACTTTCACAGATGAAGTTAGACCTAGAAAACTAGAAAACTGCCTAGTATATTTCACAAAGCACATTTTTTTTATCATGTTTGTATTTTTGTTTTTCATGCTCGCTTTAGTACTCTAGTTTTGCTATAACAAAAAATGCCAGAAGTGTGTTTGAAAGGACAGAAAGCTATCTTCTCCCAGTTATGAAAGCCCAAAGGACAAATCTTACTCTGGTTCTTTCTAGCCTTGCTGGTACCCTGAGGTATGCCTTCCTGACTTGGCTTGTAGAAAATCTTCACATGGTGCTTGTTTCCCTCAAGGTGTATGCTTCTGTGTCTCACCTTCATATATATATACATGATAGTTTAGAACACATCCTATAATGCTGTGGGCTCATAAATATGACATTGAAAATGCTACTTTCAATGATTGCATCTGTACATAGAGAGGTTAAGCCTTCATTAAAAATGTACATACAGTATACACAAGTCCATCCATAAAGAAACTCCAATTTACTGCCATCAAGTCTGTTCCAAGCATAGAGGAACCCAAAGACCAACGTAGAAACTGCCCCCTGTGTGTTTCTGAGCCTGTAACCCAAAACGAAATAGAAAAGTTTAAATACACAGCTTTGAAAAGAGACCCCCCGCCCCTTTGTGTGTGTGTGTGTGTGTGTGTGTGTGTGGTGGGGTACCCACTCTTATGTATAAGAAAGAGCTTTGGATATTAAGAAAATATTCCAGCCCAGTTTAGATTAAGTGCACAGTCCTATATTAACCGATCTGTCACTACGTCATCTTTCTCACTCAGAATGGATAATGGATTCCCATAGTTAATTTGTGGTTAGCAGCCCAGTGCGGGATCTGCTGTGTGCTAAGGGAGGACAGATGCCTTAAAGTACCAACTATAAGTCTATAAGGCCATCTACAGATTCGAACTTTGAGCCTTCAGACAGTGAGAAAATGCATTTCTGTCCCTTCAATTCATAACTGCCTTTTATTTTCTACTTAACAAATTCATAGCCCAGGTTTTACAAACTGTAAGGCATTAGTGGAAACATGTGCTTTCAACGTGCTGTCAAATGCTGTTCATCTTGGTAACTCAGCAAACAAAAGTGTTCATGTGGAAAAAGGGCTGATGAAGAAAGTACATTTGTGGTTAATGAATATAATGCTGAATTTAATAGATAAGCAGTTCCATATTCAATAACTATAGTGTGGCAGCATTTACACTTGCTTTTTAGATGGAGAATGAGCTTTGACATTACAGATTCTCCAATGCTAATAATCACTAGCTGAAATAAAAGCATTGAGATGTGCAGCTAAAAGGTCTGCCACATTATAATTAAGCACTTATATTTTCATTAGGTATTTACAAAAACATTTTACTAGTGCTTAATGTTTTTCCAGTCAATTGCATAGACTACAATTTATATTTTTCTTTTGTTCATTACCATTAAGATAAACTCACTCACTGCCAACAAGTCAATGCTAATTCACAGTGACATATGGGTTAGTATCAGACTTACGGACTTAATCTGGACCGGGTTGAGATATTTTCTTAATAGACAAAGTTCTTTCTTATTTATGAGTGGGTACATTCCACCACCAAAAAAAAAAATATGGATTTCCCCACCAAAGCTGTGCATTTATTTATTTATTTACAAAACGACCTTATCACCTTCAAAATACTCTCCACTACACTTCATATATTTGTCAAACCTGTGATTCCATTCTTGGAAACATTTTTCAAATTCATCTGTTTGGATGGCTGACACTGCAATGAAGAGGGACATCAAAGGACACTACATTACACTAAATAAAAGGACAGCAATTTGATGGCATAGAAGAGGCAAAGAAAACACTGTGGGAGCCATCACATTGGGTTTTTTCTTTTTTTTTTTTTTGCCTCTTCTATGTCATCAAATTGCTGCCCTTTAATATCCCTCCTTATTCTCATAAACAAAAGGGAGCAAGGTCAAGTGAATAAAGTGCGTAGGGAAAGAGAGGTATGCTGTTTTTTTTGGGGGGGTGGGGCTTGTCAAAAAAATGGTGCACTGAGATGGCTGTGTGAGCAAGTGCATTGTCATGGTGGCAAAACCAGTTCCCCATCTGCCACAAATCAGGCCTTTTTTTGTCACACATAGTTACGCTATCTTTTCAGAAATTCAAACTAGAAAGCTTGATGAACAGTCTGACCTGGTGGAACAAACTTCAAAAGCACAACAAGTCAACATTTTCATCTGTTCAGGAAGTTGACGGATGTTCAGAACGAGGTTTGTCGTAGATCTACATTACACTCTTTTTGAACAGAGAGAGTCACTGTACACTTGAGTTTACCCCATAGGGTTGTCCTTGTAAAGTTGCTCCACATCACAACAGTATCTGTATCATTGTTCTTGAGCAGGAAACAAAAGTTCACAGCTGCAAGCTGTTCTCTTGAATCGGTCATCACCAAAAATAAGGTTTAAGCAAAACTTCTTTTGTTAGGTAGTGTAGCTTAAGCTCTGGGGCGTCCATTGTGCATGCTCAGAGGTCTGAGCTGTAGGCCCATGAAGGAGTGGAGCAATGCGCATGCTCAGAGGTTCAGGTTTCCTCCCAGGAAGGGGAAGTACACCTGGGTGGGTGCTGCACCTGGATTGGTCCACATAGGCCAGATGAATTCAGTTCAGCCAATGGGGTCAACCAGGGTCATCCACCATGCCTCCCCACGGAATAAATGAAAAGGCAGGAGCCCACAGGCGACTGCTTGACTTTCTGAGCAGCTTCTAGGAAGGTTGTACATTTGTGAGGAGCCCTGCAGGTGCCTGTGTAAACCTGAAACTTCTTCTAACTCTCATAAAACTCACTTGGATCACAAACCAGGCTTCAGCATGAATTCTTTCTTGCGCGGAGCCAAGGACCAAGGATATTTCTACCCTGAGAGATCTAACACTTTCATTTAAAAAATGCAGTGCCCAGGGAGAGCCTTCCCAGGTAACGCCACTGGGTGAGAGTTACTCAGTGCAAGCTGCTCGATGCTCGCCTAGAGGGAGAAATATATACTCTGAAAATGTCTCCTAATGAGGCTTTTATCTGCTTTTTGGGGGGATACCCCTCATATATGAATGCCCCCCTGGATTTGTTTCTGTAGCCAATCTGGTCTTACACAATCACTATGACATCAGCACTCTACAAATAATAACTATATATCTATATCTAAATACACATATATGTGTGTGTATTATATGGAAAGTATAGATAGATAGATAGATAGATAGATAGATAGATAGATAGATAGATAGATAGATAGATACACACTATATATATTATCAGTAAATTTATTTTAATTTTTGCATTTATGTTTAGTAGTTTTAAAAAACTGATACAGGAATTCATTTAATGTGAAGACTTGAATCTTCACCCAAATTATAGTTGGAAAGATTGATATACTGAAATTAGATAAATTAGTATGTAGACCCTAAAGACATCAAGTGGTAAAACATGATCTAGCAAGCTCTTGACTACTAACCAGAAGGGTTTGTGATTTTTTAATATGCTCAGAGAGAGGTTTGTCAGAAGAAAGACTTGGTAATTGCTTACTAAAAAAATCTATCACTGAAGACCCTATCTAGTGCAGTACACCTCTAAATAATACTGGGTTCCCTGAGTCAGACACAAGGACCATCAGTTAATGAGTTTTCCTCTAGGTACCAAATGTTAACTAATGCAATAACAAATATAATATAATCACCAACTACTTATGGAGGGCTCCTCACCAAACTAACCATCTCAGACACTGGGTACATAGCAGGAACCCAAACAGAAAAGATACACAATAAAAGAAAACATTAATTCTATCTTTAAAACAAGGAAAAGGCTACTCTAAAAGGACAGGTTAGCAAAGACCTGAAAGGAATGACCATTGAATCCATGATGCTATGTGTAAGTGTGTGCAGTGGGGCCAGGGACAGATTCATTTGCAAGGAGAGGATAGACAGGACTGTGCCTGTGTGGTACAAAACAGTGGTGGAGTTCAGATAATTTTACAACTGGTTCACTGCCCTAATGACAATTTAAAATATATGTATAAAAAAAGATATACCGAAATGTGGTTTATTATTTCATATAGTTAATACTTCAATAAGAGCACTAAATCAAGTACAAAAACTAGATGGTTATAAGAAGGTTTTTGAATATATTAATGAATAAGTATTAAATAATGCCTAACAAAAACCAATAAACTTATTTTAAATGTTCCTATATTGCTTCTTGTTTGACATCCTCATTTGAAATATCCTTTGCTTCTATCTGAACATCATCGGCTGTGTGATTTATCCTTCACCATCTTATCACTGTGGGCATAGGGTCTGATTCATTAGAACTAGGCCAATTAGACAATAATATTTGTAGTAGAAATATTAGAAACAAGAAACTTCTCTGAGCATACTGTGCTCACTTTTGAAAAACCCCTTCCCACTTCTGATGAACTTAAAGCAGCAATTGTTCTGCCAATATCTTAGCTCTTTGAACCCTCAAAATATCTCATGGGGACTTGGGACATAGTACAAAGCTGAATCGAATGACAGCATGCCACCCTCTAGTTAGTGCTTTTTCTCTGGATGTTCAGTTTGTTTACTGAAGTAACAGATACAAATGACTAAAACCGCAGGATTTCATCAAAAGCATAATGAGTTTTATGAAATAAAGGAGCCTTACACAAACAGTTCTATTTTGTTGTATCTTTGTACAGAATGAACTTGCTACAGGAGCTTAGAATACTCTGTTGAGCAGATGAGTGTGAAAAAAGAGTAGGAACTATAAATTTGTGATTTCCACATTGAGTGGCTGCCCAGCTGCCCACCTTAGAGAGAACCATTTTATACCTTGATTACTAAGGCCATTTTAACAATGGGTTTGCTGAAATCAACCAAAACCAGGTATCAGCCTACCCACCTTGATTAAGATGGGTGGGCTGACTCCCACTACTAGTACAAGAGGTAGCAAGGGGCCAGTATGGCTTCTATGGAAATAAGGGAAGAAACAACATTAGTAATTATAATCATAATATCAGTAATAGGGTTTTAAGAGCATAATCAAGACAAAACAAAACAAAAGCGCTCACTACCTGTGAGTCCTTGCTGACTCATGGAGATCCGAGGGGACAGGGTAGAACTGCCCCCGTGGGTCTCCAGACTTTATGATAGCAAAAAGCCCCATCTTTCTCCCACTGAGAATCTCGTTGTTTCAAACTGCTGACATTGTGGTTAGCAGCCAAACATGTAACCACTCTGCCACCAAAGCTGTGTACAATTCTTTAAAAAGTACCCAGGTGGTATGATTATTTAATTCATTGGGTACTATAAAAGAGTTTGGTGGTTTGAACTCATCCAGAAACATCTCAGAAGCAAAACCTGTTGATCTCATTCCAAAAGGTCACAGCCATCAATTCCATGAAGCACCATTTCACTTTTATACACGTAGGTTTTTTGCAGTGAATTAGAACTGAATTGATGGCAACTGGTATATACTACTGTATAGACTATGATGTTTGCTATCATCAGAATGGTACTAGTTGGGCAATTTTGAGATACACATATTTCTTATGTCTTACTCAAATAACTTTTGCTCCTGGGAGAGACTATATAGTGAATATAGAGCAGGATGTTGAAAGTAGAGCAGAAAGTTCCATTAGCAAGTAACAGAAATAAAGGCATGGGAGCTCATAGCAGAAAGGGAGAGGAGGAAGAGATCAGATATGGCTAACTGCTCAAAATGTATTATAGATAATGCCAATGGGATTTTCTGTTACATGAGATATAGGCTAAAAACGAAAAAGGAAATAGAGAGGTCAAAATCTTATTGAATCCACATAATTTTCACAGTCAGCTTTTAAAAATTTAATCATTTTATTGGGGTTTCATACAACTCTTATCATCCATCCATCCATCCATCCATCCATGTGTCAAGCAAATTTGTAAATTTGTTGCCATCATCATTTTCAAAACATTTCTCTGGAGCTCGTGGTGTCAGCTTCTCATTTTCCCCCTCCTCCATCCTCCCTCCCTCATGAATCCTTGATAATTTATAAATTATTATTATTTTTTCACGTCTTACACTGACTGGTGTCTCCCTTTATCTACTGTTCTTGTCCACTCCCCTGGGAGGGGGTTATATGTAGATCATTATGATTGGTTCCCCTTTAGCCCCTCACCTTCCTCGTCTCCTCCTGGTATGGCTACTCTCAATATTGGTCCTGAGGGGTTTATCTATCTTGGATTCCCTATGTTTACAGCTCTTGTCTGTACCAGTGTACAAGCTCTGGTCTAGCCAAATTTGTAAGGTAGAATTGGGGTCCTGATAGTGGGGAGAGGGGGGACAAAGCATTAAAGAAGTAGAGGAAAGTTAGTTGTATGTTTCATCGGTGCTATACTGCACCCTGACTAGCTCATCTCCTCCCGGCAACCCTTCCATAAGGGGATGTCCAATTACCTACAGATGGGCTTTGGGATAATCAGCTCTTTTAAGAAGTATATTCAAAACTCTTGAAAGTTGTACATGTATTGTGTTACTGAAAGTTCTGTTAACTCTGTTAAGTGCACTATGTCCTAAACATGGTTAAAATATTATTTATTTGGTCAGAATATCATTTCTATTTTATCTCGTTCTTCTCAGATAACTGTTGTCCAATTCTGTCCAGTTTCCCATCTTTTCCCCAAGAGAAATCTGACTTGTAATAAAAAACATTTTTGGTATATGATTCTCAAAAGCTCTCGGCCATCAAGTCAATAGAAACTCAGAACACTTGTAAGCCTTATTAGAAGTGGTCCCATATGTTCCAAGACTGTGAATATTTATGGGAGTATAAACCTCATCTTTCTCCCATGGAAAAGCTGTTGGTTTTGAACTGTTAAACCTGCAGTTAGTAGCTCAATGTGTAATTCACTGCACCACTGGAGCTCTTAAAATTATCTATGTCTATCTATCTATCTATCTATCTATCTATCTATCTATCTATCTATCTGTCATCTGTCTATCATCTATCCTTAAACATTTAAATCATATTTTGAAAATGGTAGTGACTATGCCAAATTTATATGTACTTTATTTATTATGTTTCATATTTCTTCACTAATTTTGTACTGAAAATTACCCTTAAGATAAACACTGAGGAACCATGATGGTTTTCTGAACTACATAATACATTCTTAGAAATGCATCCTTTTACTTTATAGAGGTAAATATCTATAATTTGAGTAAATTAATATCCATAATTGTAAGCTTTTCCTGATTATCTTGTCAGATTTCCTACTGTTGTAATTGCATTCATTTTTCAAGGAGAACACAAGTAAATAACTTACATATAAGAAAATTATGTCCAGCCTGGAAAATTATGGCTTTAATATCTCTTTCATGTTTATTTTCCAAAACTGTTTTAGCTTTTTTCAATTTTTACACCTAAATTGGAGTTTTAGGTATGACAAGAATGTTGTGAATAAACTAGTAGATATTGAAGTAGATATTGAAATAAGTATTCATTTTAAAATTTTTCCCTTTTTTCCCAGTAATATAATAAAAAACGCTACAAAATAAAGTGTACCGTAAAAAATGCTTGGTAGCCCGAGTCAAACAGGAACTCATGTAGTTTCATTGAATCTAATATGCATATTTTAAGATTCATCATCATACCTTGCAGAGTTAACTTAGGAATTATTATTTTATTCATATCCTTCATATCCTTGAGATACTATTCTCCTTTATACTTATCATCAATAATGAAAACATCAGCTCAAGTACTTTCTGATGTGATGGACTGAGAAGAGCACCTCATAATTTTTGATATTTTTATCTAAACAGCTTCAACATAATAATAGTCTGCACCAGAACATTTGAACTGCTAGACATTCCTTAAAATAACTGAGCATTATTTACCCAAAGTTTTAGGACAGACTAAGAAACTGTCTGAGACTGAAAAAAAGTTTGGAGACAACATTTAAATGCAATGTGTGGTCATACATTTGATTCTGAAACAGAAAAGAAACTGAGCATTATTACTGATGACCTTTGAATAAGCTAAATAGATTGGTCACAATTATTGTACACATGTTAACGTAGTATAGTATTTTTGATCATTATAAATTAGTCATGTAAATATTATCATTTCTGGAAGCTGGAGAAGTCAAGTCATTATTTTTATAATTTGTAGGTAGATGTAAAACTATTTGAAAGTGAAATATTAATTAATAAGGTTTCTTCATAAAAGCATTTTTATAGGAAATAGATGTTACATTTTGTGGTGAGATAAGTAAACAATAAAAACAGAGCTTGATGTTGATGATTGGTTTAAGGAATTAGAGAAAGTCGAGATGATATACTTTACTGGAAAAGGCTAGATTGAAAAGTACACCATATAGACACACGGACAGTGCACTCAGGACAGAAGACCTGAGGAGCTGGGGAGGACATCAAGAACATCATTCATGAAGAAAGCAAAAAATCATTAAGAAGATAGTTAAGAAAGGAAATATCAAAGTGGATGTCAGAAGAGAATCTGAACCGTACTCTTAATTAAAGCAAATGGAAGAAATGGTGAAGTCAAAGAGCTTATTTTAAAAATTCAAAAGGAAATACACGAAGACAAAGCCAATTCTATAATGAAATGTGCAAACATCTAGAATTAGCAAAATAAATGGGAGGATCCTGTGCAGATTATCTTAAATGGATAGAACTCGGGGAAAAGTTCAAGCCTAGGTTTGCAATATTGAAAGCTTCTTTGGGCATAAAATTGAATGATGTAGGAAGCACCAAAAGAAGATGAAAAGAATATATAGAGTTACTACGCCAAGAGAATTAGTCAACATCCCACCATTTCAGGAAGAAGCACATGAGCAAGAAACAATGGTTCTGAAAGAAGAAGTTCAAGCTGCCCAGAAAGCATTAGCTAAAACTAAGATTCCAGTCATTCATGGATTACCCACTCAAATTTTCCAACCAGGTGATGAAGCACTGGAATCACTTCCTATTCTATGCCAGGGAATTTTGACTATCGATTCTTGGCCAACTGAACGGAAGAGAACCATAACTATACCCATTCCAAAGAAAAGTGATCCACCAAATGCTCAAGCTATGAAACAATATCACTGATATCACATGCCAGTACAATTTTGATATTGCTCATCAAACAATGGTTGAAGCAGTATATTGACAGGGAGCTGCCAGTGTTCAGGCCATATTTTGAAGAGAATATGGAACAAGGGATATCATTGCAGATGTCAAACAGAACTAGTCTCAAAGCAGAGGATATGAGAAAGATGTTTACTTCTGTTTTATTGACTAAGTAAAGGCTGTTTATTGTGTGGGTCATGACAAACTATGGATAAACTCAAGAAGAATGGGGATTCCAGAACACTTGATTGTGCTCTTGTGGAATTTGTACATGGATCAAGAGGCAGTTGTGGGAGCAGAACAAGGGAATACTGCATGGTTTTAAATCAGGAAAGGTGTGTGACAGGATTGTATCCTTGCACCATAGTTACTCAATCTGTATGCGGATCAAATAGAGAAGCTGGCTTGTAAGACAAAGAATATGCCAGGAAGGCTTTTTAAAAACCTGTGATAAGCAGATGACACAACCTTGCTGAAAGTTAGCACAATTTGAAGAACTTGCTGATGAAGATCAAGCTTTCAGTCTGGATTCAATGTTAAGAAGACCGAAATCCTCAGAAGTGCACCAATAGGTAACATCATGATAAATGGAGAAAAGGTTGAAGTTGTCAAAGATTTTGTCTTATTTGGATCCACAAGCAATGCTCATGTAAGCAGCCTTCATGAGATCAAAAGACTAATTGCATTAGATAAAGCTGTTGTGCAAGACCTCTGTAGAGCACTGTGAAGCAAGGAGGTTACTTTGAGAACGAAGGTGCGCCTGACTCCAGCCATGGTATTTTCAGTTACACTATGTGCGTGTGAAAGTTGGGAATTGAACAAAGAAGACTGATGAAATCAACGCATTTGAAGGGTGATGCTGGAGAAGAATACTGAAAGTACCATCGATTGCTAAAAGGACAAATTGATCTGCTTAGGAAGAAGTATAACCAGACATTTAAACAAGCTAATGAAACATTGCAAGGATTTACTTTTCGGTTGTAGTCTGAATCCTCTTGGAAACATCTTGGAAGAAAGCCTAGAAATCCACTGACTGAGGACTGCCACTGAAAGCATTATGGAACACAGTTCTAGTTCAAAGCAATAGGGCTGTCTTGAGCCTGAATTGATTCAATGACAACTTTTTTTTTCCTTTCCTGGTGGTGTAGGTACACATTAGATTACTAACTCTAAGGTCAGCAGTTCAGAACCACTAGCCTCTCTGTGAGAGAAGGACAAGACTTTCTACTCCATAGAGTTACAATCTCCAAAACCTACAAGGGCAGTTCTAACCTGTCTAATATGGTGTAAATAAGTCAAAATCAACTCAATAGCAGCTGTTTTTAAGTTTAAGTTATGAGGTACAATCCAGCAATTTAACATAGATGTGGATCCGATTTGTAGCAGAATATAAATCATCTCTCTCAAAATGTAAAATAAACTTTAGAGGGAACACAGTGAAGGAACAGAACCTAAAATCAAGACATTACGGAGGTAAACTAAGTTTCCAGAAGCTGTAACAAGATACATCCCATTTGAAAGGCAAGGAATTGCCTGATAATGAGGTCTCAGTGAGACTGCCTCAGTGACAGGAGGTAAAATCATCATGAGACTTACGTCATAGCGTCATAGTCCTAACGTCTTGGGTAATGTCAGAGTAAGACTCAGATAAAAAAGGAGTAATTACAAAGAGGAGTAATTACAGCTTGTTGTCTGATTGATGGATAGTTTTGTAGTGAAGATTCATAATTACCTGACAGGAATTCCACCAGGTGGTAATTATATTCTCAGCCTATATAAAAAATTAGCTTATCATTTATATATCACCACATAATGTAGCTCATGCTCATTTTCAAATTGTTATGATATCAAGTCTACAATGAAAAGTAGTATACTATGCTGTGTTGGTGAACTACCTCACAACGTTGTCTACTCATACAGAAATCTAGCATAACCTAGGTTGCTTTCACTCATTCATTCAACCACCCAGTCTTTCATTTAATCACCCAATCTTTTATCATTTGCTTTGTACCAGATCCTGTCCCAAGTATTCCCTTTACATCTATGAATTGAATTAAAGACTAAATATCAAAAAGTGATTTTGGAAGTTTATATGCGATAAAGGAAAAAGAAACATTATATAATTAACATGAAAATGAGGGAATTTCACTGAAAGCCAGATAACATATAACAGGACAAATAGCGTCAATGAAGGAGTGGAGATGCAGGGCATAGAATTTTAAAAATAGAAATATCAAGTTAGAATGCATTATGAATCTAGATTTTGAAGATAAGAGGTAATGTGAAGGAATTAGCTATGTGAGCATGGGGAAAAAGAACACTCTATGCAGAGTAAAGCATCAGTACAGTGGCATCATGGGAGAACCATATGTCCTTCATGTATTGAGGGAACAAAACAGCAGCTAGTGAGGCTTGTGCAGAATAAGCATTGGGGACATGGTGAGATGTCAACTTTTTAAGAATTGTAAAAAGTCAGATTGTAAAGCATCTAGCAGGCTGTGACCTAATGCGTTGCCTCCTAGTGAAATGGAGAACTATTATAGTTCTGAGTTCAGTTTTAAACGATCACTCTAGCTGCTATAAAGAAGCAGAGATAGTAGTTGAAAGGCTATAATAGAAATTCAGACAAGAAAGGAATATGGCTTGGGGAAAAAGTTGGATACAGAAAGTTGATTCTATCTGGGGAAAAATTCAAAGAAAAAACCAACAAGATGTATTGATTCATTGAATAGTGGGGTTAAGAGAAAAAAAACAGAGACTGCAAAATGATTAGGATGTTTTTGGACATAATTTGTTTTCTATAGAACCTTCTTTAGTTAATTGTTCTTTAACACTTCTTTTAAAATTACTGATGTACAGATATAAATGCATTCACTCACCCCTCCCACATTCTCTGAGGAGAGACTGCAAGGGTATTTATCTACAAAATAAGGAATATTAAATGCTAATATTTGTATTCTGCATTTTAAAAATAATATCATGCTTTATTGGAAATTTTATACAGTGAATTATTCTTTAAATAATATTTACAATGGAGTCCTTGTTGCATGGGAGGCTAAGCACTGAATTGCTAAACACAGGGTTAGTGGTACATACCTCTCAGCCACACCAGGGGATAAAATGAAGGTTATAAATATCTACAGCTTCATAAAACGTCTGAGTAAAAATTGGCTCAGTGGCAGTGTGTTGTTGTTGTTGTTGTGGGTTCAAAAATTTTATTCAAATGTAATTTAACACTGATTACATTTTTTATAATGAGTCATTATTTTCATTATTTCCATTCTGTCTGTTCTATTCCCATTGAGTAGGCTTCTCTTACACTCGGTGCATTCTCAGATTTGATTTTGGCTAATTATTGGCTATTTGGTTCGTGTAGTTAATTGAGAAGTGATCATGCTGCTCATGATTGATATTGTTTATTTTATGTCAATCTATTACTTGGCTTAAAACTGATCTAGTAATTAAAATTCAAGTACCTTCAATTCCAAGTTCAAAGAATGTTGGGTAATAATCTCAAGGGTTCCTCCAGTTGTTATTCTTTAGTAGATTCAGGTTTTAAAGGTGTTTTTTTTATTTTGTTCAATATTTTCTTCAACTCTACTTTGGTGTCCCTGGTCAGAATATCAGAGATGGTGGTGAAAGACCATCTAATGTTCCTGGTTTCAAGTCAGAATGGGCTGTGGCTCCAGTGGACTACTTTCTTCTTTGAGTCTTTGATTTCCCTCTCGCTCCATATAAGTAGGAATCAGCAGTTACATATTAGATGGCTTTTAAGAGCCTAGGTATGACTCACCAAAATCAGATTTAGAGCACTATCTTTGTAGCATATTATTCCTATTGACTGAGTTGTCCCCTAAGGCTTTTACTGTGAGCCTTCTAACCTAGCAAATCAATCATATTAATTCTTTGGGTATATCTAGGAAATCTCTGTAATTGTGCCTCTTATGTAGGGTTTTACATAGATAGATGTACATATATAGTACACACAGACATGTGTGTGTGTACATATGCCAACAAAACACCTATTTATTATGTAGGTTCATTTACTCCCTCATGACTTACTATATGTATATATGGTTCAAATCTACCTATATAGTATAGGTTTGGGTGGTGTTTTTGCTTGGTGCCAACAAGTCAATACCAACCAATAGCGACCTTATACACAACAGAAGGAAACACTGCACAGAAGCATCACCCTCACAATTGTTTTTATGCCTGGGTCCATTGTTGCAGCCACTGTGTCAATCAATCTGGTTGAAGACCTTCCTCCTTTTTTTGCTGCCCCAACACTTTAATAAGCATGATGTCTACTCTCTAAGGACTAGTCTCTCTTGACATTATGTCCAAAATATGTAAGACAAAGTCTTGCCGTCTGTGCCTCTAAGGGACTCTCTGGCCTTACTTCTGCCAAGACAAACATGTTTGTGTTTAAGCAGTCCACAGGAGCTTTAAAGGTAGTTTTACTGTTCTTTTTCAGCACCCCAATTCAAACACATGGATTATTTTTGGGTCTTTCTTATTTAATGTCCAACTTTCACAGGCACATGAGGCAATTGAAAATACCATGGCGGGTCAGGCACACCTGAGTCTACAAAGTAACATGCTTGCTTTATAGTATTAGAATGGTCTTGTGCAGCAGAATCCCATAGATTTTACAATTGTTACAAAATTGTCTATATAAGAGCTTTTACCAATATTGTTCCTTTTATCCCCAGTATAATTAGTAGTTTCTTCATTGACTGTGGTCAAGTTATGCTGGCTTCATCCATATTTGGGGTTGCCGTTCCTATCAAAAAAGTAACATGCATGCCCGCCAACTAGAGAGTGATTTCCCCTCCCAATCCTTTACATCCTTTGTAACCACCAAAGAATTTCACTTTCTATGTATAGTTCTATTCTTAACTTTGTAATAGTGGGACAGAGAAATATTTGCCTTTCTGTGATTGACTTATTTCACACGACAAAATGTCTTCCAGCTTCACCCACATTATAAGAGGTTTCTCAGTCTTCTCATTATCCTTTATAGGTGCATAGTAGGCGATATTCTTTTCTTAAATGTCAATTTATCTGCAGACAGGAACTTCTGCCAGTCCACATAAAACAGTGTATTCAATAAAACTAGGTAATTCTCATTGTTTTATTTCTCCATTGTGTATTTTATGACACTATCTATAAAACTCTGAATATAAAAATAAATTGAACTGAGTTTGATATTGCCCTTCTCACAAAGGATCATTTTGGCTGAGAAGATAATCAGCAGGTAATTATATTTGCATTTCCATTTTCCAAATGGCAAGCATAGATTTTTAGGTGGGAAATATGAAAATACAAAGTAACATGATGGTTGAAATCTTGATTTTTGCTTTCACTTTTATTACCTTTAAATAAAAATATATTATTTGCCATTATTAGAAGAAATTGTGATGTATTTTTAAAAATAAACTTTTACTTATAAATAGTTCCCCAATAATTATTCCATATAAATATAAACAAAATAACTTTAGCTTTAAAATCTTGAAAATACTCCACAAACAAATATTAAAAATACAAACCCACACTTCAGATTTCAACAGCCAGTGTCTTTTCTTTGGTGATTATAAACCCATGCCTCCTAGTATAAATTTTAATAGCTCATATTATATCTCGAATAATAATTAAAAAACAAAATTTTAAAACCTCAGCGAGTCTGATAATTGTTGAAACAAATTTAGTAAAAGTTCAATGCTTAAGAAACCCACACAGATAGAGGTATCAAACAACAAACAAACAAACTAGCTCACTGCCATTGACTCAATTCTGACTCATAGCAACCCGTACAGGACAGAGCTGAGCTGCCTTGGGTTTCTGAGACAACAACTCTTAGAGGAAGTGGAAAGCCTCGTCTTTCTGTCTAGGAGTGGCTGTTGGTTGCTAACTGCTGTTAGCAGTCATGTGTAACCATTATCCCACCAGAAACCCTTATAAGCCTATAGAGTAGCGTAATTTGTGGGGGGATAATTTATCTACAATTATACTTTAAAATATCCTTCATAAGTATATTGAAGTATATACATAAATTATTAAAATAATGGTCAATGTTATAATTATAATTTTTTATTTACTTAGTCTACCGAGTTATTCATTGCTATGGGAAAATAATCACTTTATATTTTTGAGACTCTGAAATTTGGGAAATGAAAAACTACTCATTGCAAAGGAGATTGCTTACTGGAACTGACTTACACTAACAGAAACACATTGTAAAAGAGAAAACGATGGACTAGGACTTATTCAGACCTGGGGACAAAATTTCATTCAAATATGATTGACATCATTGAGAATCAATATCATTTTGAATTGCAGCTCCGATTTATTTCGCCAGTGACATTTCATTCCCAGAAGCACTTAGCCCACATGAACAAAAATACATCGCACCCTCAATAGCGCAGGTTTGAACTGTGTGTCCATTCATGTACAGGTTATTTTAAAGCTAGTTGTGAGACTAATTATCTCCGAATGAGCAGTGTGTCTCTGCAATCAATTTCTTATCATAGCAAAAATGGATGTCTCACAATCCTCCCATTTTTCATCATATTTACTACACCTCAATAAACTTTAAATAGCACCATGGGACTTATATATAATTATCACTAGTGTTGCTGAGAGCATTCCCCAGAAGCAAGGTAATGGTCATTACGTGAAAAAATTGACTGATTTGTACCATTGATGGATATTTGGAGCTGCACTTGCCCACTATTTCAAGATAAATGAATCCAGGTTGTAGACCATTATAAAGTAAAAATAAAAAATAAATGTGTGATTCCATCACAGCATCTACGTTCTCACTCACTCATGGCCATCGAGTGAATTCTGATTCACAGCAATTCTCTAGGACAGGGTAGATCTGCTCCCGTGTGTTTTGGAGACTGTAACTTTTTATGGGAGTAGAAAGTCTCATTTGTCTCCCTCGAGAAACTGGTGGTTTTGAACTATCCACCTTGTGGTTAGCAACCCAATACACAATCCACTATGTCACCAACATTGCTCCATAGCATGTGTGAAAACCTTGTATCTTTTGAGATATAGTTTGTTGTTGTTTTTTTAAAAAAGGTAAATTCTGTATGGGCGCAATATATAATGCTTGCAACAAAATATGTGTTAACTTGATTAAGTTATTGGTAAGGTGTCTAGTCAACATAGGTCATGAACAGTTGTAGTTTTGGGTGGTGATATATGTAGATTTCCTCATGGTGGGGGATTGATCCCAGTAAACCTTGTGTTGTTCAGGGGTCAACTGTCCAATGATTCTTTCTGTTTGTCCATAGCTTCTTAGTGGTAGTGTAAACAGTCAACACACTTGCTACTGTCTGAGAAGTTAATGATTGGAATTCAAGCAGTGGAATCAAGACACAATTAAAGCCTATAGATTATGATTTTACTCTGACACACATGGGGTCACCATGAGTTACAATCAACTCAATGACAACATAGTTTTTCCACTCGATCACATAGAGAACATAGTACGAAGAATAGCTTCAGTAATGGTGCTTATTGAGACAATCTACATAGTGAGATTGTGGCAGATCACCTAGACCAAAACCTATGAAAAGAGAGCACGAGGATTATGCAGTTTCTTCAACAATAATTGAAGCTCTTTCAGAAGAAAGAATTGGAAGGCTTGTAGGATAAAACGATGAATAACATATGATAAGAACTGAGTTATTTGGTAAATATATGTTGTCTCATTTAAGTTTCAGAAACATACCAAATATTTGTTTTTTACCTTTACCCTGATAGAAAGCTTAGCTGAATTAAATAATCTGTCCCAATGTAGACACTTTGATTAATGTAATATTTGAACCTTGTTTTGCCTGGCTCCAAAATTTAAATTTCTTTCCACATGCCTTATGGCACAGTGGGACCAAAGGTCAGTGACTTTAGCCCACCAGGAGAAAGATGCAGCAGTCTATTTCCATAAAGATTTACAGCTTTGGAAACCCTGCAGAGTGGATACAGTCCATCGTGGAGGGTCACTGTGAGTTGGAGTTGACTCAATGACTAAGTTTTGGTGGATTTTGAAATTTGAGTTTTGATGCCTGGTGCCTCAGGATATGATTCCTTATATAACTGACTCTATAGGTCTTTTCACATTCTCACAAAGCTGCAAAACATTTGAATAGAAAAAATCAAAAATTTAAATTACTTTTCATTTGAGTTTTTCAGTTTCTCATGAGTTTCCTAATATATATTTGTAAGTAGTAGATTACATGTGTATCAAACACAGGTGTTAAATAAACATTTAATGATATATTAATTATAAATATATTAATTACTAATAATATTTCACTTATTGCTATAAACATTTAAATACATTACTGCTGTTATAAGTTGCCACAAAATCATCTATGGTGGAATTCCTACTTACAATAGACCAAGTATTTCCAAATCTTTAACGGCCTTCACCATTTTTGTCATCATTGGTTTTCAAATTTTAGCAGTTTAACTTGCATATAATTAGCATATCATTCAATTCAATAGTTTAAATATATATTTTAATTTCTGAAATTGTCACCACAATCAATTTCAGAGCATTTTCTTTTTTCATGTATGCATTAGCATTTGCTCCCCATTTCCTCCTAATCTCCTGTACTGTAACCCAAGAAAATATCCATACACTTACTGCCTCTATCTTGAATTATATGTAAAGAGAAACATTCAAAAACAGAAAGCTAAAACAAACCCAACAATAATAAGAAAATAAAACATTAAAAAAGCTTCCATTAAAAGAAAGAAGAACATAATTGTGTTAGTCTGGGTTGATTAGAGAAACAAATTGGTAGACATATGTGTATAGGAGAGAGCTTTAGAACATATGTGTATATACAAGAGCCATAGAACATTGAGAAAATATCCCAGGCCAGCACAGATCAAGTCCCTAAGTCCAATATTAGCCCATATGTCTGATAATAATCCATAAACTCCTCTTCAGACTCTCGAAATACATATAATGACACCAAATGCAGGTAGATCAGAGGTCAATGGGTACAATTTCTTGTGGATCCAGTGGCGGTAAAAGCATCTAAGCACTGGCAGGGGACTCCATGTGGCTCCTCCATTTCCCATGGCACATGGTCTATCAGCATAGTGCCATATGTCTTGTCAGTAGGGCTTCTCTTAGGGAGTGAGTCTTGAGTCTTGTCAGTAGAGAGTCTCGAAGGGAGTGATCAAAAAGAGAGTCTCCCCTCCCTCCAAGGAGGAAATACAGGAATTCTCAGAATCCTCAGGTGGAAGGTCATGTCCACAGAGAGGCCTCATTATCTATATAAAGATTGACATACTAGACTCCACCCCTTCACTCTTAATCCTCTCAAGTCCCAAATTGACACCAGATTATGTAACTACCACAGATCACCCCTTGTCAATTTGACCCTTTCACATAACTCTTTAGCCATATATAATTTTTAAACAATAATAAAATCATAACTGAAAAAAAATCATATCAGTACCTAACAGGATAAAACTAATATGCATATTATTCAATATGTGCCACCCTCAATTGAATATAATATTCTATATGTGACAAAACAAAAATATCCTATGGCTAACAATTGAAGTTAAGTGACACCTATACCTTAATCCTACAAACTTATGAATATATTCCCCACCTACGAAAGTTTGTAAGCCAACCACCTCAATAATAAAAAACTAGAATAAATTTTAAATTGGACCATAATCTTTTTATTGGGAAACATTATAAATCAATTGAGTGGGGGCATATTGTAATTCAACTGATAATATTCTCAATTTAGCAAATGTTATAGAATTTCAAATATTTTTTTTTTAAAGTATACATATATAGGGAAGCTTTTTAGACAAAACCACAGTGATGGTTGTCTTTTACAGTTAAAAAAATTCACATGTTGGACACAAGTTATATAAACAATGAGGGCTAGAGATAGGGTAGAACTTTCAATAACTCTCATGCACACAAGCAGAACCATGCCTATTACATTAATATGTCATAAAACTGCAAAGAGAGCATTAAAAAGGGCAGATATGTCCTTGGGCTGTGAGCTGTCATCCTTGGACACCCTCAAAGGATGAGATCTGAACCAGTGTCCAATGACCTCCAAATCCATAACACTTCTCACATTAGGGCATTTCAGCATTTACTCCTAGGGAGTATTTCAATCCCTATAATCTCCTACAGATGAGTTTAAGTTAAAGACCAGTTTATTTAGGGTTTTTTTTTTCTTTCCTCAAATTGGAAGCACCAGAAGGGGTCCATGAAGTAAGTTGTGCTTCTTGAAAGAATGGTGTCTAAAGTCTTGGTTGTCTATATCAGTTCTTCAGCTAGGGGACATTTGGGCTATTTCTAGACTCTTGCCATTGTGAATTGTGCTGTAATAAATGCCAGCGAGCACGTATGCTGATATTGTGTCATTTACTACTTTGGGGTATATATTCAGCAGAAGTATTGCTAGTTTGTGTGGGATTTCTATTCCCAGTTATGTAGGTAATGTCATATCATTTCCCACAGTGGTTATACATGTTTACAAGCTCACCAAGAGTATATAAAAGTTCCAATTTTTCCATATTTTCCCCAGCACTTGATTTTATTTTGCTTTTTTAAAAAATCAGGCTATTATTGTTGGTATAAAATAATATTTCACCATTGTTTTGATTTGTATTCTCTCTGATAGTTAGTGATTGTGAGCATTTTTTCTGTTTATTAGACATTTGAATGTCATTTCGATGGACTCTGTTAATTTCTTTCTTTTCACTTTTTAATCGAATTATGTGTTTTTATATTGAAGTGTTGCAGAATTCTATAGATTTTAATCATTAGTCTCTTGTCTGTTGTGTCCTTGTTAATGACCTTTCCCTAGTCGTTTTTGATGAAGTTGTGAGTAAATATCTTATTTTTTGTAGGTCCTAGTTATCTATTTGCCTTCTACTGTGTGTTCTTCCTTTATTGCATTTGGTAGTATATGTGTACTCTGCAATAAGATTCCTCAAATTCATCCCGCTTTTCTCATTGATGAGCTTTCTAGATGTGGGATGTACATTTAGGTAACGGATCTTGTGTTTGGTTTTGTGAGTGGGGTGACGCACGGAGCCTGTTTCATTCTTCTGCAAAAGGAGATCCAATGTTTATGGCACCAGTCATTGAAGCAGCTGTTTTTTTCCCCCTGTTTAATAGTTTTGGGCCCTTTGTTGAAAATGGAAATCAGTTGATGATAGGTGAATACACTTATTTGTTTCTTAAAAAAAAACAAAAAACTGTTCCATTGGTCTATGTATTTCTGTTTGTATCAGCACCAGACTGTTTGATGTTTTTTGTTCTTTTGTGTTTTTTTACAGTTTTATTGGCACTTCATCCATATACCATACAATTCAATAATTCAGTCATATCCAGAAGAGTTGTACAATCATCGCTACAATCAATTCTAGAGCATGTTCTTTTCCCTTGTACTCAATGATATTCAAGTATTATTTTTTAATTTGACCAAAATATACACAACAAAACATTATACAATTCAACAAGTTCTACATGCAAAATTCAGTGCCATTGATTTATTCTTTGTGTTGTACAGCCATTATTTATATCCTTTTCCAAATTATTCTGCCACCATTACTACTATAACTCAATGCCCCTTAAGCAAAATCTCTTCCTCCTTCACCCATGGCAAACATTGGTCAGGTTTAATTTCTTTATTTTTTTAAAAAATTTTCTTGACATAATATTCATACATCATTCACTTTGACAGTTAAATTGATTTGTGAAAGGGTTATACATACATCATGACCATAAGTTCTAATGTTCCCTCAGCACTGTTTTTGACTACTGTGCCTATGTTACAGATTTGTTTTATTGATTTTTTTTAATTATCTATTTTTCCAGCAGTTTAATTGCCATATAATTCACATATCATACAATTAAATAATTCATTTACCTCAAGAAGGGCTGTAAAATAATTATGACGATCAGTTTTACAACATTTTCTTCTATCTTGTACTCCTCATTATTAGCTCTCATTTCACTCCAACCTCTCCTGCCATAACCTGCAGGGGCCATCAATACAGTTACTGTCTCTATAGATTTACATATCCTAGATTTAATGCACAGAGAGAACATTAACAAATAAACAAGCCCCCCCCCAAAGCTAACAAAAATAACACATAAAAAAGATGAAAACCTCAATCAAAAAGAAAGTACAAAATATGCGATATGTTTGAAGTCACATAGTGCGAGGCCTATATTTCGAGTTCCTTTTAATCTAGCAGGCTCAACTTTGAGCATTGTATTCTATTATGTTGCAATTCATGATAATTTTATTTGCTAATTTTTAGTGGTAGCTTGCCAGATTTTTCTTCCTGTGCGCCTTAATCAGGGCATTGTTAAATCTTGTGCATGCTGAGTGATGCTTCTAAGACTCGATGTACTAGTGATAGAGCCTAGCCTGGAATCATAGCAAAACAGAATTCACCACAGTTTGATCAGGTGCAGATGTTACAGATGGATGATGCGTATACATATCAACTCTCTTAAGTCTATGGTATGCTTATCATTGTCATCCTTACTTTATAGATTCTGCAACTGGATTAAATTGCTTAATGTTACTGAGTTACCTAGTAAGTGGCAGAGTGTGAAAAGGGATGATTTATTTTATTGTCTTTAATTTGCTTTCAACTTAATTATATGGCTTCAAAAATTTTAGTAGCTAGATATTACTTGTTAAGGTTAACTATTATGTTTCACTTAAGAAGGTCTATTACTCTTTTATTCAATATAATTTTAAATTAATATGATATGAACAACTATAGAAAGAAATTTTCCATCTTTGAAAATACCTATTTAATCCTTAATTTAAATCATAAATCAAGTATTAACCTTTGCAGGTTTCCATGTATTTCCCCTTTGGCCTGTCAAAAAAAATTAATGACAGGTAGTTACTAATAATAAAGAACACTGAAGAAGAATTGTTATAGATGACTATTACACATATCATGGACAATCAAATCTTTGTTGGAGGAAGTTCAACTTCAATGCTCCTCTGAAGCAAAGATGGCAAAATTTCTTCTCATTTCCTTTAGATATGTTTCCAGGAGGGACTGATTTCAGAAGAAAGATATCAGGCTTGGTATAGAGTCAACAAAAAATAGGAAAACATCAATGAAACGATTGACACAGTGGCTATGGCAATGTGCTCAAACACGGTGATTTTCATCAGCCTTGGCTAGATCATGCAATAGGCTCAGATTCTGTGCAACTCTTTAAACTTCAGACCAACCAACCCATTATAGTCTCTGTTCCCTGTGAATGAGGACCGTGGTGATAGGGCTGAACTCAACTTGTCTCTCCATTGATGCATTTCCCTCCTGTCCACTCAGTACGTGAGCCTAGATCATTACCTATCTAGTATTCCAGGCTGCCTGCAGGCTAGGCTGTCTTCAATATTTAATCTTGGGGATGAGGGGTGATGCCAGAAGTTAGCTGAATTGTACAGACTTCTCCAGCCTAGGTGCATCCACAGGAAAACTGCTTACTCAAAATTCAAAATGCTAAAATTATATCCCTCCCCCCTTTCAATGTTTCCTTCAGCAGGTCTAGGTGGGCCTGCATGTCTTTCCAAATGGAAATATCTTCATGCTCAAGTCACTGGGTGGAGGTAGGACTTCTATGTAAAGCCATGCCATTTGTTCTACAATGACTTACAACAAACGTCTGTTTGTGTTATCTCCCCTTCTAGCAAATCTAATTGTACAGGCCAAAGGCAGTGGACTTACAAGTTCTCACTAACCATCAATTCCAATTCATTTCCATCACTCATATGGCAGTGGTAGTATAGAGGAGAAATCAATGTAATCCTAGTACAGCCAGATTCTATGCTCTCTTAGACGCTCCCATTAATATGCTGATGGGCCGAGCATTATATCAGTCATTTAACTAAACAGCAATGCTCTTGCCTTCAGGAAATCCAAAAGCCATTTTTCTTGTTGAGCAGCAATTTAACATGCCTTCCATTCCTTTCAGCTATTTAAGGTAAGAAAAGCCAACCAAAGAAAGCATCTAAGAACCAACAATTTCACTTCCCATGCCCTTTCCTGAAACCAACTGGGTGAAACATGTGGTATATGAGGACCTCTTTTGACTGCCCAAAGGGAAGGAAAGTCTATCTCCATTTGATTTTCATGACAAAGGTCGGACAAAACTTCAACTTCTTTGTTCTGGATTTGTTTATTGAAAACCCTACACCTGATATCAAATTATGTTAGATTGTCTAGTAAAAGAAAACCAGTGATGATTCATAATGTTTAATAAATAACCATATGTACAGTAGTAATTTTATATCAAGAAGGCATCCCAGCCCAGTCCAACTCAAGTCAATGGGTCTGATGGTACTGGAGTCTTCTTCAGCTGAACAGAGCTTCAGGTGATGCCACAGAAAGGTGAAGCAAGATGCAGGGAGAGTGGACTCAAATGGGTGGGATCATGGTAAGGCACCAACAGTGCCCAGGTTGGTTCCCAAGGTTAGTAATCCACATGGGACTGACCCTGGAGGTAGACCCAGTCCTCAGCAAGAGAGGACGGGCCACAGAGAACGAAGTTTCACTGTCTGTGTTATAAAAAAGGCACACCCTTAAGGAGGCATTGCTAGGCTACCAGTTGATTGACAGATTAAACTCTGCCCCCCATTCCACAGGAAGAAAACACAATTATCTCTGAATGTCCGAGACTTTTACTCTTTATAGGAGGAGCTCTTGATTTCAAGCTGCTGAATGTGACATGAGCAGCCAATGTGTTACCCACTTTGCTCCAGGGCTCCTCCACACAAGGACCGGCCAGTCGGTATAAAACTAAGTACCACCGTCATGGCTATGAGAACAGTGCTTGGCTAGACCTCATTTCCTTTGGTCATACATGTAGTCACTTCCGGATAGAACTCAGAATAGGTGACCTAACAACTCCAACAACTCAAACTCTCTGCGATCCAGTGGTTTCTGACTCTTTGTGACCCTAAAGGACAAAATAGAACTGCCCTCTCTAAGTCTGTAAAACGTCATGGGAATAGATTTCTCCTGTGGATCAGCTAGTGTTCGATCTGCTGATCCTGAGATCAGCAACCCTGTGAGTCGCTCACTGGGCCACCTGGTCTCCCCACTAAACAGCAGTAGCTTCTTACAGTGTAAAGGTATTGTCCCTGAGGTTTCTCTGAGCTGCTTTCAATTTGTACATATTTGCTTTTTATTGAAATCCGTTGCCCAAAGGGATGATTATTCTAAAAATGTTATTCTCCTTTTACACCTTGTTATTTCAGCTACATTAATCATTTTTCTCTGTTTTCTCTTTACATTTGAGACCCAGTTGGTAGGTTGTTTTTATCCTATTTCAAAAGCAATAAGAAAATAATTGAATTTTATTGTCTTTCAGTAGGAAATGATTAGCACTCATATTCCTGAAAACCCTGACTGTCTTCATCCTGCTCTGCAAATATTTGACCCAGTTGGTGCTGGTTTTTATTTTAAGTTTTTGCCTTTGACTATGATATTTCAATATCCATATTTCAATGCCAAATTGAAATAACCCATAAAAGTGACTATAGAGAAAAGGAATCAATGCTGTTCAAAAACAAGTTGTGTGTCACCATGGATTTAAATCAAAAGCAAATGGTGTCGTTTTGTTTGTGCCTGGAGCAGCAGGCCTGTGAGCCCCATGACAGAAATGGGGAGACCCAACTGAGATGTTACATCTTTTGGATAGAAACCTTCCTGCAGCTCTCCTGGCTTACCCTAAAGAACGAGAGGGAAACCTGGATCGGAATCAATTAGCCTATATCTTGTGATAAGCTGGTGCATCCTCGGAGCTGCTTCCTGAAATATTGAAGAAAGCAAACTCTAAAGCACCAGAGTGTTGGCCAGGTCACCTACAAATGTATGAACTTGGCGTTATTGTGTGTCTTCAGGTAAGACCAAATGATAGTGGCCTAAGGGGACAGAGTTCCTTATGGGAACTGTCCACTAGGCTGTGATCTTTTCAGAGCAGTGAACCCAGCCTTCCCTCCAATGGAGCTGTAAAGGAGTTCAACTGCTGATCTTCCTGTGAGAAGTCCAGTGCCTATCCAGGGCTCCTTGTTCGGGACCTCCAAACCACAGGCATTGCTGACTCCTCGTGACCCCTTGGGGTTTTCTGAGACCTTTCTTCTTTAAAGAAGAAGAAAACCCAGTCTTTCTCCCACAGAGCTGCTGGTGGTTTCAAACTTCAGACCATGAATATTGTAGCCAAAAACATAACCACTATACCACCTGAGCTTCTCTGTTTCTGCAAAATTTCAGTGACAAGAGTCACAAGATACCAGATTAAGATGTAGTTCTTCAGAAGGGTCTTGGGGATTCAGATAGCGTAAACAAAGTAGGAAGATTTTAGTAAGGAAAATGCATGCATGCACACACACCTATTATTTAATTTTAATGTTACAATAATGCATTTTTATGTTGTTTTACTTTTAGCATAACATTATATAAAAATAATATCTATAATTAAAAGCTGAATTGTTATATTAGGAATTACTTTAGAGTATGACTAGTGAGTTAAGGATAACTAATTTAAAGGAATTATTTTTTTCAGGCAAAATTTAAATATTATTTGAATTTACTTATTTTTGTTCATTGTGCTTAGTAGTGAACAAAACAATATTTTGGGTTATTGTTTTTTGTATATACTGAATGTTTATATACTTGGTTTAAAAATATTACTTTTACATAAATAGGAATTTATTAATATTGATTAATTTGGGGCTGATTAAAATTTACCAAAAAATAATTTTAAGGTAAATGTTACCCACTACATAAAAATGCACATACTTTTCTTTATCTGGTTTGTATTCATCCTCATCAAACAAAGACTTGGAGATGATTATTTCAAAGGCTTTTTCAACAATGAAAAAAAAACTACACTTAAAATTGCATTGTAAAATATTAGTTTAGAAGTACAGGAATGATTCTAAGATTTTTTTTCAGTTACTTTAAATTTACATGGGTAGTGTCATTTTTGCTGTAAATATTTGTTTGTAATGACAAATATTAATTTGTTCCCCTTTATTGTATATTGTAAACTTTTTAGCACATTGTAAGTCTTAGAGTTCTTTCACTGTTATTTAGTTTTGACTATGAAATATACAGGCCTTTTTTTTCCCAAGCCATGTCTCCAGGTCATAGTTCAGTGCCTTTGAGTTGGTTACTGTTCATAGGCACCCTTTGTACAAGAGAACGAAACATCGCCAGTCCCTACACCATCTTCACAATTTGAGCCCATCAATTCAGCAACTGTGTCAATCTTGATCCTAAATCCTACAGCATCCCTATCTGTTTGAATACTCACGTCCTTGGTTTATGAACAGGTTACATATGAACATAATGAAATGTTTTGGACTTATTCACCATAGTATTATCAATAGTTTGTTAAGATCCACACATTTTAATGTGCTTTCATGGTGAATAAAACACAAGTAAACACATTTCTGCCCTTAGCTGCTTTCAGACCAAATCAAGCAGATCCCTGCCATGATATCCGCTATTCTATGCTCTCTTCTGAATTCATTTTGGGTTTTTGAAAGCTCCTGTTGATTTAATACTGCAACCGATTTTGAATTATCTCTAAGCTGATTTAGTTTGCATTTGATACTAATGAAATTACTGGATGATATCTGCATTCTGTTTGATTATATTTCTTTGGACTGGGCATAAGTATAGACTTCTTGCAGTCAGTTGGCCAGGGTGTTGTTTTCCAAATTTCTTGGCATAGAAAAATGAATGCTTCCAGGGATGGATTGGTTTTTTGAAACATTTCAACGGGCTTTCTGTCAATTTTTGATAACTTGATGTTCTCTAATGTCTTCAGTATAACTTGTACTTCTTACTTCAATAGCTTTCATTCTTGATTGCATTATAATTTTTGAAATGGCTAATCCTTGACCAATTATTTTCAGTACACTGGCTCTGTTTATCCTTTCCATGTTCTTCTGATGTTTTCTCCATCTTTCAATACGTTGTTCACAGACTCCTTCAATACTACAATTGAGGATTGTTTTAGTTTTTCAGCTTGAGGAATATGCCAAGCATACTCTGACCTTTTGGGTTTCTGATTCTAGGTCTTTACACACTTCTTTTCAATACTTTTCTTTGCCTTCTCCAGTTGCCCTTTGGAATTTTCTGTTCAGCTCTTTCATTTCAACACACCTTCCTTTCACTTACACTATTCTATGTACAAGAAAAAGTCTCAGAGTTTCTTCTGACATTCACTTTGGTATTTTCTCTCTCATAAATGGTATCTTGTTTTTTTCATATATGGTTTTATGCATGTCATCCCATAGCTAATCAGGTCTTCTCACATTAGTGTTCAATGCATCATGTCAGTTTTGGAGATGGGCTTTAATTGGGGTGAGATAGACTCAAGGTAATATTATTATTCCAAAGATATGTTTTACTTTTCTTCAACTTCATGTGAACAATTGATTGTCCATTCTACAATTTGACTTTAGCTTTGTTTCGTCTTCTCCATTTATTTCTTTCAAAAAATGGAGTCAATTAGACTCCTGTTCATTACATCTAGAAGACTCCACATGTATAACTATCATTTATGTTCTGAACAAAAATATTTACATTTGGTATTGCAAAATTCTATCATGTGCCCTCCAGCTTTGTTTCTATCACCCAACCCATAATTTTAAACTCTTCATTCACAACTTTCACATTCCAATCATCAGTGATTATCAATGAATTTTTAGTGCCTATTTGATTAATTTCAGACTGAAAAAGTTGATATAATTCTTCAGTGTTTTTCACCACTAGATTTAATAGTTAGTGTGAAAATTTATATACTACTTGCATTAATTTGGAGAAAGATGAGGCTATCCACTTCTGTAAAGATTTAATGTCTGGAAATCAAGAGTTCGATTTGTCCCATAGGGTCCCTCACTATGAATCAAAATGGACTCGATTTCAGTGGGCCTGGAGATTTTTTGGTTGGCATAAACTGGACTTTTTATAGGCTTATAGATACTATTCTATAACAGACTGCATTGTAATTCAGGAAATATCTTGAAATGTTATTTTTGATGATGAATGGGATGTTATTTCTTTTGATTATGTCATACAGTAAGTAATATGATTGTGCAAATCTAAATAGCCAATACAAATCCATCTCAGCACCCAAATGACTAGGATATCAATATTTATATATGCTATCCATTTTTGACGATTTCCTATTTACTAGATTTATATTTTGTAAATTCCATGTTCTGATTATTAATGAGTGTTGGTAGCTGTTCTTTCTCATTTGATTTTAAATATTGGATCACCAACTTCTTTTCAGTGATATTTTTAATTATTTGAAGGTTTGTTTCCAGATATTAGCAAAATAAAAGGCAACAGCAAAGTAGAACAGAAACTGAGAAACAGCAAAGTAAATCAGAAAATAAAGTCTGTGGGATTCATTTTGGCTTAAAATTTTTAAAAGTTGTTCAATGTTAATTAGCGGTAAGCTATTAAAATATAAATACTTATTAAGACTTAAATTTAATTATTTGTAAATAAAACTGTTAGTGGTTTTATTATTGTTTCCGTTTGTGCTCAAAGGTTGCTATGAAAAAAATAATACTTTTATTAGCTAAGGATGTTATGACAAGAGCAAGATAATGAGAATCTCACACAATATTTCCATGCTCTGTAATTTCTATGATAAGTAGATGCATCAACAATTTATTTTTAATTTATTCATTAAAAAAACAAGCATTGTTTTACTATTACATCTTATGGGTATCTATGTTGAAATCCTATGGATATCCTTTTTAAATAAATGTGTTATCATATATACATGCACATCACATACTAGACAACTCTAATAAAATTGTATGCAAGGATAGCTTAAGTATACTACAGATGCACATTTTAAAAGTTTTCTTGCTAAGTGCAAACCCATTACTTCAAGGCTCAGACAATAAAATGTGATTAAAGATCACTATGATAGTTTTATGATAGGATTTGTGCCTTCCCTACTAAAGGCCTAGTTTGAGTCTCGGTCTATTAGTGAAGGCCCAAGGGCTGCGTCAATACTGGACGATTGTAATTGGTGCTTCTTAGATGGACTAAGAAGAAAGGCCTGACAAACCCCTTTCTAAACTCAGCCAATGGAAAGTCTGTGGACAAACACAGGATGTCAGGGGATCAGGATCGCTGAGTAAAACCCAACTAGACAGCAGCTAACAAGAACACAATACTGAAGCCTGTGCCCAGTATTTTCTTCCATCGATCCCAAGCTCTTTTGCTACCCTGCAGTACATCTAAGCACACACACCTTTTTCCTTTATGATAAATTAAGTTCTGACATGATTCTCTCTCAACTTTTCATGAATACAGCCCTTCTGAGCAAACTTGAAATAACCACACAGCATAGCTGCATTTCCGAATAATACACGCACACATATATATTCACACATATTAAATAATCAATAAAGTATTTTAAATTTTGAAATAAAATATTACTTTTATTTTTTAATGGCCAATGAATGTTGCCTGTGTGTGTGAGCGGGAGGATTCTGCCTTATTTCACTAGCAGGTAGCAGGCATTATTAGGTCTTATGCTTCTGTCTTAGCTTCAGAGTTTCTTTCACGAGAATCATTATAATTAAGTATTCAATCAGAAAAAATTGTAAAACCACATACTGTTGTTAAGTCAGGTTTGCAGAAGAAATATAAAGAAGAGAAAAATTGCTTGTAATTATTTTAAGTGTCTTCTTAGAAAATAGAAAGTCCAAAAATAATCACTTTTTAAGGGAAAAACAAAAATAGACTTGTTACCCAAGAACTGCATTTTGTAGAAGTTTCTATTCAAATAGAAATTACACTGCATCAGTGGTATTTAAGGAGCATCTATAAATAAATAAAGGAGCCAGCATTATAATGTTTTCCAGAACGGCATGATTGTACATTACCTCAAATACAAATGTTCTAGGGGGCTCTATAAAATCCCTAATTACATTTGACAAAGGCTATACTGTATAATCTTAGTTTTTAAATTGATAAGGTGTATCAGTTGCCATGGAGAAGGTTCCAACTTAGAGAATTCGGGAGATAGATGTTCTTAAGTTGATCATGTTCATTGCCATTGAAATGGCTCCAACTCATAACGATTTACAAGACCCATTTGCCAACTTCTACCCTATTTCCCTCATCACTGGTCTATTTGAGTTCATATTTTCCAGTTGCTTTCTCAGATCATCTCACCTAGGGCCTCCCATAATTTTGGTGACTCTTCACTTGACCAGCCTGAGACCCTTTTCCAGTTACAGTACTGTTCTGTTGACAGTGTAGCCACAGTAAGTGTGCTACAGTCTCTCAATCTCAGTTTTTAAACACATACTAATTGCATTCAAGTTGAGTTGTTCCTTCTCCTGGAAGTCCATGGTGTATTATATACTGTTCACTAGCCTCCAAATTCAAAAAGGGAGACTTACAGATAGCTAGAGAGCTTACTAGATCGGAAGACAGGAGGTTAGCAAGTAGGCAGATTATAAGGAAAAAAGGGAGGAAGAAAAACAGATGATAGGTTGCATTGCTTCTGTTTCTCTGGAGAATCTTAACTGATAAAATGGCCTAGAAATAATTAGGCAAACATCAATCTATAAAATTTGCACAGACTGGGACTATGTCAGAGTAAAATTATATGTGTAAGTGAATTTCTGCATAGATACATATTTCTACATAAAAATACAGAAAGGAAACATAAAGCTTTATTCAGATATAGGGAACGGAATGTTTTTATGTTTCAGTACAGGGAATATGGTTCTAGAGATTATCTACAATAAATTTATTAGCAAAGAGACAAAAACATCAGGAATGAAGCATGATAATTGGTGCTTAACTGAGCATTTGGTTTTAAGACATCCAAAATTAAGAGAAAATTATGTTGTCATTTATACCCCTTCCTCCTCAAAATATGGCTTAAAGGAACTTTAGGTCTGTTAGTTTTCTTTCCTGTCAACTGGTTGTATCTTACTGGAGTTAAAGGTGATATGTATATAGCTTTATTATAAAAATAAACTTAATTATCAGTGTTGACTAATGATAAACATATTCTACTTGCTATTCTTATGAATTTACTCCTGAATTGCACTCACTGAATATTTAAAATCACTGATTTTGTCACCACTTCTACTTTTTTAATACGAAAATTAATTCATTTTAAGAGGAAGCTGCTATTGTACAGCAGAGCTCTCAAAAAGGTTATTGGCTTAAGTATCAACCAATGTGCTTAATTTAGAGCTTCTTAAATTTGACCTAGGTCACTGCTCAAGTATATAGCTCTAGTATGTGATCAGCGATGATGATTTGACTACAGATAAAAGGGTTGTGGCTCATCCCTGGTGATAAATTATGAATAATTGCTCTATGAATAGGTTTGATGAATGACTCCAAGTTTCATTTTATTTCTGTCTCAGAAGAGACTTATACCATTTTATTCCATTTTTCATGGCTAAAATGAGGATATGACAACAGCATTGTTTTACTTTCCCTTGAAAAGTTTGTAAGGGTATTTAAACTTAAGCTTTGATATTTCAGAATAAATGGAAGGTTCACTTGTATTTTCATATAATTGGGTGTTTTTTTGGTTTGTTTCTTTGAACCTTAATTATTTAATTCATATGGAATGAATTGTGCTATGCCATGTATGATGAAATGAAATCATTTTTAGGAGTAGTCAAGATTGACTATGGACTAGTTAGTGAAAAATTATTTATCAATTCACACATACTTAGCCCTCCCTTCTCTTCAGTTTCTGGAAGTAATGAACATGGGTGCCCCTGTATCCCATCCTACTGTTTTTCATTAAATTTCATTAAATTAACAGCTTTCAGGTTTGCACTTTGAAGTGAAAAGAGTAAAGTGGGTGGTAAGGTATTTTATTTTTTAAAACCCACATAAATTAAACCATATCCCGATAAAGCAGTGCCCACTCATGGTGACTATCATGTGCAGAGCAGAGCTAGGACCTTCTGGAAACAGAACCCCAGATCTTCCTCCGGAGGTGCTTCAAGGTGGGTGGGTTCAAACTGTTAACCTTTCAATTAGGAATCAAGTTGACTTTCTATCAGACATGAAACAGCATAGGCTCTGGCAGGAGGTCGTTTGGGAACAGGGCTTTTGGGGGTAGTTGTATATTCCTGAGTTAGTTTTGCCTCGATGTTTTGCGTAAGTAGTAAGCCTTTATCTTAAAAGGCAGTTAGTGAGAAACTCGGGACCTTCTGAGGTGGTTGCCATGACTCTCACAAGCACTATCTTGAATGTACACTGGTACAGATAGGAACTGGAAACCCAGGGGATCCAGGGCGGATGATCCCTTCAGGACCAGTGGTGTGAGTGGCTATACCGGGAGAGTGCAGGGAGGGTGGGTTGGAAAGGGGGAACCGATTACAAGGATCTACATGTGACCTCCTCCATGGGGGACGGACAACAGAGAAGTGGGTGAAGGGAGACATTGGACAGCGCAAGATATGACAAAATAATAATTTATAAATTATCAAGGGTTCATGAGGGAGGGGGGAGCGGAGGGGAAAAAGAGGAGCTGATGCCAGGGGCTTGATTGGAGAGCAAATGCTTTGAGAATGATGAGGGCAATGAATGTACAAATGTGCTTTACACAATCGATGTGTGTATGGATTGTGATAAGAGTTGTATGAGGCCCTAATAAAATGATTTTTAAAAAAGAATTATCTTGAAGCTGATTATGTGGCTGCTCTAACTTTTTTTCCATTGAATTTACATCAGCAAAATACAATTGATCTATGTATTGTGATGAATTGAATGAGCCCCAATAAATTGATTAAAAAAATATTACTAGAATAAGTATGAGGACTTCTTTGTCATAAACCCAGGGTTGTCCCAATCATATGGGTATATATATCTTAGCAATATAATCAAGTAATTATACTATACCAAATCAATAGATAAGGTAGGTAATTCCCTATGATATATGTTTGCAATATGTAAGGCAAGAGATACTGTCTACTGACATCAATATAATAAATCTGATACATGAAGTAATTTCAAACCTACTGTGGTTTTGACTTAAGGAATACTTACATACAAGTAAAATATTAGTATTAAGTTGCAGGTATTTGTACAAGCATCCCACAACTTTAGAGGAAACTCGTGAGTTGACCTAAGATGCCCAGTACCTAGCCTTAGAGGAATATTAATGGGCAGGAGCCCCATAGAGTAGAATCTACTTGCACATCTTCTTGGAGTGAAAGACATCCACCAGGATGTAACCTTTGGATAAAGTCTGAGAGACTTGGATGCTCAGTCAGGTCTGTGTCATTGCTCTGGTTGTCTTCACTAACGCAGTCATTAATTGTGTGAGAATTGGAATCTACCCTCTGTAGAGGAGTGTTGTTAGATGATGGGAAGTCTAGTGAAGGTGGTGTCTGATACTTCATGCAGAGAGTCATGTCCCTTTTGCCATTATTGTTATGGATTTTGCTGACTCAAAGATTGTTTCCTGTCTAGTGTTATTCAGACCCCAGTTACTGGGCGTCGAGTCTGCTTTGTATTACCTTTAGGAATAGCTTGAAACTTATGCAAAAACTGTCGAAAAATGTTGAGTCACCTAGCAAGAGCTTTCACTTAAATTATTTTATCTTATACAAGTGTGTATGTTTTTTTTTAATCAGTGTATTCCAATAAACTATCTTAAGACAAAAAAAGGCGGGGGATGATTTGTGGAATCCATTTTTTATTTCATTTTCTTCATTTTGGAAATTTCAGGATTCAAACCTGGTCTGTGAAAAAGAAAGAGAAGAAAAAAACCCCAATAAACTGAAAAGCTATCCATAAGTTTGTTTATCCAACCTGTGCCATGATGAAAAATGTCTTCTTCGTCCACCCAGTCACAAGAAAATAGGAAAAGCGCTTAGGAGAACAAGGAGAGGGAGACCATGACAAGAGCTTAGGGAAACAAGACAGAACTTTGCATTGTTGCCTTTTCCATAGAGAGTGTAGTTTTAGAGACCTTAGAGCTATGAATGCTATCTGAAGCATAGAATGAAAGGGAATGGGTAAAGTGTAGTACTTAGTATGTAGCACAATAGCATCCCCATCTCTATTAAACTCAAAATCAAAGCCATTGTCATCAAGTCCAGTCTGACTCATAGTGACCTTATAATGGATTTCTGAGGCTGTAAATCTCTTTTGACACTGAGCAAGTGGTGAGTTTTAACCCCTTACCTTGCAGAATGAAGGTCAATTACTACCTCCTAAGGCCATCAGGACTCCTTTACATTTCTTAAAGAAGCCCAAGTTAGAGGTAGGTTCCAATATAATTGCAAAGGCATTTGTGTGGATCATAACCAACATTGGATAACTTTGAGAAGAATGGCGTTTCCAGACCCCTGCATGATCCTCACGCAGAACTTGCAGTTGTGCATTCAGAACAAGGAAATACCTCATGATTTGAAATGAGGAACGCTGTGCATCTGTGTTGTATCTTTCACCATATTATTCAATCTGTATGCTGAATATTAATCAGAGAAGCTGGGCTATATGAAGAGGAACACAGCAACTGGATTGGAATGAAGTTCAACACAACCTAAGGAATGAAGTTTAACACAATCTAATGACAGTTTCCTGAACTTCAGGCCCTGACAAACTATACTGCTTCCATGGGTCAGCCCAGTCACTTATTTTTCTGGCTTCAGTCTCCACACCTGCAGACAAAGCATTCCAAGGTAGATCAGGTTGATCGAGTCCAGGTATATTAGCCCTAATCCATCATTTGCCGTTGAATTAATTCTGACCCAAAGCAACCTGGTATGCATCAGAGTAGAACTATGCTCCATAGGGTCCCCAAGATGTTTTGGAATCAGATCAACACCGCCCTCCTCCAAGGTGCTTCTGGGTGGACTTGAATTTCCAACCTTTTACTTAGTAGCTGAGCATGCCAACTATTTGTGTTACCCAGGGACTCCCGATTCACCTTATCAGCTCTGAACTTTAGCTTCCTAGAAGACTCTTTTCTATTCAACTCTCTTTCCCACTTTTCTAAGTATTTAAAGCATCATTTCTATTCTGAGATTCATCCTAGAAGCTTCAAGCCTAGAAATAGGATTATTCTTCCTGGTGGAGAAGTTTTAGTTTGACATTTGTGTCCTTTTGTCTCAAATGAGGAATACGATTGCTGATTTGGATGGATCTTAGTTGAAAGCAGAGAATAACAAAATCATTTATTTTATTTTTATTGATTACACAAAGGCATTTGATTACATGAATGATATGAAAACATAGGTATCATTGCAAAAAAATTGGAATTACAGGGACCGTAATTGTATAAATGTGGAACCTGTACATAAAGAGGTACCATGTAAATAGAACAAAGGTCTGCTGCACAATTTAAAATCAGAAATGATGAGTGCAGGGTGCTGGACCTTCCCCAGTCATACTCAACCAAGATACTGAGCAAATACTGTAAGAAGCTGGACTATAGTGCCCACGAGAGGAAAAAAGTTCATTAACCCCACCAGGTATGCAGATGACACAATGTAGCGTGCTGAATGGCAGGTGGACTTGAAATAGTTGCTAAAGAAAATCAGAATCTGTGTCCCTCAGTAAGAGTTTCAAACTAAGGTAATGAAGATGACAACTCCTCAGATTTGGACCAATAGGCACATCATGGGAAATGGAGCAAATATTGACGTTTTCAAGGATTCAATTTTTCTTAGATCTGCGATTAATGCTCATGAAAGCAGCAGTCAAGAAATCAAATGGCGTATTACACTGGGGACATCTGCTGCACAAGGTGGATTTAAACTGTTGAAGAGCTGAGATGTCACTTTCAAGACTAAGGTGTGTCAAACCCAAATCTTGGTATTTTCCTTTCTTTGTTGTTGTCAAATGACAGGTATATGAAAAAGAAATATCAGAGAAAGGGTTTAAACAGAATGTCATCGATTTTTTTCTTGTGTGTAAGGCATTTCTTCCCATTGATCCTGGACCCTTGACCTTTGTGGAAAAGACTGTTTCTTCCTCACAGTGACTTTGTTGTGGGGCCAAGAGTGGAGGGATTTGAAGGTGAAAAGGGAAGGAAATTGAATGTGATCCATCAGAAGGTGAATCCAAACTCAGTATCTTCCTAGACCCCTGTTCCCTCCATTCCCCCACTTGCTCCGACTAGAGTCCGATTCACACTGAGTAATACGAAGTCACTTATGTCTTTGACTACTTGGAAATGGAATAATTAATTCAGCTGTGAATTCAACTGACTGTATCCTCCCTGAAATTACAGATGGAAACTCCTCATCTTTATTTTTAAAATTCTTTCTAGTTTTATTTTTTTATAAAATTGTTCATAGTTTTGATGATTATACAATTCAAGGATTTAAATATATTTGGAAAAAGTTGTGTGATTATCACCATAATCAATCGTAGAACATTTCCTTCATTCTTGTGCCCATTATTATTAGCTCCCCATTACCACCCCCACAACTGCCACTATTATCTGTCACTTTGTTATATTATGGTAGCTCTTGAGTTGCTGTGATGCTGGAAGCTATGTCACTGGTATTGCCCATTCCAGCAGGGTCACCTAGAGTGAACAAATGTCAACAGAACTTCCAGAATAAGAGCAGATTCTGAAGAAGGAATAGGCAGTAACCACTGAAAACCTATGGATGGCATTGAAACAATGTCAGATACGGAAAACCTCTTAACCTCATGTATAGAAGGGAAACATTGTCAGAGATAATAACAGAAGATAATTCCCTCAGGTCAGAAGACACTCAGGATAGGACAGCGGAAGAGATCCTTTTCAAAGTCAAGTCAAACATCAGGATGTGGAGGAGTAAAGCCTACAGGAGTAGAGTTTTGGAACCTTCATTTTTTGATGGGCACAACTCAAAATGAGAAGAAAGAGTTGTGAACATCAATTAATAATTATAACTTAGAATGTATAAAGTATGAATCTAAGACAATTGTAAGTTGTCAACAATGAAATGAGCACATAAAGATCAATATTTTAGATGTTAGTGAGCTGAAATTATCTGACTGATATTGGCCATTTTGGATCAGGAAACCATGTGGTTTACTATGCATGGAATGACAGATAAAAGAGGAATGGCATTGCATTAATCACCAAGAAGGATGTTTCAAGATCAATCTTGAAGTACAACGCTGTAACAGCATTATATCTATCTGCCTTCAAGGAGATTCAATCAATACAAATAGTATTCAAATTTACGCAGCAACCAAAAAAGTTAGTGATGATGAAATTGGAGAATTCTCTCAACATCTTCAGTCTGATCATGTTCAACATATCTTAAGTGGAAAAAATACTCAAGAAAAATTCAAGCTTAGTGTTGAAATATTAAAAGATTATGTGGGCAGAATATTGAATGATGCAGGAAGCATCAAAAGAAGATGAAGAGAATACAGAATCACTATATAAAATAAAGTATGGAAATATAAAGTATATGATCAATTTCCTATTATTGGGAAACTTCAAAAGCAAGAGATTTGAACCAACATCTACTAACTTTCAAAGCCAACACCTTGAGATAACAGCCCTCTTCTTCTTCTTACACTGGACCAGTGGTTCTCAACCTTCGCACTGCCATGGCCCTTTAATACAGTTCCTCATGTTGTGGTGACCCCCAACCCTAAAATTATTTTCATTGCTACTTCATAATTGTAATTTTACTACTGTTATGAATCAGGCAACCGCTGTGAAAGGGTCATTAGAGCCCCCAAAGTGTCGCGACCCACAGATTGAGAAGCACTGCCCTAGAGTGTTTTACCTTTAAGTCAAAGGAGTATTTCAATTCCTTTACTCTGCAACAGATGTGTTTAAGGTAAAGTCCAGTTCCCTTAATAGGGTTTCCAAACAATTCTAGTCTATGAAGAATTCATATGAGGGCAGGTTAGTTACAATGGTACTAAATCACTCTTCTTCTTCTAAAGTTTAAATCCAAAGTTGAGTTAAAGTATATGAACTTGTTTCTACATACACTTCAAATATTTGAATCATTTGGGGTTTTTTTCTTTTAACACTGATATAAGTCTCCCATTACTGGGCAGTGGGGTTGCTAGGTAGACTCAGCATAATTTTCTTTTCTTTTCTTTTTTCAATTTTAGTGTTAATGGTACCAGATGGCATCACCAGTCAATCTACTCTAAGGAAGGGAATCAACTTTTTTCATTAACAATTGTTTCCTTCCAAAAATAGTTGGAGGATTGGATGCCTTTCAGATTAGCTATACTAATGCAGCATTTTACATGCTGCAGATGCTTGGGAAATTTAGTTTAATTAACTGAAAATTAAGTGTACATGTCTGAGATTCTCTGAACAATGGAGGCTTCAAATGATGTTTTTTTATTAAATTATTTTATTGGGGGATCTTACATATATTATAACAATCCATAAATCAATTATATCAAGCAAACTTGTGCAGTTGTTCCCATCATCAATTTAAAAACATTTTTTTTCTTGAGCCCTTTAATATCAGCTCCCCTTTATCCCCTGCATCCCCCACCCTAACACCCTCATGAACTCTTAATATATTATATATTAATATTATTTTTCTTTTACATATATTTAACCGTCTGAAGTATCCCTTCACCTACAATTCTGATATTCATCCCCTCAAGGGGGGTTATAGCGCCATCATTGCTATCAGTTTTCCCACATCCTCCCTTCCCTCCTATTCTCTTCCCATACCCTGCTGGAATTATTACTCTCATTACTGTTTCTAAGGGATTTGTCTATCCTGGATTCTGTGTGTTGAAAGCTCTTATCTGTATCAATGTACATACACTAGTCTAGCAGGATTTGTGAGGTAGAACTGAGGTCATAGTAGTGGGGAAGGAAGAATTTAAAGAACTCAAGGAATGTTGTTTGTTTTGTCTGTGTTATACTGCACCATCCATATATGGTCCTTTCCATGTGACCCTTCTGTGAGGGCATGTCTGATTATCAATAGATGGTCTTTGAGTCTACCCCCTTTTCCCCTATCTATCACATCAATGTGATTGCTTGTTTTTTCACTTCTAATACCAGTTATTAATTACCTGGCCACTAGACATATGTCAAACCCATGTCCACACTTAGATATAGCAATCAAAAAGTATCCAGACATTTAAAATTGCTTCTAATGAACTTGAGATAAGAGCTATTGGGGGCTAATCATGATTTTGGTGACAACTTCATTGGTTACCTCAGGGTTGTATCCTAAGGCCCTAAGGTGGTTGATTCGTTCTCCCCATAGAAGCAGACATACCTAATTGCTCCTTTCCTTCCCACAGCAGCATCCAGCCCCTCTCATACTTTCTTCCAATTGCAGATGGGCATAGGGGGTCTTTATCCTCCGAGCCTGAATTCTAAATGTTTATTATAAGCCTGAATTTTTGGCTATATTAATTGGATCATGAAGTTTTGCCTTGGCAGTTTTCAATGGATAGAAAATAACCATGTAGCCACTGTGGCTCTTTTGAATTTTATATATAAAACAAAAGGGGGATTTGTGGGGGGAGGTCAGATGCACAGGCATTCCCTCCCCTGAAGGCAATCAGTTGCCAGACTGCTGTCTCAACCCACCACAGGTGGGCCTGCTCCCTGCCTCCGGGGACAATGGACAGGCTCCTGTAGGAGGGGTTTGCACCCTACTGATAATGGTTCCTATGGAGACCCAGAGACCACCCCCTAGACCACCCCTCTCATTGCTGTGTAACCTATCGTGCAGCTCCTCCCTGTGACGTATGTCTCTACCTGTAATTAGTGGGCTGGCTTGCCCCCAAAAGGTATATAGGTGTGAGTCAGCAATAGAGCTCTCTCTGACTCTGAGCTCCTTGCTGCTCACTCCCTGGTCACTCCCCTCTCCCTTGTTCTCTTCTATCTGTGGGGTTAAGGGGAAGAGGGAACCCCACAAAACATCACAGGTTCGGTATGCGCAATTGTACAGCGATAATAAGTAGAGATTATAGTAAAGTCATAGAGAGCATGAGAGTTAAAGGATGGAGTCAAGTAATGGAGTCAGATGCAATTAATGGTAGCATAGCTCACCTCAGCTAGGCTTGATGGTCCTCGTGGAGGGGGCTCAGTCATCAGAGAAGAAGCCGCTGCTTCATCCTCCTTAGTCACCTTCTCCAGCCACCCTCTCGAGAACCAGGGAGCCTCATTATTTATTGCTAACCACGCATCATAGAGTCATACATCACAGAAAGGGGCAATACAATTCATTCTAGAACAAGTTTGATCACTCTAATGTCTCACATAATAAAACAGACAATTACTATTTTGGGAGGCATGCAAGTTCCCTGATAGTGGACAATAACCTGAGTCACGTCACGAGGAGGGGTATTAACATAGGCAATACAATCATAGAAGGGGAATCACCTAGGGGTGTGCCCACATTGGTTGTGGAATAAACAGTGGTGTCTGCTTGATCTAGACAGCTGATAATGACTATCTAACCTTGGTCACCCTTGGGCAGGTTTGCCCTCTCTGGTATCTCCTGCAAGTGAACAGACCACCATTATCCTTATCAGAAGGGAGTGGGTCTTATTTAGGGTGAGTCAGACTAATAGTCTAGCCACTATAGATGGCTGATGTTAAGGAGAATAATCTCTGACCTACTTTCGCTGATCACCTATTGTACAGTCACTCTTAAGCAGCTAAGTTCGGTACATATTTTGGGGAGACAACTTAAGAGAATTCCTTCTGTTCCCCACAATTGTAGACACCTTATGATCACAAAGGCTGTCAAACTAATTCTTATATATTTCTGCCCTATTAATATTTGGGGGCCAGGTAATTACTTTGGGAGGAAGGTTTTCTGTGAATTTTATGATCTTGAGCAATTACCTGGCCACTAGACATATGTCAAACCCATGTCCACACTTAGATATAGCAATCAAAAAGTATCCAGACATTTAAAATTGCTTCTAATGAACTTGAGATAAGAGCTATTGGGGGCTAATCATGATTTTGGTGACAAGTTCATTGGTTACCTCAGGGTTGTATCCTAAGGCCCTAAGGTTTTATCAATCTAAGCACCAAAAAACGAAGTGCCATTAGTTTTACTCAAATATTCATAACGTTATGCACACGATTCCAGACCCGTGTAAACCTGTTGTCAGAATCCATATTATGTAGCAGAAAAATAATGGTAACATTGACTATTCAAACTTGGATTTTGCCTGACTAAAGCACAGAAACCAGACTCATTAGGCTTTGTTGTAGAAATCATAGGAATGCAGGGAGAGAGTTAACCACAGATCACAAAAATAAGTCCATGATTTGCCATTTTGCATTTATATGTCTGCCTTAATCTAGCATTACTTTGGAATTCTAGTCTTAATAATCACAAACCTTTATACAGTATATATCATCATGCATCAGCATGTTATAGTCTATGTTTAAAGCTGTTTAGTCTATGGCTATAAGCCTGATGAATGATTATTATACAACAAATGGTTACATTCATGACACCTGATTTCCAAAATGTTCCTACCATCCTATGACTCACAAAAGTAACAAACCATAACTTTATCATGTGCTAAAGTTGTACAATCTAATACCAATTTAAGTTTCAATGTATTTAAGTCTGTTTTCCAGGAGCTAAAATGGAGGATACAGGGGCCCTGAAATATAATAAAACAATGTTTTATAGCAGAGAGCTGAGCTCCCATCTTCTGAATGAGCTGACTCATCTGAGGAAGTCATTCCCTGACCACTTCTCACCTGTTGGCCTTTTAGGTAAAAAATATAAAGCACAATATGCACCACTTCACTTATAGTTCAGAGTGAAGTAGAAAGGATTTCAAATCAATTTAGATGCTAGACAGAGGATAGACCTAGACACCTAATGGGACACACACACACACACACACACACACACAGGATGAAAAGAAATAAGATGGCAATTTTAGAAAAATATAGAGCAACTGTAAGATTTTTTTAAGAGTAAGGCAAGTGACAAGCCAAGAGATATTCAAAGTAAAGCAAATCAAATTAGACTTTTATTACAAAAGCAGTTGTATGTGAGATATTGATGTAGGTGTGTCCATAATGCACTTTATTACAGAACAACCCTGGATTAGGCTGAATTTTTCTCAGGCAAAGGGTTATTGGAAAATCATTGATCTATCCCACAGGAACAGTTTTTACTTTTAAACTTATTGCATATCCCAAAGCAATAGGAAATATATCATCTTTATGAGCAGACAAATATTAAAAAGAAGGGGAGGAAAAGTGATTGAACTATATATACCAGGCTTCACGTATTTGGATAGATATTTATCTATCCAAATAGATAGATAGATATAGATAGATAAATTATAGATGTGTGTGAGAGAGAGACTGATTGACCCATTCATCTTGGAAGGACTAAATGAGAGGGCACAAATAAATCAAGACTATAAATCTAACAGGAATCCATGGGTGGTACAAACTGTTAAGTGCTTAACTACAGGTTATAAGATTGATACCTCAGAAGACAGGCCTGACAATCTACTTATGAAAGGTAGATTGTGAACTAGTGAGTAATTCTAGACTAGCAATGCAGGGTCACTTTGAATCAGAATCCACATGGCAGCAACTAGCAAGTATAGACAAATTAACAGAGATATTTATACTTAGAAAAAAGATGATTCTTGAATATGAAAATACATTCCAATTTTAACTAGCACTCCTTAAACAGTAATAATAGAAACCCTGAGAAGGGGCACTCTTAGACACCAATAAAAAAACTAGTTTAATGGGTTAATAAATATATGCAAAAGTAAAGTATTTGTCATTATGTTTACTGATGAGACTATTATTATGATTAAGGAAGACTGTTGAAATAACTTAGGTAGTTTGTTATCTCTGATAATGTTATAATAAGCAAGATGATTTCTCTAACTAGATGCAGATTTGCAATTCATCCAGTAAGCATTGGATTGCTAATTCTAAGGACAAAACTTGTCAGTCTGTTTCAGGAAAGAGATACAGCTTTAGAACCCTACATAAATCCACTATGAATTAGAGTCTACCCAATGGCAGTAGGAAGTAGTTGAAGACATTATTCTAAATTGCAAAAATGACAATACTGTTTTAATTCATTGGCAATTTTTGTTGCATTGAGAACAGTCTCTGCCATGAGAAAAGTAGTCAGCTTTAAGAAAATAGAGTTTGTCTCAAAGGTTTGAAGATTTCCTGCACACACTGTCAAATGTCTTTTTGCATTTGTCTCAAGTGGATAATTGTGGATTTAAGTATTAAATTTCTATGTAATTTTTTTCAAAAATTACTTTTAAATATATTCAATTTACCCCTCTGGAAGGGATAACTTATAATATTTCTCCAATGTATTTGTTAATTGATATTTTTTTCTATCTTTGAAATTTTTAAAGATAAACAAAGAACATATTGCTTGTGCATCTATTATTTTTAATTTTGTTGCTTTTGCTTTTGTATAATTTCTGCTCATAGTTATTACAACAAATCATTTATGAATAAGTGCTTAATTAAATAAAGAACATTTTACCAAGATGACTTATGATGTTTTATTTTCATCAAAAAAATACTTGGGATTCAATAGCATCCAGTTTCTATCGTCACCTGAACAATGGAGTGGTAGTCTATTTTTCTTTGATTTCTTGAAAGACATTAACAAATCATACAGAATGACAGCTGCATTCTACATGTTGTAAGAATTACTAAATCAAACATTAACTTCTTTTTCCTAGGGGAAGGTATGTTTAATATTAATGAAAATGGGAAATTAAATAGTATTCTTCAATTAATCACAAAAATATTACAGCACATCTAATTTGCTTGATTGTCACGAGCATAATAAATATATCGCTGGGTGTGCTACTTAAGTTTTGTTGATGGTGACCATGGGATGTGGATGGGACCGTGGGATGTGGATGGGATGTCTGTGCGTTTGTGTGCGTAAATCTTCTCTGCAGGAGTCATCTTTATTTAAGCCAGTTCTGTTAGCAGCTTTATCTTGTTGTAAAATTAAAGAGTACAACTTGGCAAATTGCTATTAAGTCATTATTTTTCAAATCAGTTTGTTAATTTAGCAAAGCTCACATTTCAATTTCATAGCTATTATTTTAAAATAACCAAAACCTCACTGCCATTGAGTTGAATCTGACTTGGGTTTCTGAGATTGTACCTATGAGAGTAGACAGCCTATTATTTTAAAATAATTATTGGCAAAATAATTCTTCAAGAAAGTCAGTAATATTTAGTCAGCCCTTATTAAATAATTTTCTTAGTGAAATATAATTAACCTTTAGAAAAAAACCCTGTACTTTTATTTTGTTATAAACAAGAAATTAATCAATTTGTAACATACAGGCAAATTGTCCTATTATATAATTCCAATTGATTACAAAAGGTAAATATATCCTATAAAAAAGTGTGAAAATTTAAGTCACTTTGCAGATAAGGCATCTATTCTGCAACTGGTTCTCACAAGGGGTGTGCTTCAGAAGAGCACTGAGGAGAGAAAATGAGAACTGGCCATTGCTGATCTTACAAAGTTTGGGCCATTTTTCTTGAATAACTATTCCTCATAGTGCTTCAAGCCTTTGATTAATGTCCAGGCCAGGAGTTGTTGATCTTAACAGCTGTTGTCAGTATTCTCCCTGCTTTTGTGAAATAGTAAATAACTTGAGATTTTACACACATGATTGCAGGTGCGCTTTCTTTACAGTTCTTTTTTTTTTTTTTCATAAAACATTGTTTTAATGTGGAGAGCATGAGAAAGCACAATATTTTGTTCATAAGTTTGCTAGCATTGCCTTTGTATCTGAAGTCATGACCATTATAAATATAAATTCATAACTTTCCAGTGATCATTTCATACAAATTTCTAAAGCAAATGTTGCAAGTTATAATCTTAGTAAATTGAATGTTTTGTTTTAATTCCCTCACTCCTGGTTGAATTTAACCTTCTTTAAGCCCTTTTTTACTGCCTAATTTTTAAAAACTTCTTTAATGATTTTTCCCCTTCCCTGTAGCGTATTTTAGAAAATCCCTGTGTACATTTTCTTCTGTTTAAGTGAAAAATGAATTAGAATATTTGTCATATTAATTTTAATGTTTGTCATATAAGCAGCAAGGGCACTCAAGAAAAATCAGAAAGCTCAGAGAAAAATGGAAATCTTTTTTAAACAGGATATTGTAATTCATAGATATTTATGGAAATGTGGAGAGGTTTCTGTCAGGAAAGCGAGTTCATGGCTTAAGTTACTATAAGCTTTCACTTGGTAGTAATGTCAAGTGTATATTTTTCTGTGAAAGCCAGCTTTTTATGTACTTGAGCTCTAGAAGACTACTTAAGACAAAACTTTATAATTAATTTACTTGCTCATTTTAAAAAAGTGTTGCTACAATAGCTCTTTACAACATTGCTGAAATTTTTAGTTGGTCATACACATTTTAAGAAATAGTGCAACATTTTCTGGGATATATTGTGGGAGAATATGAAGAGAAGGACCTCTTTTGTTTGGTTCCCACTAAAGAGATGAACTTTGAGAATCTGAAAATTAACTACTCGAATCATCCACACAGAGTAATGACATATGGAACATCATGTAGGTATACCCCTTAAAGTTCAAGGCGTAGCATATGAAAATGTTCTCTGGAGCAATAAAACAACCTGCATAGTTCATCACAGGACTAATTGTACGACAGACCTAGAGGCAATGACACAGCTGTGAGCACACGTTGATCTAGTAGCCACTAAAGAAGAGCCATCCCACCGGGAAGAATCCAGCTATGGCTACAGGATTCACTGTGTCCAGTAGGAATATGTGTGTCAGTTGTACTTCATCATTTGAAGTTTAGCCAAATTCCTCTAACACAAAAAGCAGTAAATTCAGAAAAGAAAATCTATTTCAACATTGCAAAGTGTAACCATCCAAAATATTCTCAAATGAATGTGCAATGGAAGCAAATACTTCTTTTCAGTTCTTTAAGGAGAAACAGATACAAAATTTTCAAATTAGTCTGATACATTTTGAGATGTTTAAGTATTGGCAAAATAATTCTTCACGAGACAGCAGTAATATTTAGTAAACCATTATCAAATAATTTCCTTTAGCCATGTTTCAAGAAAATTTATGAAACTGAACACGTTAGAGATTCTAGAATGTTTTATTTGTCTCTAATAAAGTATTCATGTATCTATCTATCATCTATCTTTTTTATCTACCATCATTTAATTCATCCTAGCCTCTGGAATTCTTGTTGCATGCAGATATACTAAAAACAAAATAACAAATACATTGATGAGTATATATAGTAATATTTGTTAATAGAATTGTAAATTCTTCAGGATAGGACATTCCAATGGAAACTCAGACACAAGTGACCTTCTTAGAAGAAATGTAGGAAATCAATGGATTTCACTTGTTTGTTTCTGAATTATTTTTTCCCACAAGAAAATATATTTTCGCATAATATTAAAGTAATTGTGTTTATTTCCGCTGTTCCCTTTAACAATATAAATATAAGTTAAATGTGAGTACACAGGAATGCACAACCAAGCATGTGATTGTGATTTTAATCTATTAATATATATTCTTTAAATTTATACTATACAGCACAATAATTATTATCCAAGTTGTTAGATATTTTGTTTTAAGCTGTCAGCTTTTATTCTAAATGGAAACTACTATGTTTATTAAAAAATATGTTTATTAAAAAATTATACATATAAGAACTCCTTTAGGAAGAAGCTGTGTTATTGTGCAAACAAGGAAGTATTAGTCACTTTTAATGTATGTTGAGACAATGTTTTGCATAAGTGTCCGTTTTCATGCGCATGTTGCTGGTTTTACTTATTATCAAGTGAATGGACCCACAGTGTAATGGTTATACATTGGGCTGCTAACCGCAAGGTCAGGGCTTTGAAACCACCAGCCTCTCCATGGGAGGAAGACAAGGTTTTTACTCCGCCAAAGAGTTAGTCTTATAAACTCACGAGGGTTTTCTGGCCTGTTTTATAGGGTCGCTACGAGTAGGAATTGACTTGATAGCATTGAGGGTTTGTTTTGTTTTTTTAATTTAGTACTCAGGTATTTCATGTACTCAGTCAGTAATATACTGTCCCCAGTCCTTAATCTTGTGGTGCTTTTTGGTACCCTTAAATTTCTCATGAATGTCTTCATTTTCAGCTGTCAATTATGACTAAGAAAAATTGCAAAGGAATGGAAAGAAGGTATTGTCGGGTGTCACTGAGTCGATTGAAAGTCACAAAGATCCTATGTACAATAGAACAAGTACTGCAGCATCTTGAGATGTCCTCCCAATTGTTATGTTTGAGCCGGGCGTGGCAGCCTCCGTGTCAATCCATCTAGTTGAGCGGCTTCCTCTTTGTTTCCCTACCCATCTGTTTTGCCCGGTCTTATGTCCTTTTCCAGGGACTGCTTTCTCCAGAGAACAGATTCGCAGTATGTCACATGAATTCTCACCATCGTTAATGAGAACGGGTATCCAGGCTTTACTTCTTCCAAGACATGCGAGTTGGAGTTTCTGGCAGTCCATGGTATATTCAATATTCTTTGGTAACACCATAATTTAAATGCTCTTTATTCTTGTTCAGCTCTCACACATACTGAAGTGATTGCAAAAAGCATGCCTTAGGTTAAGCCAAGTTTGTAAAGTAACGTATTTGGTCTCTAACACTTTATTCAATGCAGTATATAAGTTTATTTCTAAACTGCTCTTTTTAGGATTCTTGATTGTTGTCACAATTAAATTAAATCTAGAGAACTTTGTTTTTGTTTTTTTCTTAATTTTTAATTTTCTGTTTCTCGTGATGCTATATGAATTTCTGTTTTCTTTACATTGGTACCTCCATACTGAAGTCTATATATAGTCTTTAATCTCCACCAGTAAGTGTTCCTTACTTTTAGTAAGTAAACTTGTGTCAGTTTGTTATTTATTATTTTAGTTTGTTTTTCTTCAATCTAGAGGTAGTGTTATTCTCTATGCAATCATATTCTAAATTTATTTTATTTATTATATATTTGCTAAATAAGTATAGTGGAAGGAAACAATGTTGATAAACATCTTTCCTGATTTTAAACCATTCGGTTTCCTCTTATTCTATTCAAATGATCGGTTCTTGGTCTATGCATAGGTTATGAAAGAGCACAAGTAATTATACTGTAATTCCCATTCTTCCCAATATTATCTATAGTTATGATTTACATAGGTGAATGCCTTTCATAGTCAGCAAAACATAAGTAGACACCTTTTTAGTGTTTTCCACTTTCAGTCAAGATCTCTCTGATGGCAGCTATGATAAACTTCACTTGTTGTTCTCTTCTGAATCTGGTTTGAGTTTCTGGAAGCTTCTTGCGGCTGTATTTCAACAACTATTGTTGAATTACTTTCAGCAAAACTTTACTTGCATGTGATGTGTGGTAGTTTTATAATCTGGTGTCAATTGCAAAGGGGAAGTCTAGCCTGTCAATCAGGTGACACTTGATAATATCTTTTGGAGGCACCAAGTAGATAAATAGCTTGCTGGAGGCAGGACACAAGCTCACTCCCTGTGAGACATTCAGGCTGACAGGACACATAGGGCCAGACTAGAGCCCAGGAGCTGGAGGAGCCACATGGAGACCCATGCCACAATTGAGATGCTTCCACTGTGACTGGATCCACAAGACTTTCCACCCATTGGCCTGTGATCTTCCTGTATTCAGCATCATTGGATGTGTTGCCTGAGTCTGAAGAGGAATTTATAGATTGGTATCAGACATATGGGCTAATATCAGACTTATGGACGTGATCTGGACTGGGCTGGGATGTTTTCTCAATATACAATTGCTCTTTTATATAAAACTCTTTCTTATACACACAAGTGTCTCTAGACTTATTTCTGTAGTCGACCTGGACTAACACATGATGTTATTAATATTATTCAGTAATGTCCATATTCTATTGGGTCATCTATCTTTGGCATGAGCACAAAGATGTCTCTCAGTTGTTTGGCCAAGTAGCTATCTTGCAAATTTATTGGTGGAAGCAATTGAGTGCCTTTCAGTACTGCATCAGTTGGTTGAAACATTTTAATTGATCTTCTGCTATTGTTTTCCCCAATGTCTTCAGTGAAGCTAGAATTTCTTTGTCCCATATTATTGTTTGTGAGCATATGCTTACTATTGAAATGGTTGAAAGCTCATCACTTATTTTAGATAGACATTGTGTATTCTTTCAATTTTCTTTGATGTTTCCTTTGATTTTCAATATTTGGCCTATTCAGTATTTCCATATGACTATTCAATGGTTGGGTTTTTCTTCCATTATTTCAGTTTGAGAAAGGCTCGGTGTATTATTCCATTTGATTTTCCGATTCTAAATATTTACACATTTATTCAGAATATGTTTTATTATAACACTTTAATTTGACCACTTTGCTATTCTCTGTTCAGTTTTCTACTTTGTAATTTTTTTCAGTTGCTTTTCCTTCTATATAGTCAAGAGCAAGTTTTAAAATCTTTATTTCTTTTTTAACATTTTGCTTTCTCCATGTATTATCGTCTAAAAATCATTTGGACTTCCACCATCAGTGTTCAGTGAATCAAAGATATTCTTGAGATGATCTCTGAATGTAGGCAGGGAACCCTCAAGGTGGTATTTTAGCTCTGGTTTATTGGTGCTCATTTTCCTCAGCTTCAAGCTGAGTTTGCATATGCGCAATCGATGGACACTTCTACAGTGGGCTCAAGGTCTTCCTTTGGCTGATGGTATTGAGGCATAGTTTGTTATGATACACATATAAGAGAGAGGTCATTTATTTCCTTGGTTATTTATTAATTCACAAAAGTAATACTTTTATTTAATATTTACTTATGTAATAGGGTCACATTTGTCAAGAAAAATCTCAGCAGAACATCTCATTTATTGAAATATTTTTTATGTCATACAAGATGAAGCTTTGCAGTCTTAGAAAACCTAAGAAACAGGCCCACTCCACCCTTTACGATCATAATGAGTTGGAATTGCCTCGGTGGCAATTGAGTCTTTATGTGGGTAGGAGTTAAAGAAGAGTGAGACCAGAAGTACTGTTAGTGAAGCTTTTATTGAATGGAAAGGAAAACAATTCAAATGCAGAAAGATTCACTGCTCTCAACCCTGTACCTGACCACTCGGGTTCTGTGGTGTGTGTATCATTAGGCACTCAAAATTACAACAGAAAATATTGCTGTTCATATATTTTTGGGTTTTAGGGGGTTAGCTATTTTGACTGTCTTTCACCAAGGCAATACGTAGATTATTTGCATTAGTTTTAACTCTATATGTCTTCTATTATTTCCTCTAGAGATGTGTATAGAAGAATACTAACACATGAATTAATATTTCCTTTTAATGTGAACACGAAATAAACGGCAACTAAAATTGTAATTTTTTCTTCTAATTATTTGTAAACAAACTGTGTCTAAATGATTCCTGTTTCTTAAGTTTCTGCATTAAGAAATTTCAGTATGACCAAGTGTAATACCAGATGACCACAGATACAACATTCATGATCTTACTGCCATGCTTTCACAAATTTAGATGTGTCTCAAACATTTTGGTACTTGTTTGTAACAATATTGTTTTCCTTTTAGAGTTATAAAATACACATTTAATTTAAAACACACTAAACTTTATATTTACCTACTCTCCAGATGTTTATGTCTTTACATTTCAATGTATTCTCTTGTTGTGAAGTAAAGTATTAGTTTTCGTGTTGTCAAACAATCAATAATCTAAATAAGAAACCATGGATATGTTTTACTCTTTCCTTTAAATGTAGATGACAACTTGTAATTATTCTTCACAATAGTTTATAATATTTGTTTAATCTGGTCCTGATGTTGGTATTCTGTTTATTTTCTCTGGATTTTTCTCTTTCCATCCTTTCATGATATCTTTTATCTTTCTCTTGCTCTGCCTTATTTTCCATCTTTCTGACATTTTTCCTCCAGGAATGTATATATACAGTTGCTTTTCCCCTATGCTCATTTTGCATGTTTAAGCTTACCTCAGCGGACTTATGTTGAATTTGTCCTTTTGTGCTTGAGTTACTTCACTTAGCATGACTTCCTCCAGTTCTTCCCAAATGAGGATGTGCTTTATGCATTCATCACTGCTTTTCAGGGATGTGTAGTACTCTGTTGTTTGTATGTACCACAGTTTTTTAATCCATTCATCCATAGATGGAAATTTGTGTTGTTTCTAACTCCTTGCAATTGTGAACTGTGCCACGATGAACAATGGAGCACAGATGTCTGGCCATGGTTTGTTTCTTGCCTCTACTTGGTACATGCCCAGCAGGGGGATTACTGGGTCATAGGGTAGTTTGATTTCCATTCTTTTTAGATATCACCAAATCAATTTCCATAGTATCTGAACATATCTACAGGTCCACCAGCAATGGATGAGCACTCCTATCTCACCACAGGCCCTCCAACACTTGTTGCTTTCTGATTTTTTGAATTTGGCTATCTTTGTGGGTGTTAAGTGTTATCTCAGAGTTGTTTTAATTTGTATTTCTCTTATGGCTAATGATCAGGAACATTTTCTCATGTTTATTGGCCATTAGGCTTTCTGCCCTTGTGAAACCTCTGTTCAGGTCCTTTGCCCACCTTCTCAGTGGGCAATTAGTTTTTGGGGGTTTTTTTGTAAGCCAGCAGAGTACTGTAGATTTTAGTAATAAGGCCTTTGTCTGATGTGTCATTGCTAAAGATGTTTTCCCAGTCTGTGGGCTCTCTTAATAGTATCTTGGTGAATTCTTTCAATGCACACAGGATTTTTATCTTTGGTTTATCCCACTTGTCTATTTGTGATTCCTCTGTGTTTCTGTCCTTCCCTATTTCTGATAGCCTATGTATTCCCTGTTCCAAAGTTCTCAGGTTTGTCCCAATTCCCTCATTGATTGCCCTAATAGTTCAGGGCAGTTTACCTCAAGGTCTGTGATCCACCTTGAGTTTATTCTTATGCATGGAGTGAGGTAATGGTCTTGCTTCATTTTCTGCAAGTAGATGTCCATTTCTTTCCAGCACCCCTTGTTGAAGAGGGCATTCAGTACTTCCCCTTGTGGAGCTTTTGGGATTTTCCTTCCAATTTACTTATTCTCCCTTTCCCAGCTACCTCTCAAAACTTCTTAAGATTTAAACTATTCATGTTGATTGTCTTAATAACTTCTCTACTTTTTAAAATTCTTTTCACGAGTCTTTTCAACACCTAATGTTAATATTACTTGACAAAATTACTCTTTTATGGTCTGACTATTCACATTTTCCTAATTATAAAAACAAAACACTTTAACCTTTGATTTCCCATAATAGTAGAGTATACTGAATTACCATTTTCTTTGGTTATGAAAGAGTGAAACTCTGACTTGGATTGAAAGACTGAAGATCACTTTGAACCAATTCTTACATAGATACATAAACACAAAACTTCAGAATTAACAATCTGGTAACAAGGGAAGCTAATTGCAAGAGTAAAGTTATTAATAAATATTGTTTCTCCTGGTTATGCATAGTTACTTCTCTAATATTTTCAAGTACAATATCAAATTTTCACAAAATGACATAAGAACTCCTTGTTCTGTTGACCAAAGTTGCTTTCTTGCCATTGATACCATTATAGCTGCTTTGAAAGTATCAGTACAGATACCTCACACCATGTTAGCACTTTCCCTCCACCAATTCTTACCTAAGAAGCAATAACTAATACAGTCATCATATTTATTGCCATTGGACCCCTCACAGAATCTTTCACAGTGTACTTGAACTTTTTAATCCATCACGCATCTCTCAGTCTGTCATGCTGTGGTTGCTTGTGTGTTGCTGTGAAGAAGGCAGTGATGGCATCCATATTTCCAATACCAGCAGGATGGCCCATGAGGAGCAGGTTCATCAGAGATTACAGGCAAAGAAAAGTCTAGGAAAAAGAAATAGGCTATACTCTTCAGAAAGATTAGCTACTAAAATCTTTATGAATATCAGAGATGCATAGTCAAATATGATGAGTGAAGACAAGCACCTCAGATTTGAAGACACTAGCAATACAATTGCCTCCTCAAAGTAGAGTTGACCTGATCAGCATTAATAAAGTTCAAGGGCCTGAATTTAATGATGAGCCCTGATTCAAAATGAAAAGAAGCAGCTGTGAACATCCATTGATAATTGGTACTTGAAATTCATTAAGTATGAATTTAGAAAAATTAGAAATCATCATGAAACATAAATAGAACACATGAAAACCCAAATCCTAGGCATTAGCAAGCTGAATGGTACTGGCTATGTTGAATTGGAAAATCATATGATTAACTCTGCATGGAAGGAAAAATCCAAGAGGATTTTCATCTCATTCATCTTCAAAAGGAACATTTTCAGATCTGTTTTGAAGTACAATGTTGTTTGTGATAGGATATTTTCTCCATGCATACAAGGAAATTCAGTTAATAAAACTGATATTCAAATTTTTGCATAACTTTAGTGGTTGCATTAAAGTTAGTGGGGAAGATATTGAAGTATTTTAACATTTTCTTCAGTATGAAAGCGATAAAACATGCAATGAATATGGATTAATAATCACTAGCAAATGGAATATGTGGTTGTTAGTTTCTATGTCAACCTGAATATGTATGAAAGTGCAGCGGTGAAATACAACCTGCCAATCAAGTCACAGCCGGATTATTCCTTCCTGGAGTTTGGCTTTCTTATTAACTGGGGGAAACTGGGTATGTCCTTCTCTCTCTGCCTCTTCAACTTCCTACTTGCTGGGACTCTGTCACCGAGGGGCCTGCCATGTTTCCACCACCGTGGATAGCCCTTGATGGAATACATAGGGATCAGATAGAGGACATCAGTGAGAAGAGATGATGGAGAAGCCCAGTATCATCCATCAAAACAAGATCAGGGGCCATCTACAGAACACATAATCAATTTCCCTTATAGAAGTTCAAGTTGAAGATGAAGAAATTTAAAACAAGTCCATATGAACCAAAACGCAACCTTGAATGTATCCCACTGGAATTTGGGGAACTTTTTAAGCATACATTTGATTAATTGAATATTAATGTGTAAAGACCGGATAAGTAGTAGAATTACATGAAGACCATCATATATAAAGAAAGTAAAAGACGTGTTAAAAAGACAGGTAAAAGGAAAAACCAAAGTGGATTTCAGAAGAGACTCTGAAACTTGTTCTTGAAAGTAGAGTAGCTAAAGCAAAGAGAATAAATGATGAAGTAAAAGAATGGGAGTGAAGCTTGCATCGGATACCTTGAGAAAACAGAGTAGAGCATTATGATAAAATTTGAAAGCATCTCAAATTATCATTTTAAAAGAGTTCAGCATATCTCAAGCTGAAAGAACAGCTGTGTATACTGGAGGTCACAAAGATGGCTTAGATGAAGGTGTGATTTTAACTTTTTCAGACCCCCGATTAAACAAAAGTAGTGACCTAAGTCACCCCTTCTAAAAGGTGGAAACTCAAAATATAATTCACGTAAATCCCATCCCATTATCTTACTATATAATTCCATCAAAATGGTATTTTTAACCACAGATGCAGAGACTAGAATTTTTAACACATAACAAAAGGGAGGAATTTGGACAGAAGGGTTATATTAAAAATTAAATACTTCTCAAGTCACCCTTTGGCTCTTCTAGCAACCGTTCCTTTCATACTTGAAACATATCTTTTTCCCTCTCAATCATTTTGCTACCCCAAAATAGTAATTAACAATTGATCCTTTAGTATAGTAAAGAGACTTAAGGATGAGGTTACCTAGTGTCCATCTGATCTAGTCAGGTTCTTCCAATGTTGTCTCACCGTCACCACTACTGTCCACTGATACAACTTAATGACAGACGATTTCCTTGCCCTGAGTCTGTATCAATTCAAATGCATAATGCTAGAATTCCACCGTGACATCCATTCATTATTTTGCCTTTAGTCATTATTTCTGATCCCTAACCTTTTTATTTCGTTCACAAAAATGTCCACTTTTGAAAGGGACACAGGTTCAGCTGAGTTGCCTGTCTACACTTCTGGTAGCAAGACTGGTCTCCCAAGTAATTCTCCCTCTGCCCTTTCATACTCATGATAGGCAAATGCCGGACCAGTGGTTACCTTGGTTACTAGGCAGTACGACATTATTCACAGCCAACCTCATTTTTTCCAGATGGGGAGGATGTACAATCCATTCCAGCTAGTCCTTGGAAATTCTGGTGTACAGGTTAAGGGGTACAGTTACCCTATCTTGCTGAGGGGACACCCCTGTTTCTGGCCCTTGCAGCTGCACTATTGAACTATGGACTGTCACTTTCTGCTGGTAAGTGCTATTACAGCAGCTTGGGGAAGAACTGTACAGTGGTGCCAGCATCCTCCACCCCCACCCCCTCAATCCCGACCCTTTCTACGTAACATAGGAATAGATGCAGGAATATTTGCCTTCCTCAGATGGACTGTGCATATACTTTTATGAAGGCATGTAAACCATCCCTATATGCCTTAATTTCCCTGTGCTTTGGATAAGGAGTATTTTACGAGCCCATTCCAATTCTCCCATCAAATCCGTACTCTGAGTGTGGAATGCAAATGGCATGTCCCTCTAGTGCTGTGTTTCTTGACCCACTCCTACCTCCTGTGGGTTAGAAAGTATATTGCTTGTTCTCAGGAAATATGACTTGATAGTCCTAATTGGTACAGTGTGTTTTGTTCACATCCCTTAATGTAGTTTGGGGAATATTTATCTATTACCAGATATGCAAAACCTGTTCAGAGTATAACGTCTACTTCTGTAAGTGGTTGCCCGTGGAACCACTTGGTGGGTGAGACTTTTGAGCAAACCTTGGACTGTTAACTGCAAGTGTGGCAGTGAACGTTCACAGCTGCTCTGCAGGAAAACAACGGAATCATCTGTTGCTGTCAAGGTTTACAGCCTCGGAAACCCTGTTGGGTCATTATGTGCTGCAATCTACTCTGTGGCTGTGAGTTTTGTTTGATGTCATTATGTCATTGAACCGATACCATCAAATTGCCAGCTGTAAGCGAGGCCTTCCTGGAAGGGAATCTTTTCTATAGCCATCTGCAACCTTTGTTTGTCTGACAGTCAAAACTGTCCTTATTGGCATTTTGTGCCTTACAGGGATTCAGAGGGACATTTCTGGCTTTAGCCAATCTCTGAATTTCTATACTATTCCTATATTTGTTCGTTTCATGGACCCAATTTGCTATTCCAATCACCTTCTGATTCAGGAAGAGGATTCTTCAGAGAGGCATTCCCCTATCCTATTCTGATGCACCTTTTAAATTCTTATTGTTTTCCATAGGTCCTTACCCCACACAGGTGTCTCTTTAATACTCGATTTTTCCACTGTCCACTTGCCTGATATATTGTCCATGTACCTGCCACTTGCTTATGAATCGGTAAAAATCCAAAATTATGAACTCTCACCATTTTACATGTCTGGTTAGCAAGATAACATGCATTAAAGCCCACTGACCTGACAGGTGCTTACTTTCCTTCACTCCATTTGCTGGTCTCAGTATAGTAGCCTCCCCCAAATGTACATGTACCCTGACACTGCTGTCCATGAACCAAGCAGTCCTAGGTGGGCAGCAGACAGTTGTGCATATTGCACTCACCATCTATTTGGGCAGCTTTTGAGGTTTTCCAGAGTAAAGCCTATAGAGAAGTCGGTTATCTATTCATGAATTTGGTGGGTTCCTTCCTACATTTGCAAGGTACTTTGTACCTATAAGAATGATTCACATTTTAATATGGAACTATTTTGAGCACCATCTCCTTGATTCCATTATCTCTCCCATATTACCCAAAACATAAATATCTCAGGTCTCATGATGACTTTATGTCCTTCTGTCATTGAAGCAGTTTCAGTCAATGCCAATAGCAGGTGAGTATCTGGTTTTTAAAGGACCCTTATCCTGGTGTAGGTTTGTAAACTTTATAGCCCAGAATCCCAATGGGTATAACAGGGTAGCATTCTCCAGCTATTGGGATAAGCAGTAATCTACATATGCAGAGGCAGCAGACAGCACATTGTGTCTGAATGCAGATCCTAAAGGCCTATGACAAGGAGAGTTAGACTGCTTTCTGTAGCTGAGAAACATCTTGCTGACTGACATCCAAGCCTCTATTTCAACAGTTTTCTTCTATTGTTTTATGGAAGGGAGCCAACAACATTCCCAGATGCAGATTATAGTGCCTCCAAAATCCAAATAAACCAAAATGTGGGCCTTCTGTTTAGTCTTGGTATTAGGTAGCGACAGCAACTTGCTTCAGGTTGCCTCTGGAATGAAATAAGTGGTTTCTGTCCAAGCTATTACCAAGAATGTCACAATTTTGAAAGAAGTTTAGCCAGATATATTAACTAGTCTCTACTGATTATGTGGGACACCACTGTTGTAAAATTTTCTCTAGCCTGTTCTGCCATGTTTAAGATTAACTTAATATCATCAGTGTATCCCTATATTTGCGATCTGCACCAAGCCCAAGTCTCTTCTAACCATACTATGGCCAGAGAATTCAGATAACTGTAAGTCAACACATTGAAAGAATATCTGGATTCTTCCCATGTGAAAGAAAATTGTAACTGACTGCTTTCTGAGATCATGATGGGGAAAAAAAGGCATTTGCAGAATCAATTACTGTTTATCATTCTCTTTAGCCTCTGTAGTTTCTGCACTGCATAGAAAACATGTTTGGAACAGCTGAAGTCTCAGGTGGCTCTACATTATTTAGGTCTCCATAGTCTACTGTCAAGCACCATGAGCCATCTACTGTTTTCACTGGCTATAGGGGACTAATACACAATCACTTTGTTAGCACCAACACCGCAGCCTATAGTATGCAGTGAATCAAAAGAGTCATCTCTTTCTGGCCACCAGGTATACTGTACTGTTTCAAATTTGCAATAAGTAAGTTCAGGTAATTCTACTTGAAGTGTCTAGTCGATACTGGCCTAAGAGCAGACTGATACACCTTCAAGTTTACACTATCACATAGAATATTTATTCCCTAATCAGACATAATATCCATACCAATAGTACATGCAGGTAAGGGAGATGCAACTACTTCAAACAAGACTTGTTTAACATTTTTAAATGTTATCAAAATTTTCACGTTAGTCTTTTCAACAGTTGCATCTCATTTCTCAGAGCCTAAATGTATGCCCCTTTCCTATTTTATGGACCATGTCTAGAGTATAGTACCTTAGGCTACTGTGTCCAGGGGCCCCAAGAAGGTTCCTTCCATAAACCTGGGCCATTTACTCACAGGTGGACATATGGAAAGTGTTCCCTAGTTGGGGATGGACCCCCCAGGGCCATCTTTTTCATCATGAGTTTTTACTAGCTGACCTATTGTTTCAAATAGTTCCAGGTAGAAATCCCCATAATTAAATTTCTCTCCACTAAGCTAAATAGCACGGACCTGTTTTGGTCTCCTTAACAAGAGACCGGACTTCTAGGAAGATCATGAGGGAGTGACACATACCAGAGGGACTCCACAGAATCCAGCCCAGGAGAGTTGCTTAGAGGGAACTTTAACACAACTGGAACACAGGAGGAGCATCATAAAGATAAGTAGGCACAGACCCATGGGGTTTTGAGGGGCTTGGGGCTTTTGGCTTACCCCAGTGGAAGCCGGCTGGGGCTTGACCTTGGCCCTGCCACTGTCTCTGCCAGAGCCGGGACCATTTGGAGCCCGTAGGGGGATTTTGTTTCAACACAGCCACAGTTTACCCCCGCCAGCTTTAGGGCAGGAACTGGACCCTTGCAGCTTCACGGGCAGGGATAAGGGTTCAGCTACAGTGTACCTTTTGTTTATATCTCTGCTCTCTGTTCTCCCACAGTTTGGGAGGCCTGCGCAGGGGCCTTTTCTCTGCACAGCCACAGCTTGCCACCACCACCTCAGGGCAGGGACTAAACCCTTGCAACTCCACAGGCAGGGATCAGCAATCGATCAGAGTTCAGCTACATTGTTGCTTCTGTTTACATCTCTGTTCTCTGTCCACCCTCCCCCACCCCGCCCCCACAGTTTTGAAGGCTGCGCAGGGGCTATTTCTCAGCTCAACTGTGGCAACTGTGGCTTGAGGCCGCTGCCTCAGGGTAGGGACTAAACTCTTGCATCTCCACTGATGGGGAGTGGGACTCAGCTACATAGTTGCTTTTCTTTCCCTCTCTCCCCTATATCCCCTCCCCCCCCACACTGATGACCTCCAGACCACTCCCAGTAGCCTAGGGCGCTTCCACCTGTACCACACCCAGTTAGGTGGGCTCCACCTTGTGGAAATAGCTCCACCCTGTGTAGCTAGTCCAAGGCTAGGGAAAGCACTGCTTCCTCTCCAGGGGATACTCTGCCCAACTTATCACTGGGGAATTCCTGCCTGTGTACCTGGGAGCATAAGGCAGCTTGGCCAACACTCATAACCATTCCAAGCTGTTGCAGGAACCTTTGCCTAACCTCCACAACACCAAATCAGGCAACCTACCAGCCTTCTGGGGCACTCCCCTGCTAGGGAAGCCACAGGAAGATAAAGGTGTAGGTTAAAGCCATAGTAATAATTAGCTGTAGGCAGTTCAAAGACGCATTTGGACAAGTCTCCTAGAGAGAGCCAGTGCTCTAAGACTCCCTAGAAAATGGCACCTGGCTCCTCTAAAACAATGCAACACAAACAGCCATCAGCCCCAACCACCTCAACAAAAAAAACCAGAAGAAACAAAAGGCAATGGCAGAAGATATCCTGAACACAACAACATACATAGAAGAAGCAGACATTAAGCTGCCACAGAAAGAAATGTTCAGAATTCTACTTGGAGTCAGGCAGGATATGAGGGAAACAATACAGAAAAAGGATGAAATGATAGAGGAGATAAAGGCCATACACCAAAGGGAAATACAGGAGCTTAGGGAGGAGATAACAAAAACCAATAGCAGAAACACAGAGCTTGAGAATCCACTGGAGGAATCAGAGAAGCACATCAATGATTTGGAGGACAGCCACGCAGACTTCAACAAACGCGAACAAGAATCATATAAGATCATCAGAGAATCTGAAGAAAACCTAAGAGCTATGTCTGATGCTATGAAGCGGAAAAACATTAGAATTATTGGCATACTGGAGGAAGACACAACAAAGAACTCATCTGCAACAATAGTGAGAGAATTCTTCAAGGAAAACTTCCCCAACTTAATGAATGAAAACCAGGCAACCATTCAGGAGGCTGAAAAAACACCAGCTAGACTGAATCCCAAGAAGAA
>NW_022111372.1:13551696-13579084 GCF_000313985.2 Echinops telfairi | reverse complement strand
GGGGATCGGGAGGGAGGGGGAAAATGAGGACCTAATTCTGGGGCCTTAACTGGAGAGGAAATGTTTTGAGAATGATGAGGGCAGTGAATGTACAAATGTACTTTACACAATTGATCTATGTATGGATTGTGATAAGAGTTGTATAAGCCCCTAATAAAATGATTTTGTAAAAAAAGAACTGACTGTGATTTCACAACTCATTTTTAAGTGATTTAACCATGTAAAAAAGAAAATGTTCTAAAATTGATTATGGTAATGATTGTACAATTCGTCTTGATATTAATGGACTATTGAATTGTATGATATGTGGATTATGTGCCAATAAAGGTGTAAGAAAAAAAAAGAAAGTAAATATCTAGAAAATAATGATGTCAACCTCTGTATAAATATGCTTGATACAATTGATTTGTGGATTGTTAAAAGATTTGTAAGAGTCCCCCCAAAAATAATTTTTTAAATAAAAAAAACAAGAGACCATCAGAAGTTTCCATTGTTTTAGCCAGCCTCCTGTAGTGCTGTAATTTGAAAACCTTTGCATCAATGTCTGCTATTCATCCCATTTCTAGGTAATTCTCTAAGAACCTCTGTTTCGCTGGGATAAGTTGTTTCTCAATTTCCTTTTTCCCTTTTCCTCTGTTCCTTGCAAATATCTATAAAATCCAGACTGGAAAGCTGTACAACCAAATATGGAAGTTTATTGGATTATTTCTTTGCTTCTCAGTAATAAGGTTGCATTTGTGCCCATGTAGAAGTACTCCGTTCATTATTCCATCTGTCATGACCTGTGCAAGGGTCATACTCATTGGATGAATATCATGATCACCAGAAAGCCTTTCCAGCATTCCCTCCACAAGCAGCACATTACCTGCTTCCTCTGGAAGGTCCCCCTGGTTATTCGAGAGGGAAAGGTGCATTTTCCCTTCTCAAGGAAACCAAGCCTCACTGCAAACTTGATCCCGTCTAGCATTCTGGCTGCCCCTCTGAGTTAACTTTCCATGTAACCAGATCTTTTATTTCCATTTTTGCCTTTTCACAGTGGTCTCTAGGTCTTTCATCAACTCAAGCATAGTCTTCATTTTGCAGTATTTCAAGCTAATGACATTAAATAGTGTCTCTAAATTAGTTACTTTCACAACTCATTTTAGTAACTCTTCTTCAGGATACAACTCCTTCCCACGATTGTTTCTGGTATCAGTAGGCACTTAGATTTTCCTCACAGCCAACCTTTTACTTGACCAGCAGTCATAGAAGTACTTCCTGTTCTTCTAACACAATTGTTCCTTTCTGAGTTCTGAGACCAATGGTCAATATTTTGACCAAACTGGATCTGGACTTCGTTCAGTGCTACATTTCCCCCTACATTCTTTTTCTCTTCTATTGCAACTACTACTTATAATGGAAACCAAGGAATTAAATGTCTTGCCCTTTCTTAGCATTTTGAGGTAGATTCATAGCCACCAGTTCTAAGTCTCATGAATAGCTTTTGCCTTAGACCATTAATTGCAACATAACAACTTTATAAATCTATGGGTGTTTAAAATCCCCAGTAGAAACCAACAATTTCTCCTTCTCCATTTACTGATTTTTTTCACAAATCATATTTTCCAGTGAGTATGACCAGTTGATGCAAGTTCAACTGAAAAAACAATAAAACCCCATGTTTTCATAAAGCTTAGTACAGCACTAATCCCAATGAGATAAAGAATAACAATGTGCTAAATGTCCAACTTTTGGTTTATAATCTTATATCATTCTGTGATCCCTGATAGGATGCACCACCACTCTCCTTAGTATATTACCGCAAAATCCATTCCAATGTCTTACAGAACTCACAAACCACATATGACATAGCTCAATTTGCTCTGGGTGCTCTCCCAAATCTACGGTTTATCTGTCTGCCTGGAGGATCCTCTTCATGCACCAAGCTGAGGAAGCTGGTGAAATCTGGTCAGGACAGAGGCTGCTACTCAAGCCCCAAGAAAGAGCGAACATGCGGAGGCAAACCGGATGCAGGATGCAGAGCAACAGAGCAGAACATCGGAAGGTGAAAACTAGTCTCCCTTGTTGACCAATCCCAAACCTGCAAGTCAGTGGGCGGATGTTTGTGCAAGCTTCTTTTCCAGAGCTGGAAGTCAAACAATAAGAAGAAAAGAGAGTTTTGAAGGAAAGTGAGCTTATCCAGAACTACTATTTACATATGAAAGCAGGAACACCCTGCCCTCCACCAAAAAATTACCCTTTGTTATGACTGGTTATTCACATCAGATCACAATATGGAAATGATTATAGTGTCTGCAAAACAAACAAACAAACAAAACCCTAAGAATCACAAACTCTCAAAGTTTACAAGTGTGTTATCTCACATTAACAGCATGCTCTAATTTTTCATGTATGTTCAAATATTTCCTTGCAATAGCCACACAGAGTTCACAGGCAATATTCATGATTAAAGGATTTATTGTGGAAAATTAACAGATTACCATCCAGGTGAGGAATGCTCAGGGTACAGATACTCCGTCGGGGTAGGTTGTACAAGTCTTTCAGGTAATTCCACTGTGAGCCTCCACTCAGAGACATCCAGCTCAAGCTCCTTGGGTCAGCCAACACAGCTCCCAGAATGAAACTCCAACAGGCACCCCACGCCCCAAGCACTCACTTCTCTTTTGTTCCTTGTGCTGGGAGGACCACTCCTCTGTCTGGTTCCTGGTTGCTTCTCTGATCTCCCAACTGATCCAGGAGGTTCCCTGCATGGGGTCTTGAGGTCCAGAGGATGACATGCCCTCCTGGCTTCTGCTGGCAGTGAGGTTTCCCCACCTGCTTCTCAGGGGGCTCATTTTATACCTTACAGGATGGCAATTACATTGTATCTTGTCACAGGGGAATCCTATCAGTGTCTTCCCGCATCTTCTTATTCAAACCCAGGCAAGAAAAAGTCATTTGGTTGGAGTTGAGACTTTGGCTAAAAGAGTGACATTCAATCATCCACTGTCCCTGCAAGAGGTAGCATTAACCACCACAATCTCTCCATTTTCTCATTGTTCTTTCACAAGCACTGAGAATGCAGCATCTTTTTGGCTTTAGAACAGTAGCAACAGAATCTTTACTGCTTGTCATCTCCAAATATCAGGCTGTTTCAACAAAGAGCTCAGGTATGCAGCAATGGTTGGGAAAACATTTAATTAGAACATTCTCAGACACTTCTTAAATTGCGTGGATACTGGATTTTCTACATTATTATATTGTCTAAACAATACTTCAGAAAAGCACACGTTTTATAAAGATCAAAAAGGGAAAGGAAAATGAGATTTGGTATCTCTTACATATTCTGCGTTACTTTGTGGTTTCTATGGTGATATCCTCGATCTGACTGCTGTATTTTAAAGCCCCAGGTAAGAAAGCAAGCAATACAATATTTTACAGATGTAGCAGGGCAAAGATTCCCTTTGGAATTTTCCTTGTGGGAAATTAGAAATGAAGTATAAAGCTAAGCACCAGTCAAGACCTTAGATTCCAACTAATATAATGTCTCTCGTCTTAATGCAATCGGTGGTGGGCTGACATTCCTTCTTTACCTTTGTCTCTATCTTTTCTGCTTCTTATTTTTTTCCTTTTCTCTGCCTATCTTTCTCTCTGTAACATTTTTTTCTCTCCCCAAAAGATTTTCCAAAATCAAACCCCTTTTAATTCAAATCACACTGTTATTATTTTTTTAGGTGTCATCAAGGCAGTTCCCATGTACAGGAGAATGAAACAATTCCAATCCTGGGTCATCCTCACCATTGTTGTTATATGTGAGTCCATTGTTACAGCCTGGTGGTGTCATGGATTCTGTGTTGGGCTGCTAACCACAAGGTTAGCAGTTCAAACCTATATGATCCTCAGTAAGAAAATGATAAGTTGCACTGTCCTGATGTGATGCAAAGCCCTGTGAACCCATTGGGGTAGTTCTACTCCATGCAAAGGCTCTCCTAGACCCATAATGGGCTCAACAGACAGGTTTGATATCGATCACTACTATAAATATCATGTACTAGTTAATTAAAAAATCACTAGTATATTTAAATCTATTAGTACAAGGAAATGAAAGAGCTGACATGAATGGAAATGGAATACAGTGATAATTGGTCTTATACATGTTTTCAAATTTTAGTAAAATGTAATGGTAATATTTTCTCGATAAAATAATGTTTTTTTTTCTCCATGGTTCATTTAATAAAGATTAAGTTGTAGCTAAGTAAACCACTTAATAAAAAAAAATTATCATGATTCCCATCCAATAAAGAATTTATACTCTTCCTAATTCCTCTGTGCAATACATATTTTCAACATTTCATTATCATTTTTAAAAGATCATGGTATCTATTCAATAATATACTCACTGGATTAATTTATATGTAAGAAGTGATGATTGATTTGTAAATTTTGACTACAAACCAAGAAAACCAGCAGTGGTTTTGTTGTTGTTGAAGAAATGTAAAATAATTCACAGATATGTTCTCATGGTTCAACATATTTTGTTTGCATAACAAGAGGAACGCTTTGAAACCTTTTCCTGACCCTCAAGGCTCCCTTTCCACACTTTTCATCTCCTCAGACAAGTCTGCTTCCTACAATTCACTTGTCAGAAACCCTAGTGCTGGTTGTGCTTTTGTAGAAATTTTCAGAAATAGAGGTGGCAACTGGCATCTGATGACCCTCTACTGCTGTCTTTTCTGTTGCATTCCATATAGGTGGGAAATCTTTGCTCTTTGACACAAATTTGAAGGAGATACTCAAGTAGACTCTTCCTTTATGAAATATTTTATGCCAGCCTATGTGATTATAGTACTTTACTAGTAGTTTTTTCAGCCAGTCCCAAAACTTGGAAGTATTTGTCACAGGCCCTGACAGTTTCCAGCAGTCAGAAACACATGTTTTATGGCTCTTTACTGAGAAAAGTGAAAGCACTCCATGTTTAAACACATTTTATGGCATTTATTAATAGAACACAATTTATTCTATATTCTAGATGTTCATTTTATTTTCTATATTCTAGATGTTTTTAAAAAGTAATTCGAATTTATAACAAAAATGGCCAGATAATCACTATGCTAATGTGACAAGGCAAACTGTGGTCTAGACACCAATAGGCAATGCCAGGTTACATTTGTTTTTCTTAGTAATTAGTATTTTTAAAAAGTCTGTCATTATTGTCACATTAAGGCTAAGGAAGAAAACTCACCTGTGAAAACTTGTGATTCTAGAGTTATAAATAATTTATTTTATAGGACAGGAGGCAGTAGAGTTTATAGGCAGGTGAGTTGAATATGTGCTTAAATTCTGGAAAAGCATAGTAAATACCTTATACAATCTTTTTTAAAGATTGAAAACAATGTAGACCTCTTTGGCTCTCCTCTATGAGGTTTAACATTATAATCTATGAGGTTTAATATTATAATCTATGAGGTTTAATATTATAATCTATGAGGTTTAACATTATAATCTATGAGGTTTAATATTATAATCTATGATAAAGTAAGAATTGCCTACATGTGTTCTGTCAGATCAACATAAGGATTCTATTGGTATAACCCTACTCATACGACGATCTGAATTGATAGATGAACTGGTGACTTTTATGGAAGAACACCCACTGCCGTGAATCTGACTCTGGCTCAGAGTGACCCTCTAAGATGGGTTGGAAGTGATCCATCGAGTGTCCCAGTGGGAAAGCTGTACCAAAGCAGACTGTGGTATCTTTCTCCTGAAGAGCAGCTAGTTGGTTCCCACTATTTGATTAGCTACCTAATGCTTCAAAAACTATATTATAGACAATGCTTACTAAAAAATTATGTTTATTCATCAAGAATATATTACTACCTGTTTTAGGTTAAACAGCATTCTTAGCTCAACTTCAAATATGGTTCATTAATTGTGTATATGCGTCAATATGTATAGGTTCCTAAGGTGGTTTTCTATACTGGCTATTTTTCTTGTGCATTTTATTACCATTTCCATCCCTCATGGAATAATGGCATCTTTACAGGCTAACAAATAATTCTTATTAAAATATTTCTGGAGAAAATTAAGCCAATGAAATTTTAGTTTCAATTGTGAATCTTTCCTTTAATCCAGATAATATAAGAACCAAAAAAATGTCCAATGATACTATTGGAGAACACACATTTTGGTGTCTGAAATGTTATGCTTGCTTCTGGGTATATTTGACCTGCTGATTAAAAACAATGGTACCAGTTTTTCCCTATAAGCTCTAGTTTTTGATATATAGAACATATGCCATATACCATTTTTCAATATGCTCACTGATGAAAACAGGGTTTTTTAATGCAGTGTTAGCTAGCCAGAGATAAAGTGTATGTGAGCTTCATTTAAAATAGTTTGTATTGTACTAATCATTTAGCTCAAGTTATATGGGACATGGCATCCTTTGAGCAAAGATATATTGGAACAGTGAAAATTACATAACCTGGGATTTTCCCTAAGAATCAGTTCAACTTCACTAGAAACTGAATAGCAGGGAATTGCAATGTGTTATTTTAACACGGGGTCAGAAATAAGAGTTACTATGAAATGCATGAGGAGCCCCAATGGTGTAGTGGATTATGTTTTGATAGCTAACCACAGGTCATCTATTGAGCCCCCCAGCTGCTTTGAAGGATAGATGAGACTTTCTGCTTCCCTAAATAATTATAACTTCAAAATTCCACAGAAATTCCAGTGTGTCCTATAGGATCACTATGATTCAGAATCGACCGACTGTAATGCATTTGGTATAACAGAGATCCAAATGTTCAGATACTCAAAACGGGTATGTCAGACTTCAAATCTCTTTATTAAAATTAAATGTTCCAGTCTTGGTATCAGATTGCACAACTTCTCCAGCCTTAAAAGAAAAAGTTAGAATTTTTCTTAGAAAGAAGCTTTGAGTCACCTTCACCTCTGAAATATTTGATATGAATTATCCATCGAATTCTATACAGCAAAGTGTGCTTTGAAATGATTACTGCATAATTTGAAGAAGAAAAATATAGATCTTCAAAACATTTATGAAAATGACTACGAAGTCATAAGTTTTCAATACTCACAATTGACCTCACACCTTCCGTGTATGTGGTTATTCAATTTATTTTATTCTTTTCCACTCTTCTCAAGCTGGATCTGACTTTGCACGATCTGATTTATAGTTTCTGTATGTATGGCACAGCCTCCCATACCAAAAAGAAAAATCCACTTACCCAAGACAGATACAAACTGCCCCTTGAGATTTTCAAACCTCTAAATTTTTTTCAAGGCTGCAGAGTGATAGGTGGGTTTTAACCCACCTATTGGCAGCTCAATGTGTATACCACTAACCCCATGGGATCATATAGAGCTTTCCTTGAAAGCCCTGTACTGTGTGATTCTTTTTCAAATAGTTCTTATCTTTTCTCTAATCCTGTTATTTGTGTGTCTGAATTCTTCTTATATTTAAAACTAGGAAGGTAAATTAATAAATTAATATAACACCATAGCTTAATTATAGTGTAACACCATATTTAATATGATATCTATTTCATTAAAAATAAATTTCACATGAAAGTTTCAGATGAAAATTGCTCTAAAACAAAAATGTAGTTTTGACCAAAGATTCTATAAAGGGCTGCTACTAAAAAAGGGGGAAATACTAAACAATATATCAAATTCTACTAGAATCCATTTTGTCACTAATGAGGCTTGATATACCCCTGCTTTTATTTCCCTGAGGTCATCTTAGAAACTCAATCCAAGAATATCCTTTGTAGTCTTTTAAAAGGGAAATACCAGTTTAGCTTAATGGTTAGAGATCCTCTGTCTTGAGCTGTGTGCTCTTTGAAGGTTCCCCTGCATTGAATGAAATGGACGGGAGAAGCTGCAACTATTAGGTGGAGAATTCAGGACCAGAAAATGGCAGAGGGTGAGAATGGCTGCAGAAAACGACGCGTGTAATCAATGTAACTGCATTGTACCTGTAAAAATCACCGACTTCACAGATATCCCACCATCTAGATGCTTACTGATAAAAATTAGTATAAAAAATAAAAATGCCACATATATTTGTTTTCTTATTCTTATATGTATAGAATATATAACATAATACAGCATATAACTTAAGAAAAGAAAAAAAAAGTGGTAAGTAAAAGTCCTGGTGTACCATTTTAATTTTTGAGTTCTAACATGGTTCTTTTCTGTGTTAAGGAGAAAAAAAACCCTTATCTTTTCAACCTTTACAATAATTATACTATTTTACTAATAAAAGGCATAGAATACTCGTTTTAAGATTTAACTGAATTTATACTAATATTAACCTATATACTAAGAAACCATATGTTTTTAAAGACAATAAATTACTAAATGCCCCATTTTTTTTTCACAGATTACATTTTAATTCTTTCAATTGTGAGAGAATGCACTTTAATTCTTAGATTAGGAACAAAAGTGTCATTGCATCACAGCTTACATTCTTTACACTAAAACAAAGAAAAACATCTATCGTGTCAAGCTGTCTTCTTGTGAAAAGCAATACTCTGTATTATGAAATAAATGTTCTTAGTTTGTAGACATTACAAGGGTGATAAAAATGAAGTGTAAGAAATATTATAAAGAAGCGCACATGGATTGTGAGAGTTATTGTGTAATAGAGATCCTAGATATACCCTAACTAAAGTGCTCCTTGTCTTTGTCTCCAGATTAATAAATATTGGAGTCATAGAGATGCCTTGTGTTGAAAACTTTCAGGCCGCATCTGAAAGCTGGCCAGATCAGGAAAGACTCACGTGAGAGGCTGTTCTCAACTAGCCCCGGGCAGCATGGGTTAACCCAGTGGATCTCAACCTGTGGTTCATGACCTCTTTGGTGGGGGGGGGGGGGTGTCAAACGACCCTTTCACAGGGGTAACCCGATTCATAACAGTTAAGAAGTAGCAGCAAACATAATGTTATGGTTTGGGAGGTACCATCACATGAGGAACTATATTAAAGGATCGTGGCAATACGAAGGTATTATGGTTTAACCTATTATGCACTACTGACCAATAAATGTCAAAAGTACTGTTTCTTGGGTGATAACAGTAACTCCTTTAGAAGACGGGGTGGGAGGGTGGGAGGAGAGGAGGGCTATTATTAGTATGCTCCTAGGAACATGGTAAATTTGATGGTGGCAGAAAACATGGCATGAGGACAGAGCCTGACCTCCTTGGACCACAGAAAGGAGAAGGCATACCCAACTTCACTCCAAGGATGGTTTCTAAGAAGCATGGTCCACATATGCCTCTGTCCTCCAATTTTTGTCAACCTATTCTAACACTGACCAGTCTGCTTAGTTTGGTAATTATGATGGCCACACAGAGCTCACAGACAATGTACACAATTAGGGAGGATTCTTAGGGAATTTAACAGGTTACCGCAATTTAGGATCAGAAAGCTTTAGAATTGGATACAGTCCATTTGCCTGTGGCAGCACTTTTCCTTAGCCATGTAGGTAAGTCTCTCTCTGGCCCTGACTTCTCAGCCACAGGAACCCTAGGTCTCTGTCCCTAGGGAAAGTGTTAGAAACAGCTCCCTTTGTGCTGATAGTCTCATATAACAACCCATTAGGCAAGGCAGCCTCCTTCCCAATGGTACTCAGTTTCACTTATTCAATGGGATGGGGGGTTGACTGTCACATCTGTGACAGTCTGTGCTGCTGCCTTGATTCTTTCTTTGTCTCTCTTGCCACCCTTTCTCCACACGGGTATTCTGGACAAGTATAGCTCCCCTTTCTGCTTATTTTGAGAGTCTTTCTGTTCCTAGGCTGGCTCACTGTGGACCAAACAGCATGGAAACCTCACTAATCCTGGAGTTAAAGCCACACGCTCATTTGGCGAAGTAGCAAAGCCTATCTTTAGAAGAGTCACACTTCACTACACTACAGGGGTCATCCCAGACTTTTTCCTATGATCCTCTTCATTTGTACTGGTCATTCGTGCTACAATACATCTGTAGTCATACATATCCTACACTCTTTGTGAATTATTTCAAAGTGTCAGTAGACCAGAAAGTACAGTCAGATGGACTACTAAACTTGCATCTGGCATTCTGAACAAGTAGCAGAAAATCAACGCAAAATTGTTGGCTAGCAGGTCAGAACTTCTGGGTATCAAGTGAATTTTCCAAACTTGCAGATGGTGTCTCGTATTTGGTGAAGGACGGTGTCTTAGTAACTTGCGAGTTCTAACCTAGTTCTATATTTCTAGCATAAAAAAAGAGAGAATGTGGTGGGGGGAGCTAACTAAAAGATAAACACATGATAGTGAAGAACTAGTTCAATGGCTTCATTTTGAAGATTAGGTTCATACTGCCCTGACTGTAACATATGTAATAGATTGATGTTGTTAGCCAGGCAGAAGTGGACAAAGAGAGGAGAGGTGCTTTTGTCAGGTATCTGGCAGGAATCATAACAGAAAGAAGAGAAGTTGAGCTATGTTTCCTTATGTGTCTGTCTAGCATAATGTCATATGGGAAATTTGGGAAGGCATTTTTTGAGATGGGTAGGTCTTACTAGGCTAAAGTGATGGGGCAGTATAGCTACGTGGTTCTTGAAGCCACAGAATGCCCGTGGCCCTCTTTGCAATGTGAGTCACAGGTTGGGCTGCTAACTGCAACGCTGGGGAGATTGGGAAGAAGGGAGAAAGAATTGTAAAACTATGATTTTAGAGATCTAGCTTATAAAAAAATCATAAAAGAAACTACAACAGTGATCAAAGTAGGTAGATATCCAGAAGAGAGCTTTCATGAAGTAAAAGGAAAGTGTTTCTAGGAGCTTTTGAACAGTGTTGTATTGCTTTGAGAGGTCAAGTAAGATAAATGTATTTTCCTATTATTTCTGTAGGAGAGAAGTCTTTCAAGACTGGCAATGAGGTAGACATAAAATAGATTAGAAAGACAGATTTCCAAGTCATGTATTTAAATTTTATCTTTTTAGTAACACTTTCATGACATGCGAGTTTAACAGTATTTAAAAGAGTTTATGAATTCAGTAATATTTGAAGTTTTTTATTATATGTAAAAGAACTCAATTTATAAACAGTAATCAAATACTTTAAAAAATAATTTTCTAACAAGTTTTTGCTAGTTTTTTATATTATCTCTAAGTTTGCACCATAGACTATAAAATAGAAATTTTATTTAATATTTTTAATATTTTTTGTTATTTTTAAATTCTAATTTTGTTATTATATCTTTTTATTCCAGTTTTATATCATGAGTTATTTAGCTTGTTTTTTAATCATTGATTAAATTATAAAAAGCTAAACAATTAAAATTTAAAAATTCATTATATGAAACATTACAAAGAAATTCAATATAGAATTTAATAACCAGCAAAAAGTAGAGTATGATTAAGTGTTCTGTGAAGACTCGATGCCTTTCAAGATCATTTTCAAAGTCATGGAGTGAAATTTCAGTAACAAAAATTTGAAAATAATACATAAATTGAGTCCTTCATTTTTACCTGCAAAATGGGACAAATTCAACTCTCCAAATTCATAATTTATAAAAATGATAAATTAAGCTACATTTTTTGAAATAATTTATGGAGTATTAAAAATGGATAAATCCTATTGTGAAGTTTCTGGAGTGGTTTACCTCGGTTCTTGCTTCCCAACACTGAAAGAGTTCACAGGGCAGAAGCACTTTTATAATCCAAGTGCTTATTTTTGAGGAAAGAGGAAGTTTTAGGTATTACAGTCTCAAAAGCACAGTATTTTTGGAAAGTGTGCAAGGCTGTGGAGGATCACAGAGGAGTTAACGACTGAATGCGAAAAACCATGTGGAAAGAATACCCGAACAGGAGCACAGAATCATGCGTGTGGAAGCAAGAACAGGAAAATCTCCAGAGTGATCAGGTCCTAAGTGGGCGTGCAGGCATGTGCACGCACATATGCTAGAGGAATCTCACCCTCCACTGGGAAGCGTTCACATGAACAAGAGACGAGCCTATGTTATTTATCCCCACTGGCTGTGGAGGCGTGGTTGAGGGTATTGGCTGATCTTATTGGGTGAATTTTAGTGCACCTGTGTGATGTCATCTGCGTAGGCTGTGGCAAGATTTAGCTTCACCTGTCCTTTGGTGGCCTTGGTCTGCACATGCTCAGTTTGGATTTTCCCATAGGTGTCTAATTAGTGTTCCTGATTTATTTCCAACCCCTTTACTGTGGCATGGACAGCTAATTTTCATTTAGTGAAGGCATTTGGGAAGACAACACCACTTTTCTCCCTAATCTAGCGACCTATCACTATAACATTTTGTACCAAAGAACAGACTTTGGGATTTGCCAAGGGGACGAAGTCAAAGGAGCGATAAAGCAATAGACTAAAGTGCTGACTAGTGTTAACTTGGGTAGAATGGAAGATACTAGTACATAGGCTGGAGAAGAGATGGGGTAAAACTTTCTCTCTCCAACCCTTATTGTTTGTGTAAATAGTGTCTAGTCACTGGTTTTTAATTTATACAACAATCCGTGCATTATTTTAGATTGAAAGACTTTCCTATACATGTATACATTTCTTTTCTCAGCAGTATTTTAAATTCTATGCCACCTGCTAAATTAATTACACTGTCAATTGGATTACCATAGCTCCCGTAAGTATTATCGGTAATATTTCCCAGTAAAATGATAACCATGAGTATAAAGTGGACTATATCGAAACCAAAATCTGTTCATTTATCCATGGTTTATATAAACATATAAACATATATAAACCATGGATAAATGAACAGATTTTGCGCTCACACTTAATTGTAAGCCCTACTATAAGAAAGATTAAGAAATCACTGAAGATATGGGTTCTATATCTGTGATATAAATGTGAGAAAGAAATCAGGTGGTACTCATTTATCAGAAAGAATAGCATCTGGGGTCTTAAAAACAATAACAACAACAAAAACAACCCATAAAAACTCATTTTCATGGAGTTGATTCTAAGCCTATAGAAGAGGGTGGGACTGCCACTGTGAGTTGCCAAGATTGTATCTCATGGAATCACAAGGCCTTGAAACAGATAGCCATCTAAGTGAGGTGTCAGCTAAGTCCCCGCAGAAGAAGCCCACCAGCCTCTGTAATCTAATGAGTGTAAATCATTAAATCCAAGACAGGAGGAAGGCAATGTATTAGAGCTTATCTTCTGAACCTGCGGTTTGCAGTAGGATATGACAACGGAAGCTGCAAGTCTATTAAAGTGTCCTCACATAAATTCAGCTTCCTGTGAAACCCCCTGACCCTTGCCTAGGGATTTGAATCATCTTGTTATCAGAGTGCAATGGAAAGTGGATTAATTCAGATGTAGCTAGGTTAAACGTTAATATCTAATCTGTGGGGGGAAAGGTGTTTGTTCCTGAGTCAAACAGTACAGGATCACCACCTTCCACAGTTCGGGGTTCATGGGAAAATGCTGATGGCTCAGCCATGGGAGTTGATGGAGCAATGACTGGCCTGAATCCCCACCTCAGATAAACACACTTGACCCCTGTTTCCTGACTAAAACTGCGGAAGGCAGCAGTCTGCACATTTATCCCATCCTCCCCACCATCTGTGAATAACGTGGTTGCTGTGTTGTTAATGCTTCTTTCTAAACCTTCAAATTGTGAACTGTCCCCTTGTGCCATCCTGTCCCCTGTGGCAGGGGATGTGCAGGGGATATATTTAAGGCTGCCTCTCATAAAGATGGAGATGCTGGAGTTTCTGTGCTTCGGGGACCCCTGTGCTCCAACTTTGGCGATTCCTTTTGTATATAAGTTTTTCCTGTTGCAGACTGAGCCCTCTTGAATGATTCATAATGTGAGATAAGAGATCCACTCAATAGTATCTTACAGTTATCATTTGTTTTCCCTTTTGAACCATATTTAGTTTGTTTCTGCTTTTGTCATTTTCTGCTTTCTTTTTGATTGAAATGTCTTTTTGTTTTATTTTCTCCTTTTTAAAAAATGGCTTTATGTGAAACCCAGAATAGGTAAGTCTATAGACAGGCATTTATAGTTTCTCAGGGCTAAGCAGGGAATACTGGGGAGAAATTAATAGCTAATAATACTGAGTATAATACTGAAACATTCTAAAAGTGATTGCACAACACTTTTTAAGATATTTAATTCATTGAATTATATGGGATGTGAAACATATGGCAGTAACACTGCTGAAATTAAAAAAAATAGACCCCCAAAAATAGTATGCAAAAAAAATTGGGAGAGAGTGAGGGATAAACTATAGGGAGGTTTACTAGTGGTTTAAATCGTTAAATACAAATTTTTTGATGTTTAAATGTAAACCTCCAAAAAATTTACAATGAAAACCAAAAACTGAACTTATGATAAAAAATGCTGATGAATAAGAATGAGATAAAACAGTAATTAGAAAATAAAGTAGAACGACAATAGGTAATCTTCAGATGACAGAATAACTCTCATCTGAGAAGTGTTGTTGAAAACTACAAATGTTAAATAAGACAGTGACTGATTGGAATGACATTGGATAGATTGACACAGATGAAAATGTCTAGATATCCTGGAGTTTACTATTTATTTAACACTGTTGGTAGAGAACAAATTCATTAAAATTAAACTATTCTCTTGTTGCTCTTCAGATAAATATTTTTCATATAAAAACTTGTCAGCTGTGATTTTCATTCCAAATTTCCATTTCTTTTGCTTTGTAGAGCCTTGTTGATGGGGTGGGTTATGTGTTGGGCTGCCAACCACAAGACTAGTTCTTCAAATCTAGAAGATGCTCGATGGGAGAACCAGGAGGCTTTCTGCTCCCATAGAGATTTACAGCCTTGGAAAACCCAAGAGGCAGCAAGTTTACTCTGTTCTAGAGGGTTCTTATGAATTAGACATGATAGCAATGAATTTCTTTTTTCTTTGAAAAAGGAACCTATGGTTTTACTATATTAATTGGACATTTTAAACAATGAACTATTTCTGAAACTTGCTGTCAAATTTCTACAAAAGAGTGAATCCAATGTTACAGATTATTTTATTAAATGCTATAGGTTTAAGTTGGTCAAATAAAAAAATACTTGGTAAATCAGGTGGCTCTACATAATACATAAGACATTTCAACTCCTTTTCCATGACGCAGGACAAAGGAGATATCTAATAAGAGTTTAGGATGAGGTTAGCATAAGAGCAAAATGAATAATTAATTACTTGATGCCTCTTCCAGAAGTATCAATTTTTAAGCCTTTTTATTGTGAGTTGGCTGAAGGTTTGCCAAGCATCATTCGTTTGGTATTCAGCAGTTCCTGCACATTCGTTTTCCCTTAGCCCTTTCCGTTTCTGTTCTTCCTTCTGTCCTAGCTCTCCAAACTGTATCCTTGAGTAAAGGCTGCTTTTTCTTTGAAATCTTAAATGGTTGAGTTTTCATTTCCAGACCTGAAGGGTGCTAAGATCCATAGCCTGGGGGGTTCCACTAGATTCTCTCCTATCAGTAAGCTTGGTCTCATTTGTGCTGTCCAGTGCTGCTCCGCAGGGACTCCGTGGCAGTGCGTTTGGTTCTGGTTTTCCACCCAGACCTGCTCATTCAGTCATTTGTGGATCAGTGAGTCCTGCTACTGGCAGTGGGCAATTCTAGTTCTTTAGGTTGCTGGATCATGGAGACAGAGGCTTGCGTGATATACATGTGTTAACGTTAATGTAGGTGAAGACTATACAAAAAAAGGAAAGTTGGTAAGAAGCAATGGAGGTGAGGAAGACACAGAGATTTGTAAGCATTAAAGGTAATAGAGGTTAGTACTGAGTTAGACTACTACCTTATGCTGACACCATAAAAATCTATTTGGTTCATCAAGTTCTGAACATACACAACCCATAGTTAGTATTAGGGGTGTGTGTGTTGGGGGGGGGGATTCATTTCATTTAAAGCAATGATAAACATTTTTAAGTTGCTATTTGATCGCCAATTGCGATTGAGAACATGGCTAAATTTGGTGGGGCAGTCTTAGTAGCCACCAGCATATGGGATGCATTCTAGAGCACTGGCTCCTAGGTTTGCATTACCTGGGAGTGCTACAAACGTGAGTAGTTGGCTGTACAAGAACCCACAAAGTCAGAACCTCTGTGAGTGGGTCCAGCTCTATTTTCTCTACGCTTCTTGATGAAACCCATGCTCAAATTTCACAGCCACAATCAAACGAGGAGACATAAATAAGCCTTAAAATATTCATTAAAATATTCAAGTATGGGCTAATTTTAGCTACTAGCTGCGTTTTCTTCTTCCACATAATGGTTTCCAACTTGACACTGACGTACACCATTGCTATTGTTTCAGATGAAGCTTTTTAGAATGGCACTGTAGGATAGAGGTGGTGCATTCTGCACTTTTATTCTTTTCTTTTCTTTTTTTCTTTAAACTCAAATATCCTAGTCCAATTTGTGAGGAGGATATTTGAAAGGATCGATAAGAAAATAGACACAGAAACAGTTTATCTGTCTTTTTAATCTTCCAGTCCAATTTTCAATTTGAATTTACTCTCTTCATATAATGGAAGGAGAGAGAACATGATAATGTGTTATACCCTGGGATATCCGCTCTCCCTCCTGGGCATAATCATGGAAAAAGAGTGATTCTTCTTAAAACTGTATTAGTTAAAATTTTAAAGTCACAATTACAGAATGTATTTGCATGCATAATATATTGGATTTGAAATTATAAATATTGTAGATAAGATAAGTAAAGGGTATTTTTTTCTACTAGTAGTTACTTTTAGAATGTCAGGGTGCATTGTTTACACTGGGGAATTTTCGCTCAAATTAAAGTTTTGCTTGCTCACAAGCCATATTTTATTATATGTCATTGTGGGGAGCTGAAGACTGACCTCCCTTAAGTAAATCAAACTCCCGATGCCTGTAATATGTTTATGTTATTTACTTAGCAAAAATGACTTTGCAGATATAGTGAAGCTGATATCTTGAAGGGGAAAATTGTCCTGAATAATCCAATAGATTCTAACTGCAATCACTAGTATATATGAAAGAAAAAGACAAAAGAGATTTCACAAAAAAGGTGGTGGCAATGTGAAGGCTGAAGCATGAGGCTATGCTGCTCATATTGAAGGCAAAAGGCAATGCCAGGAACACAGGCCTGTAAAGCTTGTGGCTCTAGAAACTGGAAAGGCAAGCAAAGATATTCTCCCCTAGAGGTTACAGATGCAATCATGGTTTTACTGACCCCACGATTTCAACCCAGTGAAATCTAATTCAAACTTCTGTTTCCAGAGTTGTAGGAGAATAAATGTCTAATTTTTAAGCCATTGTGTGTGTTAAATAGTTATAGTGTTGTTGTTAGGTCCCATTGAGTGGGTGGCAACCTACAGCAACCTTATGCATAACTCCGCCCAGAATTGGAGTCCTTACCTGTTGCTTTCTGGCTTGGGCAGGGAGAGTTCTAGGTTGGAGTTACTATCAGGCTGCTGTCTTCCCGAGATCCTCCATTTTACTGCATTCTGTTTGACAAAGCAATAAAACTATCCACAAAAGAAAGAAACACAGTTGTGATCAAGTCAACTCATTTATGATTAGTTTATGTCAGTATCAAATTGTGCTCTCAAGGTATACCTTTCAGTGCTTCACTAGATGGGCTTGAATTTACAGCCATCCAGTTAGCAGCTGAACATGGTCATCATTTGCATGCTGAGAGATTATGGATTAGACAACTTGCTTCCACTTCTTGGTCCGGGAGTATCGAGTTGAAATTGCAGAAGAGCACATGTAGTAGAAAGTATTATAGCCTTTGTGGAAAAATAAAATTGGGTATGAAGATGAAGCTTTGAGTTATATGTCAATTTTTAGACCAGTAAACATAAAGGCAATAATTAATGTATTAAAGAAAAAAATATTTGAGAAATAAATATTTAATTATTCTTGGTTATAGACTTATAAATATCTCTATGATGATATTACTCTCTTGATGAGCCCCCATAAGTAATTTCATGCATAATTAATTAGAATTATGAAATGTCAATAGAGCACTAGAAAGGACTGTCTAAAATATGGGATAATAATGGTATGCTGATTAATAGATACATAATGCATATATGTATATATGATCCTAGTTGTTGTGTGTAATCAATATTGAATGACAGATGGTATCTCCACTTGCTGTTCCAAACTTTTATGCCAAGTTCTGGACCTGTTAGCAAAAGAACTTCCACATAGGTATTGATGCAAAAAATATTTCCTCACATAGAAAAGATGCAAAACAAGGTTTGCTTCAAAAGTGGGAACTGGGGCCACATGATCATCAGGCACATTCCTTGTAATCAACACAGGATTGGTGGTCTACCCTACATATGCAGCATTGAGCGTAATAACTTCCCCTCAGAATATGAGGCCAGGAGTTTCCCCCAACATAAACGAAACAGACAAGTAGAGACAGAGAAACTTATTTTATAGTTTCCATTGTCAGCTAATTTTCCAGGCTCAAGGTTTTGATAAAGCATGAGGTTTCAGCAGTTTGTATTTTTTTTAAACTTTCCCTCCAAACATTACAGGGCAAAGCAGCACTTCAGGAACCTTACGCTCTATCAGGGAATGCTTAAACATCTAATTAAATGTAGTAAAGCTTTGAAGAGGTGGTAGAATAAAAATAAGTAGTGAAAATATTGTCAATGAGAAGACATAGTTGACATGAGAAAATCACATATTTTAGAAGAAAGCACAATTTAAAATTTTGAAGGACAATTAATTTTCAAAGGAACACCATGCTCCTCAAATACCATATGAAAAAATTGCAGAAGTGGGAAATCTTCTCCCCAGCTGCCTTTTATGAATTAACCTCTCTTTCTTTTTACTAATCTTCTTAGGCTGAGTGGATTCCTTGACTTTCCTTTATCCCAAGACAGTTTCCTGGGACTTACGCCTGCCATGCTATTTCCCATCAAGAGCATCACACACGAAAACAAACAGGAGGCCATTAAAGGAAAGGAAAAGATTTACATGGTTGTCAGTGAAGATTCTGAAACTTACTTCTAACCATAGAGTAGCTGAGGCAAATGCAAAAATAAATGAAGTGAAATGCTGAAAAGAACATGTTCAATGGGAACCCTAGAAAACAAAGTAAACTATTACAATGTAATATGCAAGGTTTAGAGTTTGTTGTTGTTATAGGTGCTGTCAAGTCAGCTCTACCCATCATGATCCCATTGTCACAAAGGTAATGCTGCCCAGTCTTGCACACCCTCCTCCAAATGGTTCCTGTGCCCGAGTCCATTGTTGCAGCCACCGTGTCCATCCGCCTCAGTGAAGGCCTTCCTCTCCCTCCTCCACTGGCCCTCCCCAGGGACTGGCTCCTCCTGACCTCACTCCCAAAGTATGTGTGATGAAGCTTTTCTGTCCTTACCTCTAAGGACCATGCTGGCTGTACTTCTTCCAAGACAAATTGTTTTGTCATTTAAGCAATATGAAGTCTTTTCAATATCCTTTGCCAGGCACACAATTCAAATACATCAATTTTTCTTTGGTCTTCCTTATTCCATGTTCAACTTTCACATGCAAATGAACCAATTGAAAATACCATGTTTTGGGTCAGGCACATCTTAGTCCTCAAAGTAACATCCTTGCTTTTCCATATTCTAAAGAGATCTTGTGCAGTAGATTTACCTAATGCAATACATCTTTTGATCTCTTGACTGCTGCTTCCAAGAGCATTGTGGACCCAAGCAAGACAAAATCCTTGACAACTTCAACTTTTTCCCCCAGTTATCATGATGTAACCTATTGGTTCTGTTACAAGGATTTTGTACTTCTTACATTGAGTTGTCATACACATTTAAGGATGCAATCCTTGATCTTCAATAGTAAATGTCTCGAGGTCTCCTCACTTTTAGTACGAATGGTGGCATCTGCATGTATCAGGTTGTTCATAAGCCTTTCTCCAATCCTACAGCTGGATTCTTCTCCATATAAACCAATTTCTCTGATGATTTGTTCAGCATACAGATTGAATACGTATGGTGAGAAAATATAATCTTGATGTCCACCTTTCCTGATTTTAAATCATGCTGAGCTCAAGTTAGAGAACCAAAATGAAAGAACATGGTATATCTTACACTGAAATAACTAAAGAAAAAGTTCAAACCTCTAGTTGCAATATTGAAAGATTGCAATATCAAAATATTGAATAATGTAATAAGCCTAAAAAGGTGGGAAGAATGCATCGTATGACTCTATTGAAAAGAACTAGCCAACATTCAACTGTTTTAAAGGGTAACATAGGATCAAGAACCAATGACACTGAAGGAAGCAATCTAAGTTGCACTGAAGGCATTGCATAAAATTAAGGCTCCATAAATTGATGTAATGCCAATTAAAATGTTTCAACAAGCTGACGTAGTACTGGTAGCATTCACTTGTCTAGGCCAAGAAATGTGAAAGACAGCACTGTGGCCAACTGAGTGTAAGAGATCCATATTTGGACCTATTCCAAAGAACAGTGACCCAATAGAATGCAATTTCATGAATATTATTACATGCAATTCAAATTTTGCTGAAAATCTTTCAACAATGATTGCAGCAGTACATTGAAAATGTGCTGCCAGAGCTTCTGGCTAGATTCAGAAGAGGATGTGGAACAAGAGATATCATTAGTGACATCAGATGGATTTTGGTTAAAGCAGAGAATACCAGAAATAGATGTACTTGTGTATTTGTGTTTTATTGATCACGCAAGGCAATTGACTCTAAGTTGTAACAAACTATGGGTAACCGTGAGAACATGGGGAGTTACAGAACACTTAACTATGCTCGTGCAGAACCTGGATGTGGATCAAGGGGAAATTGTGTGAGTATTATAAGGAAATACTGCATGGATTCAATCAGAAGGGATGTGTGTCAGGGTTGTTTCCACTCTTCTACGTGAAGTGCATGGCATTGAAATAGGAGGAGGCTTACTAACAACCAGTTACACATGGATGATACAAATGTGCAGAAAGGAATTGGAAATACAGGGAATCCAGGGCGGATGATCCCTACAGGACCAGTGGTGTGAGTGGTGATACTGGGAGGGTAGAGGGAGAGAGGGTTGGAAAGAGGGAACTTATTACAAGGAACTGTATGTGACCTCCTCCCTGGGGGACAGACAACAGAAAAGTGGGTGAAGGGAGACATCGGACAGGGCAAGATATGACAAAATAATACTTTATAAATTATCAAGGGCTCATGAGGGAGGGAGGGGAAAAATGAGGACCTAATGCTGGGGTCTTAAGTGGAGAGGAAATGTTTTGAGAATGATGAGGGCAATGAATGTACAAATGTGCTTTACACAATTGATGTATTTATGGATTGTGATAAGAGTTGTATGAACCCCTAATAAAATGATTTTTAAAATGTAATCCATTTTAAAAGACAGTAATAAATGTACCAGGGGTACAAAAAAAACAAAACAAAAAAAGAAAGTGAGGAGGACTTGAAGCACTTGCTGATGAAAAGCAAGAATTACAGCCAGCAGAACGTATTACAACTCAGTGTAAAGAAAAGCAAAATTCTCACAATTTGACCAATAGGTAACATCATAATAAACGAAGAAAAGATTGAATTTGTCAAGGATTTTGTCTTGCTGGATCCACACATAATACTGAAGTAGCAGTCAGAAGATCACAAGATGCATTCCATTGGATAAAGCTGCTGTGCAAGTCCTCTTGAAAGTATTGGAAAATAGGATGCTCCTTAAGGACTAAGATATATATGTGTTACACAGCCATGATATTTCAGTTGCCTCATATGCACGTGAAAGTTGGACATTGAATAAGGAAAAGTGAAGAATAATTTATGCATTTAAATTATGGTGTTGGCAAAGAATATTGAAACTACCATGGAATTCAAAAAACAAAACATAACTTGTCTTGAGAGTAAAGCCAGAATGCTCCTTAGAGGCAGGAAGGGTGAGTAGTCGGTCTTATGCCCTTTCGACATATTCTCAGGAGACACCTGTTTTTGGAGAAGGACATCATGCTTTGTGAATTAGTAAAGCAATTGGGGAGTGAAAAAGAATAAGACCTTCCTGGAGATGGATTGTCCCAGTGACTGCAGTCTCTGGAACTATTGTGAGGACGGCCCAGGAGCTCGCAGTGTTTCATTCTGATGTATCCAGTGCTGTGATGAATTGGAAATAACCGAAGGCACCTAACAATAGCCCCAAGCGATTCCCCCGGATATGCATGTAAGAGATTTTTTCATCCCTCAGATCTTGGTACCATTTTACTTTTCCTACTGTAGGCTTGGAGCCTTGGTAGCATTATGAGATGAGTACTAGGCTGCCACCTGCCAGGATCAGTATTTGGAACCCACCAGGATCACTGCTGGAGAAAGAGAGGCCATCTGCTCCCATGCTAAAAATTACAGCCTCTCACACCCTAGGGAGCAATTCAACTCAGTCCTATAGGGTCACTATGAGTTGGAATAAACTCAATGACAGTGGGTTTGATTTTTCTCTGAGTTTATTGAGGCCCTTTTCACTTATTTTTGTGCACCAATTTGTTTACTTTCTATATTCTCAAAAATAGATATGGTTTCTATAAGGACAGAGACTTTTTCCCTGACCTTTTTATTCCTGTGTTTCAGGTTTTAAATGAACTTAGCACACAGTAGATGCTTATTAAATGCTAGTTGTATGATTCAATTATAAAGTACATTCTAATAATAAATAGTAGTTAGTTGGCTCAGATGTTTATATCTAGGAGAAATAAAATGTTTCACAATATATGGAGAGGATTTACAAAAGTGGCTTGGAATTATGTTCAACTGAGAGTACCCAGACCCCCAAAATAATTGTGGTTACAGGCATTCTATTTCATCTCTAATTTATATAAAAATTATGCTCCAATACTGTCAACTTGCTACAGAACTTCACAAGAAAGTCATAATATTTCTACTTTGGGAGATTTCTGAGAGTTCTCAAGACCAATTTTCCAGAGGTTTATAAATTCACTGGGACAATATTTGTTTCTTTTAGAATCAAATACATGAAAGATGCAGACAATGATCTCCATTCCTGTTTTAAAATATAATATTTAAATTATTATCAAGAAAGAGAAGAAAAAATTGGGGAAATATCTAATCATCCCTGCCAAACAGAGAGAGAAGAAAATGAATATTTATTGGGCTTCCACCAAGATTAATGGTGGAACTTAGTAAATATTTTCTTGTTTGGTAGTCCCAGCTCACAAAAATGCTGATTCATGTTCTTGTCCCTTGTTGCATATTAGGGCCTGAATAAATCTTTTTCGTTTGAGTTCTCAGGTGGGATAGAATACCACATCTGTTTAACATCAAAAACCCTATGGTTTTCATTTCAGAGATTAACATAATCACTGAGGTCTGACAAGAAAATCTGAGATAAATGAAACTCTTTGCATTCTCCTTTGGGAAAAGATCTGTAATTAACAAGTGTCAAATAATTACATTTTTAAGATATTTATTTTAGAAATTAGAATATGGCTTATTTTAAATATAAATTTCAAAACATATTATTTTATAATCTTTTCACTGATAGAAACATAGTCCCCAGATTATCTGGGAGAAATTCACACATAAATGTAGTATTAAAAACATTCTGATTAATATGTATCCAAGCTGTGAGCAATCAAATTACAAAGACTAGAATTAGAAAATCATTACCAAATCAAGGATACAATGATAAAACAATTTATTATTTTCTTAAAAGTTCCAGTAATTCTAAAATTGGGAGACAGGAAGCTATGGCCATTTTACACAGTTTCAACTATTGTTGGACTTCAAATAGGAAGTTAGATCTTTTAGGAAACACTCATATTTTTATGAATAGTGACTTTTTACAAAACAATGAAAAATTACTCTGATTAATTATGTAGAGAATCCTTGTTTCGTAATTAAAAATGAAATAGTTTGAAATGGGAGAGTACACACATAAAAACCTAGAAGGTAGTTCGTGTTTTCAGTTGGGACGCACATAGACAAGTGTAATACATAGATTGTCAGTGGGCCATAAACTATGCTTTCTTTGAGATACAGGTAGAGAATAGGTCTGCATATAGTATCCATGGGCCAGAAACTATTCTTTAATAATTATATCTTACTAATGTGTTAATAATCCCATAATGTATTATATATTTAAATAGAATTCAATTGATTAAAGTACAATTGTTTGAGAGTATGGTAATTGGCAATGTCAAACATTTAGAGGCAGTGGGTAAAATAATTATAGTGTCCGATGTCTCCCTTCACCCACTTTTCTGTTGTCTGTTATATATAGGAGGAAGTTATATGTAGATCCTTGTAATCAGTTCTCCCTTTCTAACTCACTCTCCCTCTACCCTCCTAGTATCGCCACTCACACCACTGGTCCTGAAGGGCTCATCCGCCCTGGATTCCCTGTGTTTCCAGTTCCTATCTGTACCCATGTACATCCTCTGGTCTAGCCAGATTTGTAAGGTGGAATTGGGTTCATGATAGTGAGGGTGGAGTGGGGAGGAAGCATGTAGAAACTAGAGGAAAGTTGTATGTTTCATCGTGTAAGATATGACAAAATAATAATTTATAAATGATCAAGGGTTCATGAGGGAGGGGGAACAGGGAGGAAGGGGGAAAATGAGGACCTGATGCCAGGGGTTTAAGTGGAGAGCAAATGTTTTGAGAACGATGAGGGCAATGAATGTACAAATGTGCTTTACACAATTGATGTGTGTATGGATTGGGATAAGAGTTGTATGAACCCCTAATAAAATGATAAAAAAAAGAATGGAGTCACAGATTTGACAAATATATGAAGTGTAAATGGAGAGTACTTTGAGGGTGATATGGTAGTTAAAAAATAATTATAGTGAAAGATAATGAGAATTAAAGTCTGCATACTAGTGAGAGGAATAGCAAACAGATTTACATAATATATATTTCTGATAAGGTTCTTTTGCCAAAATATTAAATACATAGCTTTTGAAAAAAATTCATAGGGGGGGTTTGCTCTCATATTATTACACTATACAACATTGGCATTTAGTATATTTGCTCCTTCTTTTTTGCTGAATGTAATTTTGGCTTCTAAATAATTTTTTAAGAAGAATGAAATGAAATACTTTAAAGCTTGCCTATTTAAAATAGGGAACTCGATTATACGTTCAAATAAATCATATTTCTGAAGTCGCTTTGTTTTGGAAACTGAACTGACTCTCTGGCTAACATAACTGTTCTTAAATTGCTGTGCCACATTTTATAAGCTTGTGTAACTCGGCTCTTCTTGCTCACTTGAGGATCAGCTGCATCTGGCAACTCACTTAAGCCAATGCCATGCATTAATCACTTCCCATTATTATAGTTATGAAGTATGAAAGTTTTCACACTTGTGAAGTTTCAAAAATAGCTAAAGCTGAAGCTTCCACTTTCCTCATTTCAAAATGATTACAAGGAAGTCTGTTAAGAAAACGAGCACCTGTGTCCAGTTAGCTGCTGTGGTCACTTCAGATGATTTGATTTGACAGTTGAATATGAGGTTTTTTTTTAAAAGTTCCAAGAATATTGAAACTAAAAAATAATAAAAATTCTTCATGAACTTTTGAAGCCCTTGCATAATCAAATTCCACTTGCTGCTTATTGAATTCAATGTCTTTCAGCATATTTGGTTTATGGTGGTGTAAATGCATCACTTTCATAATATTTTATTTTTTGCTTTGATAATCTTTTGATGTGATTTAACTCTTTAAACTTAAATAACCACTTGATATAATACTTAAGAACAATGGTATAGTTTATGAAATCTCTAAAAAAATTTAAGTTCTTATTTTTAGAAAATATAAAGGGCTTCACAAAGTTACTGGAAAGTGGAATTAAAATATATGTTCTATTACATAATACTTTCTGTTTTCTTTTTGATTGAGATTTTCTCAGTTTACTCTGTTATTGCTATGTGTGTTTTTCAAACAGTTTAAAAAATCATTTTATTGGGGTCTCTTAAGGCTCTTATCACAATCCATCCATCCATCCATTGTGTCAAGCACTTTTGTACATATGCTGTCAACATTATTCTCAAAAAATTTGCTTTCTACTTGAGCCCTTGGTAACAGCATCTTATTTTTTTTTACAGTTTTATTGGCATTTTTTCCGTATATCACAGAACTCAATAATTTAATCATATGAAGATATAATTAATCTTTTACCCCAAAAAACACTGTATGCTACAGCTCTTGATTTTTAATTACATTGAGTTAAAAAATTAAATGATTTCTCAATGTGAATAACAAATTTAAACATAAAGGAGAAACAACAAAATCTTAAGATTTATATATTTTGTGACATTTATTTAATTTTATAAATAAGACACTCTAAACCAATTTATTTATAATTCACTAGGTCTGGTAGCACGGTTTTGCTTGAGAAGAGCTTCTATATTATAAATATATAAATAAATGTCATAAATATTTTTAATGTAACAGAATAAAAGGTCGGCGAGCATGAAAGCCATAATTCTCTCCCAAATTCTAAACTATGGTTCTTGTTAGATTGAAGTCTTTTTAATGTTATTCTCATGACATCCACTCACTGCCACAGAGTCAATTCTGCCTGATAGGAATGCTACAGGGCCCAGTAGACCTGCTCTTACAGGCTTGTGAGAATGTAACTCTTCACTGAATTAGAATGCCTCATCTTCCTTTTTTTCCAATGAGTGGTGGGTGACTTGAAACTTCTGAGCTTCAGGTTAACAGTCCAGTGAATGACCTATAGCCATAGACAAGTCAAGGTCTAGTTAATCTGATTCGAACTTAAAGAGATAGATTGATCATACACCTGTATTTATATTAAATATACATATATACATATATACACATATTTGAACATTAAAGATTTTTGCAAAAATCTCATATAATTTTCCTCACTCACTGCCACTTTATTTCAACTCATAGTAAACTCTTAAGACAGACTTGAACTGCCTCTGTGGATTTTCAAAGCTGCAAACCTTTATAGGAGCAGAGAACCACCTCCTTGTTCTACCTGGTGGGTTCCAGCCGTCCACCTTGTGGTCTGCAGCCCGATTCTTAATCCATTATGTCACCAGTGTTCCTTAAGTGATAATAATAAAGATAGAATGTTATGTTTGGAAATGCAAAATAAAATTTAAATGATCTTCTTTCTGGTTAATTCTGATAAAATACTTCTTTAATACATGCTACCTTAGATCATTATTCAAATGCGAACTTACAGAAATAGATTTTTTTCTTTTTCTTTTTTTTTAATCATTTTATTAGGGGCTCATACAACTCTTATCACAATCCATACATACATCAATTGTGTAAAACACATTTGTACATTCATTGCCCTCATCATTCTCAAAACATTTCCTCTCCACTTAAGCCCCTGGCATTAGGTCCTCATTTTTCCC
>NW_022111372.1:13550681-13551264 GCF_000313985.2 Echinops telfairi | reverse complement strand
GATGCCTTATACTTGATCCTTTCGACACCTCGTGATTGCATAGGCTGGTGTGCTTCTTCCAGGTGGGCTTTGTTGCTTCTGAGATAGATGGTCACTTGATTACCTTCAAGCCTTTAAGATCGTAGACGCTATACTTTTTGATAGCCGGGCACCATCAGCTTTCTTCGCTACATATAGTGTCTGGGGTCTTAAAAACTTGAAGGTAAACAAGCGGCCATCTAGCTCAGAAGCAACAAAGCCCACATGGAACAACATATCAGCCTGTGTGATCACGAGGTGTCAAACAGATTACTGAAGACAAATGGGTGCATTAACAAATGTGGAGAAATAGATTTTTTAAGAGGTACTTGAAATCTATATTTACTTTCCTTAGTTTAACCTCTACCATAAAGTTCTGCGCACTGTAATGGTAAATTAATAAAATACAGAAGTAACTTTATAGACTCATAAAACAGTGTATTTTGGTTAAATATACATGCTGTGTTAAGCAAAATCATGACAACTAAACAATAGAAAACATCATTAGTCTCAACTTTCTCTCACGGACGTGAGTTGCACTAAGACGTTTATAGTGCTTCTAATT
>NW_022111372.1:13505438-13549045 GCF_000313985.2 Echinops telfairi | reverse complement strand
GGTTAATGGGTTAATGTTGGACTTGTGGGCTTGGGCAGCATTGGGTTGGGATGTTTTCGTGATGCACATTTTCTTTGCATAAAACTCTCTCTTATACGTGAGTTGCTGTGGATTTGTTTCTCCAAAGTACCCAGACTAATACAATCATGATAAACAGAAAAGATGAAGGCTGTCAATGATTTCAGTTTACTGTGTCCATAATCAGTGCTCAGGAAGCAGCAGTCAGGAAAGCAAATGACAGATAGCCTTGTGCAAATCTGCAGCAAAGACTTCTTTCAACAGTTAAGATGTCACTGGGAAGACCAAGATTTGCCTGAGCCTAACCGTATGATTTTCAATTGCGTGTTAGGTATGGTAAACATGTACAATGAAAAAGAAGACTGCAGAAGCGCTGATCCAGTCGAAATTATAATGTTGATGAGGAATATTGAAGGTACCACGGACTGCCAGAAAAACAAATAAATCTGTCTCGGAAAAAAAATGTGATCTCAATATACCTTAGAAGCAAAGATTGCAAGATGTAGTCTCACATACTTTGGACATGTTATCAGGAGAACCCAGTCCTGGAGAAGGACATCATGCATGGTAAAATAGAGGGGCAGTGAAAAAGAGAAAGGACCTTGATAAGATGGACTGACAAATTGGCTGCAACCTTTGGCTCACATGTTAGACCAATGTGAGGCTGTCCCAGGACCAGTCAGAGATTTGGTCTGTTGTCTATGGGGTCTCTATGGTAGTTACACAATTTCATGTCGACATGATAAAAGATTAAGGGGTGGAGTTTAGCCTGTCAATCAGGGCACAGCCTGATGACACCTCCTCTTGGGTGTGACCTAATCCTGAGAATTCTGGCAACACCCTCTCCACTTCACCTTCCTGTTGACAAGCCACTTCCAGCCATGCTGATGACACTCAGAACCCTGAGATGCTTTAACTGCCGCTGGATCCACAAGACTTTTAACCCACCAGCCTGTGGTCTTCCTGCATTCAGCATCATTGCATGTGCTCCCTGAGTCTGAAGAAGGATTTTTGGACTAGTTTTGGACTTATGGGCTAATATCAGACTTAATGAATTGATCTGGACTGATCTGGGATGTTTTCTTAATATACAATTACTCTTTGATATAAAGCTCTTTCTTACACATATATGAGTGTCAATGAATTTCTTTCTCTAGTCAACCCGGTCTAACATAGCAGCAAACAGCAATAAACAACAACAGTGAGTATGTTTCCAGAGGTGTATCCCTATTTTGAAGCATTTTCTTTGGTATTCCTGGAGCCTTGATTTTCACTACTCTAGTAGTATATTGTGAGCAGTTATTTCTCTTTTTGTCTACTATCAACATTTCATGGGTAGTAAAAGGGTAAGTAAAAATGTATTGCTAGTAGGGTTCCCATTTATTTGTATGTGGAGTTTTTCCAAATAAAATATGTTGAAATGTGTGTCTCTGGTCAGTGGGTAGCTTCCATTCACAATTTGAAAAGTATAAAAGATCATATATTTTATAATACTCATCTTTCATAGTATTAAAGGAAAAGACTATATGGAAAATTATACTCCACAAGGTGTACAGCCTGCCATCCACTGATCACAGAAACACATATAAACACACTTGTCTGGAAAACTCCCAAGCACATATAAAAGTTAGTTCTGGTAGTAATACTTTTTAACTTATCCTTGTACCCTCCATGAGATGATGAGAGTGGACGAAAGGAGAAATAACTACTCATGATGTACTATTAGTAGTCATGTGGAAGTTATTACACTTTAATAGCTATTCTGAGAATAATTAAATAGTAAAACTTGCTTCAAACTATTTAGTATTTTGTCTTGTCTATATGAATAGTCAAAATAATAAATTGCTTTTTAAATTAATGCACATTTTAGTGAGGTTAATTATCATTTCATTTAAACAAGCTTTCATGTAAACTAATATTAGTAAATATAGTTCATAAGATATATAAAGATCATACTACTATCATATAAGTTACATGTTGCATAAAATTTACTTGCAATATTTTAATAATTTTGTTAATACAACTATACTTGGGTACAGTTTGTACCAACTAAAAATGCCTCAAGAACATGCCCAATAACTTGTTTCTGAAAAGCCCCAGTCTTGGAAAGCGGATGGATCAGGGTCACAGGGAGTTCAAATTCACGTGGTGCCAACCAACAACACTCATCTTTCCCCACTTTTGTCTCTTTTTTCCAATTCTTCTTTGTGTTATTATATGTTGAGTATCATCTGCCACTCACCTTTCCCCTTTAATACTATAAAGAATGATTATTACAAAAATATGACTGTTTATACTTTTCTAATTGTGATTTGGCTGTTAGGTGCTAATGTCAACAATCCCTGTGGGGAAAAACCTTGTGTTATTTTGTTCGAGGCAAATCATTTCTATACCTTCTTGTCATTAGAGAGGAACTTAATTGATGGTCTCCTCAAGCAGCCTACGGAGTAAAGTCCTCACACTTGGAGAGATTATTTTAACCCATGCAGTGTCCAACTATATATTTTTCCTCTGGGGTTTCCTGGAAAGCTGCCACCGCAGTGGCTTTTACAGTGCGCTGTCACCTTCTGATCATCTGTAGAACCGAGAATCTGAGGAAGCAGTCCTCATTCGACCTTTCTCAGCACAAGTGAAACACTGGGACAAAGGTGTCAATATCCATATTATTTCAATTTTAAAAAATTTCATTCAAAATGCCGTCCATTCTGAAAACATATAGTTTTAACAAAAATCCAAGCAGAAAATTATCCAGTCTTGGAAGGGTGAAAGAGATCCAAGAAATTATAATCACCCTAAATTTTCAAGGAGAAAAAAAGAGACAAATAATACATAATGTCAGCTTGCTGATAAGGATTATGTGTTTACAGGAGCACCAGTATTTGACCTAAAGAAGCAAGAAACCATAATAATCTTCCTTATTTATGCCCTTTGTACACAAAAGACACTTTAACAATAAGATAAAATCACAGATAGGCTATTAGGAAACTAAGTTAAACTGTGCTTTTTCTGTACTTTGTTGTCTTTATTCAAATTTATTCCATACATATTTATTACGTGAATTAATTAAATGCTCTTCAGTGAAAACTTTGGCAGGAAATATAAAGAGCAACTGAAACAAAATATTTTCTTTCCCTTATCCTGATGGCAGTGTAGGCTAGCATTCTTATGATAGGGGGTAAATATCTAATGTGATTGATATCAAGGACATCAAAGTGGGGGAGGGTAAAGCAGAAGTAAAATCAGAAGGCAAGACAATTTAGGCAAGAGATTGCAAAAGAATTTTTTTCTGCCTTGTCATAAGTGGTGACAATAATTCCCTTATGTGATGATTTGCCTTGATTCTTTGGGAAAATAGCTTGAAAGATCCCCTCCCCCACCCAACCCTAAGCCCTGAGGAGTTAAATTTATCTGAATTTTCTACCCTGAGGGTTTATTACTTTTTTACAGGTTGAATGACATTTCCAGGTTAAGCTGGAGCCTAATACATTTGTCTAGCCCTGGTCCACTGCCTGCCCTATTTTATGCAGCTAGGAGGAATTGGTCATAATATTTACAAAGTTCACTCTAGCCTATTATGCAAATAGAATGTTTACTGAGAGTGTATTGGTCAGGTCTGGGGCACTATGGAAGGACAATACCTTGAAACTTTTGAGGCCTTTACAGGGGTTCTGCAGATGTTGAGACACAAACAGAAGATGGAAGAAGAGAGCTGTAGTAGACAGAAAGAAGACCTACTGAAAAATCCCAAACAGAGGTCAAGGGTGGTGGACAAGTGACAAACTCAGAAGGAGACCTGCCACAGATCTCCTGCTGGTGGTGACAGTAGAAACCTGCTGCTAGGAATGTCGATAAATAAAGAAGAACAAAGCTGCTACACTGATTGGGTTAATAAGATATAGGCAGAGGTCTGCCTAGATGGGACCAAGGGCAGAGCCTTAGAAAGCTGGTCCTCAGGAGGTGGAGAAAATGCCTACACTGCAAGACTGGGCACCTGTGTGAGGGCAGCAAGAGACATTCTGGGCTGAGTCCTCCGAGGAAGCCTACACCATGGAAAGAATGTGTATGTGGCAGAGAGAAGGAGTTCCTTCTTGCATGACTAAGGGAAACTGAGAGAGCGGCCCTACATAGAAGAATAGAGGAATACGTTTCTCTTTCCCACTTTACCTTCCTATTTCCTGACTCTGATCCAGAGTTTATTTTGTTACTTCCTTAATAAGTTACTTCACTATTTGTATGACCCATTAGTTCTGTGTGGTCATTGCCACGGATTATTGAATCTAGCTGGTACATGGAGAGCGCCTTGGGGAGGATGACTGGTGACCAAAGAGGTGACAAAGACGGAGATTGGAGGTACGCTTTATCTTCACCGAACAGATGTCAAATTTGGGCTAATCCTGATGCACATTCTCACTCTTAATGTAAGACAGTTTCTGATACCACTACTGCCCATTTAAACAATAAATCATACCAAAGCCTACGAGGGACAAGAAATGGGATCTCTGGATCCTGATCTTTTGCATTTAATATGAAAATTTACTGTGATAGTAGGTGCAATGATTTTTATTAGTCAATATGTTTGAACTACCAGATTGAGTTAAAAATAATGTTACAATGCAACATAATAAACTTTCTGTTAATAATATCTACTTTTAAAATTGTTTAAACACGAGAATATATAATGTGCTTTAAAATGTTGTATTATATAAAATATTGCACAAAATAACCTACACATGAATGGTATATGTAAAGGAATTTTTGTAAAATAATTTCATTAATTATCAATAGTGTTCACGAGCTCTTTACCCTGCCATGACTTGGTAAAATTTAATTTATGCATTGTGTTTTAATTAAAAATATGTATAACAGTATCAGTGTAATAAGAAAAACAAAATAGTATTTACTATGGCATAGTAAATATACGGTAAATTATTATTATATTGAGTATAATCAAGGTTTTACTACAATGAGTACTTGCCTTAAGTATTAAATGAGTAGCAACAGAAGTGATGTCAAATGCATGATTCATAAAAGAGTAATGTAATAAATTCAATTTCAACCTCACTGAAATTAAAATATTTTAATTGTGGGCAACTCTGTTATGGGATAAAACATCAAACTCTAGACTGGGATAAATGTTTACAAACGACATGTATGGTGATAAGTTGTATCTGGAGTGTGTGAGTAGGTAATCTCCTGTCCCTGGTAGGTTCCCTCTCACACTGACCTGCTTTGCCAGAGTAAAACTGGTTCTGAGAGGACATGAAATCTTCATGAAAACAGTCAGCCTCAAGTCTGAAACAAATAATCCAGGTAGAGAGAGTATGAGGAAGACACATGAGGAAGCACAACCAAATATAGAGAGAGAATAAGCACCTGAAAACATATTCAAAATGGATTTTTAGATATCTAACCAGCAATAAAATAAACATTGAACAACAAAATTGAACCCAATGCAGTGAAGCTGATTCTAACTCCCAGCACCCACAGGGCACAGAAGAACTGCATCACAGGTTTCCAAGACTGTAATATTGCAATAAGCAGCTTGTCCATCTTGCTTCATGGAGCGGGTGGTGAATTCAAGTCAATAACCTCTTGTTTAGTTGTCTTTTGAAAAGCTACTTTTTCAACTTAGAATCAACTTTAATGACACAGATGGAATAAAATGGACAATCATTTGCCGATGTGCCAAAACTCAAAATGAGTTGTAGTAGTAAAGAACATATATTAGATGTCAGGGACGTATAAAGTATGAATTAAGGAAAATAAGAAGTTGTTACAATGGAAGTTGAGTGCTTGAAGGTTGATATCTTACTAGGCATTACTAAGGAAATAAAGTGGATTGGTAGTGGCCATTTTGAATTTGACAACCTTGCTGGTAGCACATTGAAGAGGAACAGTTTTCTCATTAATCATTAAAATTAACATCTGAATATGTATCCTAAAGTACAACAATGTCAATGACAGCCACACACCTACAAAATAAGCTAATGAATTCAGCTAATGAATAAAACTACATGATTCAAACTTATGCACCAATGAAAATGAAGAAATTGAAGATTTTTATGAACTATTGCATTTTGAAATTGATCAAATATGTAATCAAGCTGTTTAGGTAATTTCTGGAGAATGGAATATAAAAGTTAGAAATAAATAAGCAGAATTAGTTGGAAAATATGATATTTTGATAGAAACGGTGCTATGACAATAGAATTCCAACAATTTATTCATTGGAAATATTTTATTGGTCTATGAAACTAGATAAATCCAATAACTTATCTAGATAAGTTCAACAACTTGTTATTGGAAATAGTTTGTCTTTCCATGAAATTAGATAATCTAAATATTAACTGTAGTCACTAGGTTGTATAATCAAAATTGAATGATAAAACAACTATCTTACAGCTAAATGTGGGTGATGCTAGTAGAGGAATACTAGAGAGAGATATTTATATGAGGATGCAAGAAGTTCCTGACTTGTGATGGATCTGGTCCAAGAACTACCTTGTGAATTAGGAGGGACTTAAACCAGATACCTCTCTCTCTTAGCTTCCTTCCTTTTTCAGTTTCATTACCATTGCACTTATTATATATGTTCATAGTATTCTAAAATCCAATTTTTGAACATCTCTGTGTAAGCAATGAAGAATAACATTAATCTGGAACATTCTATGAAGTACTAAAACAAAACAAAACCTGTATATTTCATCATAAATTGAATACACCACAAGTTGTGAACTACCTTGTTTTGTGTTATTTTACTACATATGAGATAATGAAATTTTAGACTTTTACTGCAAAAGCAGGTTTCGATGTTATCCCACAGCCTGTCAGCTCTTCTATCATCTTTAATAAGGCAAACCTATTCTTCACATACATATGCCTTGTTTTCATCAACTTGAACTTGCACTTACACTTGAGTATTTGACGGTCTGTTCCAGTCATCCTCGGCCTAATTTTGGCTGATGTTGATCTTCTTAATAGACTCTTGACACATGTAGTCTATTTTAACTCTGTATATTCCTTCTGGAGATATGTATGGTCATTATTTATGTTGTTGAAAAAGGTATTTTCAAGGAAGAAGTCGTCGGTTTTGCAAATTGCTGTCATGGAACTCCAGCTTCATTTCTATCACCAAAGTCTTATTTTCCAGCGACTGTTCCTTGCTCTTTGTTTCCAACTTTCTGATGCCAAATATCAATAATTATCAATATTTCTTAATTTCATATTTGATCACTTTCTGGGTAAAGACATTGGTAGATTCTTCAATTTCTTCATCACACGTTAGTGGTTGGTGTGTGAATTTGAATGATGGTTGTATGGACCGCATGTCCTTGTATTCTCCACTGGCATCGTGGTTGCTCGTTGTTTGGGTCCCAAAGGTCCAACACGACTGCTTGAAACCACCAACGGCTCTGAGAGAAAGACCGGGATTTCTACTCCTGTAAACACTTCCAGGCTTGGAAACTCACAGGGGCAGTTCTGCCCTGACCTATATTGTCGTGATGATTTGCCATAAATTCGATGAAGGTGAGTTTGGTTGTTTGTTTGTTTTTTAATCAGAAAGAGCATTTCAATTCACTTTTGAAATATCCTTTGCCTCTTAAATTTGAAATTTACAGCTCAGTACATCATATGTACAAATGTACAAATGTCTGTACAAGTGGCCAATACCAATTCTTTTCAACTCACTAATGCCTAGGATATTGATCTTTATAAGTTCCATTTCAGGTTTGAAGACTTACAAATTTCCTAGATTCATAATTCACACATTCCAATTTCCAAAAATTATCGGTGTTTACAACAAGCACTTGCTTCCAGTTTCACACCCCAGTAACAAATGAAGGTCCAGAAGCTTTATTCCATCCATGTCATTGTGGTCAACTCTATTGTAGAAGGCAGCTCTTTCTCAAGATATCTGTCATGTTATCTGAAACTTTCCCACTGCTATTCATGCACTTTTCAGTATCTGACAATGTTAGTCTGCTTCCAACGAAGTTGTCAGTTGCTAATTCCTCAGAAGTGGACTGCCTATTCTTTCCTTTAGTCTTGAAGACCTACTGACGCCTGTTCACCTTAGATTACTCTGCTTGTATTTTAAATCCAGTTACATGTGACAAATTGACAGACAAATGGTGGCCTGAATCCATGTACATTTTATATTAATTTAAGTTATATGAAATAGTTAACATTTAACAAGTTTGATTTATTTTTCATTTACCATGATATTTTTAATTGGTCCACTTCTGTGGATTTTCCTAATTTCTTAACAGTCCAAGACAATTCATACTGAATCCTTTATTATTTGACCTTATAGTCAAATATCTCAAATTATTTTTTCAATTTATAGATTGGGTAAGCCAAGTGAAATAATATAACCTTGACACATACTATATGGACATTTTGAACCGTGTAATGTCTCCCTGTTCTGTTCAAGGAACTGAATCTTAATACATGGACAGTTTTCATATACACAGAATGAAGTCTCCTAGAATTCCCATTCTTTGCAATGTTACCTGTAATTTGTTAAAACCCATTGAACTGGGTGAAATCAAGAAATAAATAAACATTATTATTAACTTATAGTTGAAAAACCTTTAAACATTCCCATGGAATTGCATGATACTTTACAAATTATATTCCTATTTTAGTAAATGTATACTCCCTCAGATTTCTAATCCTTGTTTTGCTACACAAAGCTGTTCATTTCCCCCTCTATTTACTGCTTTAATTCTGGTCATTTTTGAAGGAGGACTGTTACTAGTGTTCAGAAAGCAACTGTACGTGTATGTGTAAATCTCAAATCTAATATCAAGGAAGATATTTAGTTTACTTGTTCGGTACAAACCCACTTCCTAAAATTTTAAAGGCTTTTATTTAGTGGTTTTTATTGTTCTTGTTGCTAATAATTGCTGTCCAATTGGACATAGTTTCCAAATGTACAACACAACAAACCACTGCCAGGTCCCGTGCCATCCTCACAACTGTTCTTATATTCGATCCCCATCGATGTAGCCACTACACCAGTCCATCTAGTGGAAGGGCTTCCTTTTTTTGCTGCTTCAATAGTTTACCAAGCAGGATGCTTTTCTCCCAGGACTGGTCTCTCCTGACATGTCCAAAGTATGTGAGATGTCTCTTCATCCTTGTCTCTAAGGACTATTCTGACTGGTGTTCTTCCAAGACAGATCGATTTGTTATTCTCACATTTCTTTTTCCTGCTAATACAAGGTGGTTGTCATATTAAGAACAATGCTTATTAGAGAGTCTCTGATAGTAAATTCAAACCAGAACTATCAGTGCTCATTATGGCTGAGACTCTTTAGGATTCTGAAATCTTCATCGGAAGCAACCTCCCTTACATGTTATAAATACTTGTGTCAGACAAAATTAAAACGTTGCTTTCAATATATTTTATATGATAAAAAGAACTTTCAAGATATGATTAAGATACAAATTTTGAGAGTATTTTCCTGGATTATCCAGTTGAACTCCACATATTGCAGAGCACTTTGTAGCTGGAAGTGAGAGTTTCAATGTTAAAGTAAAGATGTATAATAAAGACAAATGGAGGTCAGTGCCACACCCCAAGGAATGCAACTATGCTTCAGAAACTCGAAAAGCTAAGAAAGGAGGGACACATTTTTGACTTAGGACCTCCTGAACTATAAAAATAGCGATTTTTGATTTGTTTTGTAAACACATCATTTGTTGTAATTTACCCCTTAATAAGTCATGGTTTCTGTTTATATGTACCCAAGTTATATTGCCTCGCATGCTCATGCAGTTCCACCGAGGTATTCACCTCTGTGAACATGCAGGGAGAGGAATGGTGGAGTCGGGAAAGCTATGACATAGATTACATAGCCTCTGTGTGGGACAGCACTGACTGCCAAACCTTTGTGAAAGGAAGATCCAGGGAATTGGATGTTATGCTTATCTCTTTCTGTAACTTTGTGATCATTTCCTAATACATTTTCTGCACTGAAAATGTGCATCTCTTTTGGTTGTTCTTGATTGTTTAATTAGAAATCTATGAAAGCATGTGGTGCAGTGATTTACTTGATATTACACATCTACTCAGACTCCTCTCAATAACTGCTTGAGATCATGCAGATTGGACGTATTTGCTCTTTTTTTCTGAGTGATCTGGTTAAAAAAAGGTGAGAGGTGAGGGATGCAAATCAGGTGTGTTATAGGTAACGAGGGGGGAAATAGCACGAGAGCCCTATCTGACTTCATTTGACTATACAAGGCGGAAGGAGAATCCAACTCTGTACCACCTCACGGCCACAGGGCAGAGGTCAGACATACCTCTCCCCTCCATCCCTCCTTTACTCTCTTTTGATAACAACAATTCGTTCCACAACACAGTAATTCTCTGCTTGGTTTGATCATTTGTTAAAATGGCCACACAGAACTCACAAACAGTAGTCAGAGTGATGGGAATCTCTTTGGAGGCTAGCAGATTGCCACAAGCCAGGATCAGAGAACATTAAGGAGACAGTCTTGGGTCCAAGCAGTACCCATTCTCTGCTAGCAACTGCATGTCTCTCTTGCTCACAGCCTCTCAACCATATGGTCCTTTGGCCTCTGCCTTGCCGTAAAGCCTACCCCACCACTGCTCTGCCTTACAGTCTCATAGTCTGAGGGCTCAGTGTTGGAACTCCTCTGCTTTGGTCATTCTAGTCTTGGTAGGTCATGTGCTCTGGTGCCTACCCTGCAGGCTTCCTTCATATGCTCCACTGGTGGTTGTACTTCCTGAGAGTCTCAGGAATATTCTCTTTCTGTTGACGAGATGGTTCTCTTATGCACAGATGAATGACAAGACTCATCAATTCCTTAAGGAAAGTCCTCTACACCTTATTTACATTGTCCCAATAATTATTTGGTGGATGTTGAGAAATAATGAATATAAGAACCATTTATGATTTTTGTATTCACTACATCAGGGTTAAATGTGATTTTAAAAACGTAAAACTCTGATGTGTGGATTGGTCAATTTTGATATCCTCCCGGGTATAAAATGTTCTCAGAGCAGGATTTTGGGGAATCTTGTTGCCATCAAGAAAGAATAGCCAGGGTAGGAGTGTGTCTTTTGACTAAAGAATTGCTGCATGCAGAACCTCCTATAGCTCAGAGACAGAGCTGAGAGGCAAAGGAGAAGAGGTACCAGGGGCAAGAGCAGGAGAATGACTAGTGGACTTCTAAATATTTCAGTAAATGACTTGCTTGTGGAGTAGGTTTCCTCTAAGTACTAACTGGGAAGCAAGTTTTGTTTACCCATTGAGCTAGAGTTGAGTGCTTTGAATTCAACTTAATGGCGTAGTGGATTACCAGCTGGAAATTTATTGGTAGAACTAAGGCTCCTTATGCCATATTCTGAGTAGGGTAGAGGCAAAGAGCCCTTTTAGTTGAGAGACCAAAGATCAGAGAGAGGGATGGATAAGCAGAAGAACTGTAACGTGAGCATTTTTCATCCCGATTTGTAGTTGGTTACCCTCTTAATAAAATTCACAATTGTGCATATTGTCTATGAATTCTCTATGGCCATTGGAAGACTGTTGAACTCAGCAGAGAAGCAGAGAACCATGGGAAGGACAGTTGATGTCCAAATTGGAGGAGGATGAATGAAGGTGAAGACATGTATGATATTTGCTTTATACTAATCAACTTTGATCTAATATTGCATTTTATTTTCCTTACCCATTGCAAACCCAAAGGAGGTCACATCCAACCCTCATATCATTTTTATAATGTACAATGGATCATTTACTACTTTTCACAAAAATCTTGAGACTAATTAACTATTTTATGATCTCGACTAGACTATCTAACCAATTTAAATACCATCAGATCATTGGAAACATTGTTTGAAAACAAAGAATAAATGAAAACATGTTATAATTCTCCAAAAATACTTATGTTAGTGTAAAAACATCTCAGTATTTTGATGCCTATATAGTAGCTTAGTCAGGTAGTTAAAAACAACAGAGTCTTAGAAAAACAGACTGACAATAAAGAGGGCTTGGTATCCGCAAAAACAATACAAACTAAATATAAAAGTAAATAACACATACTTTCGGATACAGATGTCAATGATGATATGGACAGTAAACATATACTCAACCTTTTAATTTATTATGTTATTAAAATAAGACCCTGGGATCTATAAATTGTTAAACACTGACTACTAGTCTAATGCTTTGTGGTTCAAATCCATGTGGAAACATCTTATTGATGGGATTGATGAGCTGATTCCAAAAGTTCACATCTTGGAAAATCCTAAGAAGCAGGTCTACTTTGCACACATAGGTTCACTGTGGGTTGAAAATGACAGGCCACTATTGAAAAATAAATATTAACAAAAATGACATCCCAATTTAATATTGAGAACATGGTTACATTACTTATTTACCAAGATATATTACTGTCATATTCTAGTAACTGAAAGTGGTGGTGAAATTTGATTTTAGATGCTAGAAACAGGATAAAGTATGCCCTCTAGTCCTAAAGGCGTATTTGCTTATAGATAGTCACTCACCTCCATAGATTTTAGGAGGAGGTTGAATTACAATCAGAGTAAAGCCAAAAATTTAGAAAATAACTGTAATGGGTATTTTTCATTGTTTCACTAATAAGTTAAAAAACTTAGGAATATTTCTGCACTATAGTTTCTTTCTTCAAACCGACTTGATGAATATTTACATATATACATATATATCACATAATAGTGTAGATATATTAATTATAAATATTAGATGTAGCATTGATGATAATTAGGATTATGGATATCATTATAAATTGATTTATTTTTATTTTAATCTCTACCTTAAATTGCACTTAATATTTAATTCATAATTGGTGCATGAGCTTGATAAGTTTAGAAGAAATCTTTCATAGAATTTCAGTGAAATTATATATCTTGAATGGCAATCATAAAGCAAACTCATGTTTGCTCTAAAACCAAACAGTGCCATCAAGTCAGTGCAGATTTATAGAGACCACCCTGTGGCTTTCCAAGACTGGAGTAGAAAATCCAGTTTCAAACTTCTGAACTTGTGGATCACAGGCCAATGTGTAACCCCTACACCATGAAGGCTCCCTATATCTTCTATATAATATGCCATATACAAGAGCAGCAATGACTTCTTATATTAAATACCATATATATATTAATAAATGGGTGTAAGTAAAAAATGTTTCAAGATTCTAGTTTGCATATGCATACATTTAATTCAAATTGAACACATCAAACATGCCTATGGTAACATAATCTGGTGTCAATTTGGGACTTGAGAGGATTAAGAGGGAAGAGAGGGAATCTAATCTGTCAATTGGGTCATCGTCAGTGAGGCCGCTGTCTGGGCATGGCCTTCTCCTGAAAATTCTGGGAACTCCTATTTTTCCTACTTGGAGATGGAAGACATCTTCTCACGCTACTCACTCCCTTAGAGACTCTCTACTGACAAGACTGACTTCCTGTGAAACATCCCTGAGGAGAAGCCACATGGACTTACCCTGATGCAGACCTTTGGAGCCAGAGAAGCCACATAGAGACCTCTGCCAGCACTGAGATGCTTACAACACAACTGGATCCAAAGCCTTTCTACCCACTGGCCTGTGATTGTCCTTCATTCAGCATCATTGCACGTGTTTCGTGAGTCTGAAGAGGACTTTAAAGATTGGTATCAGACCTATGGGCTAATATCACACTTAAGGGCTTTGACTGGACGGGGTTGGGATGCTTTCTTAATGTACAATATAAAACTTTCTATTATACACATAGGAGTCTCCCTGGATTTGTTTCTCTAGTCTATCCGGACTAACAACCCTCTGTGATCAGTTGATGACTGCAAAATTTTTTTTCTCAGTAAGTAATACTCATACCTTAGTCTCATTAGGATACTTAAAAAAAAAGGATGCCATGCTTGGCATGGAAAAATAAGTTTGTGGTCAAGGCTAATAAATATTTAACAAAACTCAAGTGGGCATTTTTTTTCAAATCAATGAAACCTTGCAACAAGTTCACAGGAAAGCTATGCAGTTGAGGGAATGTCATAATGAAGAGCCCAGAGGGGAAATACCATAAGTCGAGATTAATGAAGAGATGGTGGGTGGAGCCCAGAGATTGGTGGGAGAAGACCATTACATGCCCATTAATGTGGTAGCTACTGAATTTGAGTTTTCACAAAGTTTGATACTTTTACTTTACAGTGATTGGGTTAAGCACAGCATAGTTTCTGCTCTATCAGCACCAAAATTGTTACCTGAAGATCAACTAGCTCATAAAACTAAGATTTCCATCAATACCATATATAATAATACTACATTTTGTGTACATATATATAGTGTTTATATAAATGATTTTGTATATGCATGTGGTATATATAAATAATATCATATTTGATATATATGGTATATTTGGTATTTCTTTCAATCCATCAGCGGATCTTTTAGGGAAGATTGATGCTCATAAAGACAATTTCATGGAATGAATATAACCAACATGGGTCTTAGATGTACTAATATGATCCAGACAAGTTTCTGTCAAAGCGGTGGTTTCTCAAAAGGTCTCCTAGGTAACTTCAAGTCAAGGAAGAGAAGTAAGTGCAGAAAGTTAAAGTGACCAGCATATACACTGGTCAAAGAGGTAGTTGAAAGGTGTTCTTGAATGACACATTAAAATTAGGATGAGGGATGGGGGTGGAGTGTGTGATAATTTTTTTTTTAAGTTGGTGAAAAGGATTGGGGAAGTTGCATCAAGAAAGGCTTTTCCCTCATGAAAATACATTTTCTCCTTCTTCAAAAATATCAATGTCTGTCCTAGGAGAATTTCGCTGAGAAATTTGAATCAATCTATCTTCCCCAATCCAAAGGACACTTAAAAGGGACATGATGAAAGTCCCTTGAGCATGCCAACACTGCCATTTTGATAGAAGGTGAATCAAAGTGAAGATTTCTTCAGGGAAGGATAAGAAAGGTTGAAACACTGCACTTAGAAAGAGTTTACTTTTATACTCGATGGAGTCTATGCATAGAAACAATAAAAGCAAAACCAGACAACACTCGCTACTATCCAGTCAGTCCTGACTTGTAGTGGCCCCTGTGGATCTCTAAGACGGCGACTGTTTAGGGGCATAGAAAGCCCGGTCTTTCTCCTGCAAAGCTGCTTGCAGTGGTTTCGAACTGCAGACCTTGAGAGCTGCGGTCCAATGAAGAGCTTCTACACCCCCAGAGATCTTTACAAACAAAAGCTTCACATTCTGATAATTTTTCTTAGTAAAGGTTTCTATGATTTTATGTTAATATGTTTTGATTTACCCTTTTATAATTTCTAGAACATCGGGGGTAGGAAATGAAATGTTTCGCTTCTTTCACATGTGAGTTTGGATAGCCAATTCACAGGTCAGAGGTATTGTGAAATTGGCAAGGTGAGTGGCTATTAACTCATTTATCATCTGCTTCTATACTTTATCGAGATACTAGTGGGTATTCAAAACAGACACGTCGTATCTCCAAACCAAAACGCACTGTTATCGAGTCAGCTCCGGCTCACAGGAGAACTGTCTTTGTGTGCTCCTGAGGGTGAATCTTTAAATGAGTAGTGTGGTGTCCCACTGCTGCCCTGGTTGTCAGCAGCACAACTCTGACCCACCACACCCCAGGACTTGGATTAGATAATGTACAGACAATAAAGAAAGATGCGGCTCCTCACACTGAGGAAGGAACTACAGAAACCTTAGGAGTATTTCTGAAGCATTGTCAGGTATGGAAGGCCTACAGAATGGAAGCAGAACATTGTCAGATCAGGCCAGAGGATTGGCCCTTCAGTACGAGCACCGTGGACACTCATACAGTGTCTGAGGAGAAGCCAATTTCTGGGAGTGGAGTCGACCATGGTGACTTGAGTCAGGAAAAGCCTGTAGGAGCAGAGGCTTTGGGGATTTTCATTTTCTGGTGGTCATGACTCAAGGTACAGAGAAACAGCTGCCAAAATCTGCTAATGATTGGACTTTGAATATGTTAAAGTATGAATCTAAGAAAATTGAAAGTTGTCAAAGTGAAATGGAACATATAGCGATCAATATTCTAGATACTAGAATATTAAACTAGTAAGTTTAAATGTACTAGTATTGACCAAAATGAGTCAAAAAATCAGAAATGACTTAGTATTCATTATTGAAAATGACATTGCAAAATCAATTATGAAATACAATCCTGTCTGTCATAGGATTATATCTTTCTACCCTCGGGAAATCCAGTCAGCACAACTATTAATCAAATTTATGCAACAAACACGAAAGCTAGTTGTGTTAGTCTGGGTACTTTAGAGAAACAAATCTACAGAAACTCATGTATAAGAGAGAGTTTTATATAAAGGTTAAGTGCACATAAAGAAAACATCCCAACCCCATGCTGCCCAAACCCATGAGTCCAACATTAACCAATATGTCTGACACCAGTCCACAAAGTCCTCCTCCATCTCACAAGACACACATTATGACACTGACTGAAAAAGAAAATCTGAATCAGTGAACGTGTAAGCATCTCAGCGCTGGCAGGGGTCTCCACACAGCTGATCCAGCACTCAGGGCTGCATCAGGGTAAGTCCATGTAGCTTCTCTTTGGGGATGTCTTGCAGGAAGTGAGCCTTGCAGGCTGAAGCAGGGAACTGGCTAAGGCAGCTGCACCCTGGTCCAACCATCACAAAGCAAGAGACCCGAGAACTAGAAAAGTGAGGCTCATGGAGCCATTTATCCCTCCGCCCTTCAATTAACCCCACATGTGTTTATTCACCAGGTTGGCACAAAAACTAACTACCACACTAGTTATGAAAAAAATTGAAGAATTCTACTTTAGTTAGGAATTAGTCAACATGCAATCAAGATGCATTGGTAATTATTGGCAATTGGAATGCAAGAGTTGGAAATGAGGAAGGGAGAGTGGTTGGAAAATAGGGACTTGTTGATAGAAATGAAGTTGGAGATTCCAAGATAGAATTTTGCAAATCCAGTGACTGGTTTATAGCAAATACATTTTTCAGCAACATAAATAGCAACTAAACACATGGCCTTCTCCAGACAAAATACAAAAGATCAAATTGACTGTATCTGTGGGAAGAGGTGCTGGAGAAACTCAATTTCAGCAATTAAAACCAGGCCAAGGACCCACTGTGGACCAGACCATCAGTTGCTCATACGTAAATTCAGGATAAAGCTGAATAACATGAAAATAAATGCGTAAACGCCAATATATGAACATGAGTCTACCCCACCTGCATTTTGAGAAAATTGCAAGAACAGATTTGATTCATTGAATACTAATGACAGAAGATCTAATGATCTGTTGAAGTACATCAAGATGATCATTTACAAAGAAAGCTAGAGAGCATTAAAAAGACGAGAAAGAAAGAAAAGGTCAAACTAGGTGTAAGATATGGCAAAAATACATACATACATACATAGATAAAATCATTATTATAATACAATACAATACAATACAATATATTAAAAGGGTTCCTGGGGTAGTGAGGTGGTGGAGGGAAAATATAAAGGGGAGTTGACATCATAGAGTTCATGAAGAAAGAAAATGTTTTTAAAATGATGGTGGCAACAATTGTACAATTATGGTTGATCTAATTGAACTAGGGATGATTATGATATCTGTAATAGCTCCCAATAAAATGTAAGGAAAAAAGTCTGTTTTAACATTAAAAGAGAGAGCTGTCATTTTTAATTGATGCATAATATTCCATAGTATGAATTTACCATAGCTTGTTTATCCATTCCTCTATAATTGAGATTTTGGGTTGTTTTCCTGTTTTTGCTTTTATGATCATGTGGTAGTTACATAATCTGGTGTCAAATTTGGGACTTGAGAGGATTAAGAGTGAAGGGGTGGAATCCAGTCTGTCAATCGGGTCATAGCCAATGAAGTCTCTGTGTGGGCATGGCCTTCTCCTGAGAATTTTGAGAACCCTAGTATTTTCCTACTTGGAGGCAGGAAATACCCTCTCTCTCTGCTCACTCCCTTGGAGATTCTCTCTCTGTTTGCTCTCTGGGAGACATCTCTGAGGAGAAGCCACATGGACCTACCCTAATACAGCCAGAACTCTGGGAACTGGAGAAGTCACGTAGAAACCCCTGCCAGCACTGAGATGCTTACAACGCCACTGGATCCAGAGGACTTGCAACCCGGTGGCCTGTGATCTTCCTGCATTCAGGGTCGTAGCTTATATTCTGTGAGTCTGAAGAGGACTTTAATAGATTGGTATCAGACATATGGGCTAACATTGGATTTATGGACTTGATCTGGACTGGTTTGGGATGTTTTCTTAATATTTAACATCTTATTTGTGTGTGTGTGTGTGTGTGTGTATGTGAAAACAAAAGACCTTTTATATACATACATATCTAGAATTTTTAAAAAACCATTTAATATGGCGATTGTACAAATCTTGTCACAATCCATACATCCATCCATTGTGTCAAGCACATTTGTACATTTGTTGCCATCATTTCTCAAAACATTTGCTTTGTACTTAAGCCCTTGGTATCAGTTCCTCATTTTTATGCTCCCTCCCAACTTCCCCCTCCCACATGAACCCTTGATAATTTATAAATTATTATTATTTTGTCATTTCTTACACTGCCAAATGTCTCCCTTCACCCACTTTTCTGTTGTCCATCCCCCGGGGACGAGATTATAAGTAGATCCTTGTAATCAGTTCCCCCTTTCTACCCCACCTTCCCTCCACCCTCCCGGTATAGCCACTCTGACCACTGGTCCTGAAGGGATCATCTGTCCTGGATTCCCTGTGTTTCCAGTTCCTACCTGTACCCATATACATGATCTGGTCTAGCTGGATTTGTAAGGTAAAATTGGGATCATGATAGTTGAGGTGAGGGAGGGAAACATTTAAGAACTAGAAGAAAGTTGTATGTTTCATCGTCCCTATACTGTACCTTAACTGGCTCATCTCCTCCCTGCGACCCTTCTGTAAGGGGATGTCCAGTTGAGTACAAATGGATTTGGGTCCCATTCTGATTCCGCCTCATTTAAAATGGTATGATTTTTTTTGTTCTTTGATGCCTGATACCTGATCCCTTCGACACCTTGTGGTCAGACAGGTTGGTGTGCTTCTTCCATGTAGGCTTTGTTGCTTCTGAGATAGATGGCAGCTTGTTTACTGTCAAGCATTTAAGACCCCAGATGCTATGTCTTTTGAAAGCCAGGAACCATCTGCCTTTTTCACTACTTTTGCTTATGGACACATTTGTCTTCGGTGATTGTGTCGGGAAGGTGAACATCATGGAATGCCAATTTAATAGAACAGAGTGTGCTTGCATTGAGGGAGTACTTGAGTTGAGGCCCAATGTCCATCTGCTACCTTAATACTAATTGTATAAATATATACACATAGATCTATTTACCCATCAATATATATAAATATATTTACATATGTACATGCCTGCATTTAGACCTCTATAAGTGGTCTTTGCCTCCTAGTTCTTTCCTCTATTTCCTTTTACTGTCCTCTTGACCCACTATCATGCTCAGCCTTCATTTGGGTTTCAGTAATTCCTCTAGGTTACCTTGCCCTTGATCAATCCCTAGATTAATTAAATAATTTTAAAATTTTAAATTTAGGCATCTTATACCCTCCTTGCCACTGATTTTGGATCACTTGTTGTTCCCTTGTCCCTGGGTTGGTTAACAACCCTTTCTTTCCCCTACTTCCCCCTCTCCCATGTCATCCCAGAAGCATCAGTCCTGTTGTTCTCTCCTCTAGGTTGTTTATCCGGCCTATCTTATCTAGATAGCCCTGCAGAGATAATAGTATGCACAAAAAAACAAGACAGAGCAAAACAGAGCAACCAAAGGAAAGAAAAAAGCAATGAAAACAACCAAAAACAACAATGAAAAGAAAGAAAAACCTGTAAATAGTTCAAAGTCTGTGTGTTGACCTTTGGGAGTGTTTTCCAGTGGAGTCTGCCATGCCCTGGCCCCTAAATCTACTCCTTCGGGACTTCTTGCTCTGATCCCCTTGCTATTTCTTTCTTTTTTTTTCTTTTTTAAACATTTTATTAGGGGCTCATACAACTGTTATCGCAATCCATACACACATCAATTGTGTAAAGTGCATTTGTACATCATTCTCAAAACATTTTCTCTCCACTTTGACATATGAGTGTGTATGAATTTGTTTCTCTAGTCTACCCAGACTAACACAGATTATTACTACAATAAACATATGTGTTCATGTGAAAAAAAGAGAGAGACTGAAACTTGATCTTAGCTATAGAGTAATTAAAACAAATAGAAGAAACGATGAAGTCAAAGAGCTGAATAGAATATTTCAAGAGGCAGCTAAGGAAGACAAGGCAAAATATTATAATGAAATGTGCAAAGACAGTATTAGAAAACCAAAAGGGATGATCACAGTCACTAACTCTTTAAATGAACTAAATCAAGAAATAAATTCAAGTCTCACACTGCAATCTTAAAAATTCTAGGTGGAAAATATTCAATGATGCCAGAAGATAGAAAAAATACACAGTGTCACTGTACCAAAAAGAACTATTATAGAGTCCAATATTTCAGGAGGTACCACATGAACAAGAACCAGTGGTGCTGAGGGAAGAAATTCAAGGTGCCCTGAAAGCATTAGAAAAAAACCAAGACTGCCATAATTAAAGGTATACTAATTGAAATGTTTCAACAAGCTGATGAAGCACTTGAAGCACTTAATCATGTATGGAATGAAATTTTGAAGACAGCTACTTAACAAACTGATGGGAAGAGATCCATATTTATGCTCATTCTAAACAAACATGACTAAACAGAAAGCACAAAATATGGAACAGTATAATTGATACCACACAGAAGTCAAATTTTGCTGAAGATTGTCTATCAATGATTGTAGCTGTATATTGATATGAAGCTGCCAGAAATTCAGGCCGGACAAAGAAAAGGACTTGGGGAAGGGATATCTTTTCTGATGTCATATGGATCACGGCTAAAGCAGAGACTATCAGAAAGATTTTTTACTTACTATGCCAAGGCATTTGATTTTGTAGACCGTAATAAACTATGGATAACCTTTAGAAAACAGGAATTCCAGAACACTTCATTGTGCTCATGAGGAACCTGTACAAGTTTCTGGAGGCAGTTATGTGAACAGAACAAGGGAATATGGCATGGTTTAAAACTGTACTAGTTCAATTTCATGCTGAGCAAATCTTCAGTGAAGTTGTATTATATGAAGAAGAAAGTGACATCGGGATTGGAGAAAGGCTTATTAACAACCTGATACATACAGATGACACATTTCTCTTGCTGAAATTGCAGAACTTAGCTGATGAAGTTCAAAGATTGGAACCTTTACCATGGATTAAAAAGCAATGTAAAGAAGACCAAAATCCTCAGAAATGGACCCACAAGTAACACATAATGATAAATCAGAATAGGTCGAAGTTGTCAAAGATTTTGTCTTACTTGAATCTACAATCAATGCTCAGGAAAGCGCAGCCAAGAGATCAAAAGAATTATTCAGGTATTGGGGGTAATGATATATCTGCTGAACAAGACCCCTTTAGAGTATTGCAAAAAAGTTTATTTTGAGGACTAAGGTGAACCTTACCCAAGCCATAGTATTTTAAATGACCTCATATGCATGTGAAAATTGAACGCTGAAAAATCCCTTCATTTGAATTGTGGTGGAGAGGAAAAATATTAAAAGACCATGGGCAGATAAAAGGACAAACCGATCTGTCTAGGGAGAAGTACTGGCACAGGGTGCACCTTAGAGGCAAGAATGGCAAAATTTCATCTTACATGCTGTGGACACACAGTCAGGAGGGGCGAGTCTCTGGAGAAGGACATCATGCATCATGCTTGGTAATGGAGCTGGGCAGCAGACAAAAGGAAGGCCGTGGAAAAGATGGATTGACACAGGGGCTGCGACAATGGACACAGACGAAGAAACAATTTGAAAGATGGCACAGGAGGTGCAGTATTTTGTTATGCATAGGTTGCTATGGTCTGGAAATGACCTGACACCACCTAACAACAACAACAACAACAACACATCCCGCTTCATAATATCTAGTTAGTCCTCACGTCTTTTCATTCCAGCGTACACTTTGATGCAGAGGTTTAATACAACATCTATTTCATAGGTTGGTCTCATATATCATGTTATTATTTTAAGGGGGGTGTGGACCAAATAACTAGATAGTTGAGAGAAGATAAGTAAACTCTTAAACCATAGAACAGTTCCAAACTAATGACCATAGAAGATGAGTAAGAAAAGCTGTAATCAAAAATCAGACTATAAAGAATTGTTATACGTATAAAACAAGGGTTCGGGGAGAGGAAAAGAATAATGAAACATATATTTAATATTGTTCTTTAAATTTTTCATTATAAGTGGAAGTACTTACTCAAACGTGAAATTTAAGCTTTCACTGTACTGAGGCTAATGTAGGACAACTGAATAGGGAATGAATATTGCGTATTGCCCTCAGTTTGTTTAACTGTGCTGAAGTTTTCTTTAAATGAGTGTATTTGCTGCTTTATAAAAATTTAAGTTTCACTTTGCCTCCTTTTTCACTAAAAAAGCCTATCAATTGAAGTTAATCACTAATGTAAGAAAGTAGCAATTTAATCTCTTTAAAGGCTTTCAGCTATAAGAATGAAATATTAAAGTGTCAGGTATGTGATGAGTTATCAATGTTCATTTTGTATCTTCAACATAAGTGGGAGAATTGCATAATAGTCCATAAATAGTAGCTGATGTGGGAGCAAGCTGAGCCTTTTTGTACACATTATAAAATAATCAAAGTTCTGCAAATAGTTGGGTCTTAAAGTATTTTATACTTGACCCGATAACACAAAATGATTAGGGTCAAAATTGTCTTTGTGACACAATGCTTCATTTTGCTCTTTATTTTGGCTGCAATTTTATCACCCGGACCTAGAAGAATAACAGTGTCATATTCATTTTTCCTACTTTTTGCGAATCTCAGAATATATTTATATGTGCTATGTAATTTTATTCTGAAAACTACCCTTTAAAAGAGCTGATGCAATTATTTAGTTCCAATTGCCATTTTTAAGCCAGTTGACAAAATGTCAGAAAGCTTCAAGTCAAATTAGAAATAAATGGCACAGACTGCAAAGGATAAGTTCTGAGACTATCACTCACGAACTTTATGCTACATTAAGAAACTTATTATTATGAGAATGAGATAGCATATTAACTTTTAAGGATGAAACTTTATTTAACATTATATAACTAAATAATAAAAATACAATTTTGAGACTTTACAGCATATTTCTATAGAAAGTAACAATAAAATAATGTAATAATTTATTTATATCCATAAAATTATGCATGTGTAATGTTTGAGAATAAACTACTATATGGTAATGATTTTTTAAAAATCTAAAATAAATTAAAATTATAATAAACAATATCATCTTACACCATTATTAAAAAATATAAGTAGTTTAATTTTTGAAGTAGTATTACTGAATCTGGAATTTTAAAAGTTATTGAATTGTAATGGTGATAATTTTAGAATAATGACATAGTATCTGTTATACTTAATTTTTTTGTACATATGTGATGTGACTGTAGCTTGTATTTAAACTTAATGAACTCATTAGCTTGGTTAGACCACAAAATTTAACATGTATCTTATAGATATTACATACCCTAGTTATAGCTTAAATATATCTATATAAGCTTGGTCAACAATACTTGTTTGGCCACACTGCTGTATGTCATGAAATATGTGTGGTATATGCCATGAACTCAACGTACCAATACTCGTAAGGATGGCACAGAAGAGGAATGTTTTCTCTGTTACATTGAAGTCATTTTGGATTCTTACCGAATGGCAACCTAAGAAAGAGAGCAACAACAAGATACCATGTGAAAATTAAAAAATAGGTTACATATGAAGAAAATATTTTAAAAAGGTATTTAGGTCACAAAATATCTGAACACTTATAAATCAACTAAAGGACCAAACTCTGAAAATCAAATTATATCTCTCACTGATTCAACCATAAACTTCCCTTTCATAGTTAAAGAAAATACAATACTTAAAAATGTTGCTCTTCAATATTTTTCTTTCAATTTTGACTATGAATAAGTATTTTAAGCAATGTATAGTTTTATTTTCCCTATCATTATATATTTTAAAATAATATTTAAGTTATAAACTTATGAAAGTAATTCATAACTTAATAAAATATAGAAAATAGCTTGGTTTTAAAATTAAATTAATAATTCCTTAGATATGCATTAGATAGTGTTACTATACTAAGATCCCTGGTGTGTAAAGCTATCAGTAGTGTATATTCATTTGCTAATCAAAAGATGAATGGTTAAAACTCCTGCAGAGGTACTGAGAAAGAAGGACATGGTGCTCTTCTCCATTTAGATTACAGCTAAGAAAATCTTTCACTTTTTGTTTTGGTTTGCACTAAACCTTTGCAGTTATAAATATCCCTCTAATAATGACATTAATAACTGTAAATGATTTTATTACCAAAAATCACACACTATGCTAAAGTCATAAGATTTTCTCGGTTGTAATCTGAATGGAGAAGATGACCCTTTCTACTCCCCCAAAAGAAATGCAGTCTAGGTAACTCACAAAGGTAATTCTACCCTGTCGTACAGGGTCACTGTGAGCCAATATTGTCTAGAAGGCAGTGAGAATAATGACTTTATCTGCTTCCTATAACTTATGTTAACTTGGTTTTGCTTTCTATTCAAAATCATTTTCTAATTTATCTTATTATTTTTATCCCATGTTTATTTAGGGATTTCTTCCTTTAACTTCATATATAAATTTTCCACATTTCTTTTATTGAGTTTAGGTAAATTCTTTATGACTTTGAACTTATTGGTAGGATTTAAATTATTTTTGTATAATCTTTTTTATTATTTGGTACATTATCTTATAGTAAATAGATGTGTTAATAGAAGCAGGCTTAAGATTTGCTGCAAGGATGGCAAGACTTATATGTACTTTGGACATGTTATTAAGAGAGACCAGTCCCTAGAGAAAGACATTACCCTTGCTAAAGCAGAGGGGCAATGAAAAAGAGGAAGACCCCGGATGAGCTGGATTGACATAGTGGTTGCAACTGTGGCCTCAAATGTAAGAACCAGTGTGAGCATGGGGGGAGATGAGTCAGAGTCTAATTTTATGAGTGAAAACTGTGTGTCCATGGCACCTAAAAATAACATTGCTGGTTAGAGTGAGGTAGAAATGTCTCACAGGTCTACTTAATAGTTTTATTCAAATAGTATTGACTTTTTGACTTGTTTATTTTTATTGTTGTTCTATTCATTAATTAGATTAGAATATTAATGTGTCCCATTATTATTGTTTAATTGTTTTTACTCCCTTTCAATTGTGTAACTTTGCTGCTTAGTTTTGGACTTATTTTCAGGTGCATGTTTGTTAATAATGGATACATCTTTGCCAGGGATTTGCTCTTTTATCATTTTGTTAGCATTAATAAGGGTTCTTGACCTGGAGAAGCTGAGTCAATTCACTAGCACCAAATTAGAGTAAGAAATAAAAATTTATTAGATGGTCACATCAGCAAGGAGGAAGCAACAAAGCAGGCCCTGTTGTGTCCTGTTTGCAACCAGAATACAGGCTAGTTTGTACCATTTACTTTGGGATTTAAACTTTGAGGAGTTACGTAAAGATGTTTCAAATTAACTCAGGTTTCAGCATAACTGTGGAAAAAGATGATTGATGTTGGGAAAATTAAACAATAGGATTCCTTTAAGCCTTAGCTTCAGGATGCTGTTATTGACCCAGTAGAAAGCAGGAATGACTTCCTGGTACCTAACTAGCAATCATGTAGGGAGAGGTTTTAGTGTTATCAAGCCCTTCCCAAAGACATTCTCATGCAATCTGTTTGCCTGTTAGCAATGCATCAAGTAGTTACAAAATTCCATAGGGATTCAGGTGGGAATTGAAGAAGAAATGGCATAAATTATACTGGTTGCATTTAATACTGTGGATTTTCTAACTACCTTAAATGTAAGGAAGACCACTTGGGTTACACTATTACACATGTACCCTGTTCCCAGTATAAATCTATGTTTTTATGGTTGTTTTTGCCTTATTTTCATTGAGCCACTCCATTGCTCTTGCTGCTAATATTTAAATTGTATAAAATCTGCCCTTTCCTTTCAATCTATTTGTGTCTTTGAATATAAAAATATGTCTCTTGAAGATGAGATATTGCTGTAGATTGATTTTTTATTCAATATGCCAATCTCAGTCTTTTAGTTGGAGTGTTTAGTCTTTTGTATGAATGAAATTATCAATAATGCAAGGTTAATGTTTCTTATTTCCTATTTAACCTGGCTTATTTTTAATCAAAACATATTCTTATTGTTCTTAGTCACTCTCACTAACTTTTCTGCTTTAAGTTAATATGCATTCCCAAACACAATCCTTTAGTGTAAGTGCTTGGCTACCAGTAGAACAATTGTAAGCATGTGGCTACTAATAGAAAGTTCAGTCATTGAGGTAGTTAGTTTATTGTGCCAGCCTGGCCTATTAGCACATGTGGGATTAACTGAAGGGCGGAGAGATAAATGGCTCCGTGAGCCTTGCCTTTCTTGTCTCTAGCTCTTTGATCATTAGACCAGTGTGCGTCTGCCTTGCTTGTTCTGTGCCTCAATTTGCAAGCTACACTACCTGTGGGACACCTAACCTGTGGACTGTGTCACTGTAATTTGAGGTTTCTTCAAGACCTGCTTCACAACACAATTGGAAATTACATCTCTTGAGCTGGGGACTGACTGTTGGTGACCTGCCTTGCTGTTGGCTGCCGGTACCAGGACAATCTGAATCTCTCTACAGAGGACTACCTGGCGGGCCTCAAGACTTGAAGGACTGCCAGTGTCTCACAACTCTCTGACACGTTTGAATTGTACTGAGCCATTTGTACTGTTTTATAATTTAACTGTTTATTTCTTGTGTTATATATCTATCTATTTGTATAATTGCTTTATAAATTAACAACTGTGTTATCTAAATATGTGTTATCTATCTAACTATATATTTATAAAATTATTAGCAATCTGGTTTTATCTCTCTAGAGAACCCTGTCATCTAACACAGTCGTACTAAGACTTATGCAATCATTACCAAAAGTAAATTTTCAAACAGGTTTTTCTTTCTCATACTCACTGCTTGCTATTGTTTTCCTCAACTTCCTTGCTACATTCCTAGGACATTACTCCAGTTACTATAGATTTACATATACCAGAGTTTATATACAGAAGATCATAAAACACAAAAATTAAAAAAAACAAAACAACAACAATGACAAAATAAAACAGAGAAAAACCTCAAAGGAGAAAAAGCCAAAACTATTAAAAACTTAAGTATATTTGAAATACGGAAAGAGGAAATCGAATGGTAAGGCATTACATTTTATCCAACTACATAATCAATTTCACAATGCTGTCTGTCTGATAGCAGGTCTATTCAAATCCCCAGACAATGGTCAGAGGGCATTCACATGGGAACTCTGAAAATGAATTTCAGTCTACCATTGACATCCACAGCCTTCTGCAAAACAGGTGTCCAGATTTTAACTCTGATACCATTTTCTCATGTGAATTTAGATTTTATTATTTACAATCCTTGGATACAAAGCCTGGTGTACTTCTTGTATGTGGACTTAGTTAAGATCTCACTTAGATGCCTGCAAGTTTTCAGGCCAACCTTTAAAAACTAAGATGCTGTGCTTTCTGAGAGAGGAACACTATGCATTTCTTCACCACACTGTGTTACAACAACCATATCTTCTGAGCTCTTAATAAGAGCAAGTATCCAGTAGAGTTATGGCATAAGAACTTATTATTCATATATTAGGATTATTATTAAGTATGAATTCAAAATTCATTCATATACCTATCACTTATATATGACCCTTGTTCAGTTTAGAATCATACTTATAATTTATTGTAGACTATTATAAAACACACCCATAGGGCATATCATAATTCTATTGATTATATTATTCATTTGATTTTGTATTGAAATCTTACTTAAAATGTAAGTGATGAGATGCTATTCACACAATCAATAAGGATTGGAAATAGGGCAAAACTTTCAATAAGAAATAACACTCATTTACAAAATCAGAGACATTTATACTAGTCTAATAATACATGTCATAAGAAGCAAAGACAATATGAAGGGGGTACACACATGGTAACCCCAAGCAACCCTTCATCGGGTACCATGAAAGCAAGACCCTCAAAACCATCATGTTGGAATAGTGGCCGTCTGCTTTTTCTCATACTAGGGTAATTTCCTCCTGAAAGCTAAGGGTATAGTTCAATTCCTTAAATCTACCACAGGGGAGTTTAAAGTAAAGCCAAGTTTACTTAATGGGGTTTCTAAATCAGATCCTGCTGGTGAGGTCTATGAAGGTAGTTTGTGCCTTGAAAGGAGAAAGTCGAAAATCCTCTCTGGGGGACGGGCAGCAGAGGGGTGGGTGAAGGGAGACGCCAGACAGTGTAATATAAGATACAATAATAATTTATAAATTATCAAGGGTGCATGGGGGAGAGGGGAAAAAAGGAAAATGAGCTGATTCCGGGAACCCAAGAGGCAAGCAAATTTTGGGAATAATGAGGGCAACAAATGTATAGATGTGCTTTACACAATTGATCTATGTATTGTGATGAATTGTATGCGCACCAATAAATTGATTTAAAAAAAAAAAAAAGAAAATCCTAAATGTTTACAACACATGGTCTAGGTCACCAAAAGCTGGATAGAAACAAAGTTAACAGTGTTCAATATTCTCACCTTGGAGTCTGTATAAGTAATTTTAAACATTTTTCCAAGTGGCAGGTTGCCTCGCTTGGTTTATTCACCAATAGAAATGTAATCACCTTATCTGAGGCAGGCTCATTATCTCCGTGTTTGGGAGATAAGACTGAAAGTGACAGGACTTAAGAGAAGAAACCTGCCTTTCTTTTGGTATGCAGCCTGATCATACTGGTCTCGTACAATAATTGTGCTGTCGTGATTGACGAACTTCACTCAGCATAATGGTTTTCACATCCATTCATGTCATGATGATTTGTTGTGATTTCAGTGCTCTTTTTTAGGGATACGTAGTATCCCATTGTGTGTATATACCAGTGTTTCTTTATCCATTCTTCCAGTGATGGACATTGGGCTGTTTCTACCTTCTTGCTATTGTGAACTATGTTGCAATGAACATAGGAGAGTATACGTCTGCTAATACTCTGGTTTCTTACTTATTTGGGTAAATGCCCAGCAGAAGTATCTCTAGGTCATGTGTTAGTTTTATTCTCAGTTGTTTTACGTATCACCATATTGATTTTTACAGTAGTTGTAGATCTTTGCAAGCCTTCCAGCAGTGTATAAGAGTGCCAATCCATCTGCATCCTGTCCAGAACTTACTGTTCTCTGTTTTTACAATTAGATTATCATTGTGGGTAAAAGGTGGTATCTCATCATTGTTTTGATTTGCATCTTCTGTTTGGCTAGTGATGGTGATCATTTCCCCCTGTGTCTTTTAGCCATCTGAGTGTCATCCCAAATGAATTGACTTTTTATGTCCATTGCCCATATTTTAATTGGATTTTTGATTTTTCCTACTGAGGTGTTTCAGAATTATTTTTGTTTGTTTGAAACAAACTTGCTGCGAACGAATCCAAATCTACATTAGTCTGAATTTTCTTTCGAAACGTTGTTTTATTCTACATGGTAGAGTTTCTTTTTGTGACTGAAAAATAAAAGTTGAGATTGACAAGAATACTTAAAAAACTAAATATACAAAAACAGAAAGTTTACCATAATAATTGAAGTCAATCATATCTATATAGAGAGCATATGCAACCATTTTTTTATTTTAAAAAATCGGTCAAGCTATTATTATTTTTATCACTGATTATAATGAAAGATTTAGCTGAACTGATTAGAGTCACCATTTCTTTGTGATTGTTGTATCAACGTAGAAGCCATCAGAATTCAAAGTGCCTCTCTATGGTTGTATTACGTCTTCAGAAAAAGGCCTTCATTCTTTTTTTTCAAATCATTTTATTGGGGGCTCATACAACTCTCATCACAATCCAAACATCCATCCATTGTGTCAAGCACATTTGTTTATTTGTTGCCTTCATCATTCTCAAAACTTTTGCTTTCTACTTGAGCCCTTGATATCAGCTCCTCATTTCCCCCCTCCCCCTTGCCCCTCCCTCATGAACACTTCATAATTCATAAATTATTATTTTGTCATTTCTTACACTGTCTGACATCTCCCTTCCCCACTTTTTTGTTGTCCATCCCCCAGGGAGGAGGTTATATGTAGATCCTTGTAATCAGTTTCCCATTTTTACCCCACCTTCCCTCCACCCTCCCTGTATTGCCACTGTGACCACTGGTCCTGAAGGGATCATCTGTCCTGGATTCCATGTGTGTCCAGTTCCTATCTGTACCAGTGTACATCCTCTGGTCTAGTCAGATTTGTAAGGTATAATTGGGATCATGATAGTGGGGGGAGGAAGCATTTAAGAACTAGAAGAAAGTTGTATGTTTCATCATTGCTACCCTGCACGCTGACTGGCTTGTCTCCTCCCAGAGACCCTTCTGTAAGGGGGTGTACAGTTGCCTACAGATAGGCTTTGGGTCTCCACTCTGCACTCACCCTCATTTACAATGATATGATTTTTTGTTCTTTGATGCCTGATACCTGACCCTTCGACTCCTTGTGGTCACACAGGCTGGTGTGCTTCTTCCATGTGGGCTTTGTTGCTTCTCAGCTAGATGGTCTGCTTGTTTAGCTTTAAACCTTTAAGACTCCAGATGCTATATCTTTTGATGGCTGGGCACCATCAGCTTTCTTCACCACACTTATTTATGCACACGTTTGTCTTCAGTGATTGTGTTGGGAAGGTGACCATCATGAAATGCCAATTTAATAGAACAAAGTGTTCTTACATTGAGTAAGTACTTGAGTGGAGGTCCAAAGTCCATATACCTTAATACTAAACCTATAAATATTTGCACATAGATCTATTTCCCCATCATCATATATAAATATATTTACATACATACATGCCTGTATTTAGACCTCTATAAGTGCCCTTTGCCTCCGAGTTCTTTCCTCTATTTTCGTTTACCTTCCTCTTGTCCCACTAACATGCTCAGCCTTCATTTGGGTTTCAGTAATTCCTCTCGGTTACATTGTCCTTCATCAAGCCCTACCAGGCCTCTTACACCCTCCTTGTCACTTATTTTGGATCACTTATTGTTTCTTTGTCCCTGGGTTGTTAATTTAAATCAGCAGCTGCCTAACATTTCAATATTCTTCTCTTACACAACAATGTATCTGCATATCTTATCGTTTTTTAGTGTATGTCAATGGGGCATTTCTTGTTGTTTTAATTCTCTGTAGGACATATTTTGTGACACTTTGTATAAACCATCAATATAAAAATAAATTGAATTGAGCTTGTTAAAGCTCTATAAAAGAAGGATACATTTGGAAAGAACTGGCAGAAAAGATAATGAGCAGGTACGTATGTCTTAAAGGGACCTCAACTTACAGCAACACAATCCACAGGCTAGGCGTCCCACTTGTGTTTATCGGCCAGGCTGGCACAATAAACTATCTGACACAATGAACAAAAGACTAATTACTAAAATCTGTAGAACTCTGCCTAACCAATTTAATGGGATACTGTTACAGATTTGAATTAATGCATTGGGTAGAATTTCCCAGTGAAACTCTCTGGCTTTGGGCTTTCTTAGTTAGAAAGTTCTTGAAGATCTTTTGCATTTATTTTTCTGTCTGATTTCCTACATTCATTGTCATTAATGTTGATGGATAGTGTATTACTAGGTATTTGTCCATTTCTTCTAGATCAGCGGTTCTCAACCTGTGGGTCATGACCCCTTTGGGGGTTGAATGACCCTTTCACAGGGATCGCCTAAGACCATTAGAAAACACATATTTCTGATGGTCTTAGAAACAGATACCGCTCCTCTATCTGTCTCCAGGGGGGTCTGGCCACATGCAGATACACCCACATACGAGTACCCGGCGTGAAGACTGTTACCCATGCTACACCATGCTTCAAGACAAAATTTCATTTATTTGTAATTAGAAATAAATATTTCACAATATATAATTACATATTGTTTTTGTGATTAATCACTATGCTTTGATTATGTTGAATTTGTAACATTGAAAATACATCCTGCATATCAGACATTTACATTACAATTCATAACAGTAGCAAAATTACAGTTATGAAGTAGCAATTTATGCTTGGGGGTCACCACAACATGAGGAATTGTATTAAAGGGTCGTGACATTAGGTAGGTTGAGAACCACTGTTCTATGTTATCAAACTTGTTGACGTATAGGCATTCACAATAATGTGTTATTATTATTTTTATTCCATTTGAATATGTTGTGGTGTTGCCTTTTCATTTCTAGTTATTTGCATATTTTTTCTTTTCCTTTGTTAAGTTTTCAAGTAGTTTGTCAATTTGTTATTTCTTTGAAAGAACCAACTTCCTACCTTGTCGATTTTTCCATTGTTTTTCAGTTTGCTAGTTAACTTATTTTTATTTCAATCTTTTGATTTGTTTTCTTTTGCTGTTCGAGGATTTATGTTGTCCTTGTTCTAGTTATTGGAGGTATTGTATTAAGTTCTTCAATTTATATTTCTCCCCTTTTACTTTCATATGTGCATTGATTATGATAAATTACCCTCTCCTAATTGCTTCTGCTCTTTTTAAAAGTTTTTGGTATGTTATATGATCCTTCCCCGTTCTTTCATGGAATTTCTTAATGTTATTTCTTATTTGATCCGCTGCCCAATCATTTTTAAGTATAATTTTTAAGTGTCCATGTGTTTGTCTTTATGTTCCTTCTCTTTTTATTGTTGATTTCCAGTGTTATAAAATTGTGATCTGAGAAAATGAATTTTAGGATCTGTATGTTCTTTTTAATTTATTAAGGCTTTCATGGAGGACTAACACGTGATTTAATCTAGAGTATGTACTGTGTACGCTGGTTCAGAATTTATACTCTGTTCTTGTTAGGTGGAAAACAGTCTGTGTACATCTATGAGATTGAACTGGTTGAAATTCCTGTTAATATCTTCTGTTTCTTTTTTGAGATTCTTTCTTGATAATCTGTCTTTCTTTGAAAGTGATGTTTTAAAGTCAACTATGATTATTGTCAATCTGTTTATTTCTTTCTTCAACTCAGTGAATGTTTGACAAATGTATTCTGAGGGTCTTTCATTCAGTATGTATAGAATTCTTATGGTTGTGTATTCCTGGTCTATTGCTCCTTTAAATATTATGTAATATCCATTTTTATCTCTTATTAAATTATTTTCCTCCATGTTTATTTTATCAGAGATTAATATTGACATTCCTACCATCTTATTGTTGGCATTGCTTGGTAGATTTTTCACCTTTCCTGGTTCTTAGTTCAATTTTATCTTTAATTTAAAATGAATCTCAAAGGATGGCTTATTAACAAACTGCAGTATGCAGATGACACAACCTTGCTCACTCAAAGTGAGGAGAACTTGAAGCACTGGGTGATAAAGATCAAGAGTTTTCAGCATTCAGTATGGATTACAACATAATACAAAAAGATTAAGGTCCTCACAAATGGACCAATATGTAACATCATGACAAAGGGAGAATAGATTAAAGTTGACAAGGATTTTGTCATGCTTGGATTCAAAAGTATTGCTCATGTAAGCATCAGTGAAGAGGTCAAAGGAAGTATTGCATTGGGTGAATCTACACAAGACCACCTTAGAGTAGTCAACATCCAGGCTGCTACTTTGAGGACTACAATAGAGCAGGCACAAGTGAAGGCATTTTCAATTGCCTCATATGCATGTGAAAGGTGAATAAAGGAGACCAAAGAAGACTTTGATGCCTTTGAATTGTTTTGCTGGAGAAGACTATTGAAATTACCATGGGCTCTACCCTACCCCAATTCTGTCTTGGAAGAACTGCCACCAGAGTGCTCCTTAGAGGAAAGGATGGGGAAAATTCATATTACATACTTTCAGCTTGTTTTCAGGAGGGACCAGTCCCTGGAGAAGACATCATATTTGGTAGAGAGGCAGTGAAAAAGAGGAAAGTGTTCAAGGAGTTTGATTGAAACGTGGCTGCAGCATTGATATCAAACATTGGGGCTATTTTGAGAATATTGCTGGACCCAGCAGAGCTTCATTCTCTTGTACATAAGGTCACTGTGATTCAGAACTGACTCAATGGCACCTAACAACAACAACATTTAGCCAGCACATAGATGCATATGATGTTTCAAATCGGTGTTGGACTCTGTCATTTCATTGGTAGATTTAGTCTACCGATGTTCAGTTTCATTACTGACTTATGGGATTTGTTGCTGTCTTTTTGCTGTGTTCATATTGGTTCGTGTGTGTGTGTGTGTGTGTGTGTGTGTGTGTGTGTGTGTGTATTATTGTCTTTTTTTCTTCCTTTTATTCAGTGTTCTCTTGAGTGCTGCTTTCATTGTATTGTTCTGGGTTGTGCTCCCCTCTAAGTTACTGTGAGATTTGTGTTGTTGTTGATTTATTGTCCAAAGTGATCCATTTAATATTTTTTGTAATGCTGGTCATTTTTAGAATTTCTTCAGATTATCCTTGCCTACAAAAAACATCTTTTTAAATCCCTAATATTTGCAGGATAATTTTATTGGCTATAGCATTTTTGTGTTAACAGTTTTATTTTTTTTAGAATTTGATATATGCCACTCTATTTTCTTTTTGCCTACAAAATTTCTGCTGCAAAGTCCAAATTTATCCTTTGCAGTTCTCCAATGTTGGTTTTACTTTTACTGTACACAATTTTTTACTCTGCTGAGTTTCTTAAATAATTATTTTCTCCTTTTTTTTAGATATCAGGGAAATGTTTTTTCATTAATTCTTGTAGTATTTTCTCTTTAGATTTCTTTGTTTTTCCTTATTACAGCATCGTGATGCAACACGTTCTCTTGATTAGAAGAAACAACATTCTCGAGGTTTATTTTTTATTCGTTTGCTTTTTTGTTGATTGTTTCTCTCATTGTTTGTAAGGGAACGAGATCATTTCATGTGAACTTGGAATTTAATGAAAGATTAAGCACAGACACCAACCCATCTATCAGGTCATAGTTGATGATGCCACTTTGGAGATGTGACCTTCTGATAAGGACAAATTGGGAACTCTCCATGCAACCTACCCTACATACTTGCTGGGACTCTACCTCCAAGGGTGGTCCCATGTGGACTGCCTGACCCTCAGAGCTATAGGTAGGTACCCTTCTATATTTCCACTGACCGTAGATTCATGGAAGTCTGTACCCACTGGCCTGTGATCTTCCTGATTCCTGGTTTCCTTTTTCGCATTACCAGCCTGCAGCTATGTGAAACTAAACAGGACCTTGGCTTGCATCAGACGTGTAGACATGAGCTGAATATGACTGGGATGCCTTCTTATGATATAAGATCAATTATTTGTCACATATATATGACATATGTAATATGTCACTGACTTTTCTTTTCTAGAAAAACCAGTCTATCACAAGCAGTGACTTATTAACTATGTTTCTGCTAACCAAAATCTTACTCCCACCATGCAAATTTTCCCTGAATGTTTCAGTATGCAGGTAGAGGAAGACACTGACAGGATTCACCTGTGAGGGATTGTGCACCAGAGTCACTATAATATCATCCTGCAGTGTAGAAAATGATTCATCTGTGAAGCAAGTGTAGGGATTTTACTGCAAGCAAGAGCTGGGAGGGGAGTGCCTCCTCTGAACCTGAGACCCTGTGCAGGGGACCTCTGGGAGGTAGAAACAGCCGTACCCTCAGAGGACAAGCAGCAGAACCAGACAGCAGCGCATGGAGCAGATCAAATGACTTCCCCACTCATGGGGGAAGCAAACTTGAGTGCTTTTGTGCAAGAAGCTGACTTGTGGAGCAGTGTGCCTCTATGCTCTCATTCTTGGAGCTGTGCTTGCTGCCCTATGGAGCGGAAGCTGAATGCCTTCGGGTAGAGACTTGTAGAAGAGTTCCATGCACTTTGGATCTTTTTTAGAAAGTTGTAATATGTACTGATAAACAAATAAACCCTGAGCACTTCCCATTGACATTAAAACTTGTTAACTTTCTTAACAAACCCTTTAATCATAGTTGTTTTGTGTTTGTGAGTTCTGTGTTTCCATTGCAATGGATATTAGAACCTAGAGATAAATGATAGGACACCAACAAAAATTGGTGCACTATTTTTTCTCTTCCATTCTATTCCTCATGTTTTACCATTCTGCCTAAATCTGCTATCTCATTGTTTATATTCTACAATTCTTTTTTATGTAAGATTTTTAGATTTTTCAATAATTACTTTGTTCTCATAGTGTTTTGCACAGCTCTTGAAGTGACAAAATGGCATTTATTTTTTAAATCATTTTATTGAGGACTCGTACAGCTCTTATCACAATCCATCCATATGGATTGTGTCAAGCACAATTATACATGTGTTGCCATCATCATTTTCAAAACATTTTATTTCTACTTGAGCTCTTGGTACCAGCTTCTAATTTTTCCCCACCCATGCAAACCCTCCTTCCCTTCTAAAGCCTTGATAATTGATAAATTATTATTTTGTTTTCATTTCTTACACTGACGAAAGTCTTCCTTCACCCACTTTTCTGTTGTCTCTCCCCCCTGGGAGGGGGTTATATGTAAATCATTAGGATCAGTCCCCCCTTTCTCCTCCACCTTCCCTTACCCTCCTGGTATCACTACTCTCAATATTGGTTCTGAGGGGTTTATCTGTCCTGGGTTCCCTGTGGTTCCAGATCTTATCTGTTTGTGTCCATGCTCTGGTCTACCGGATTTGTTAAATGGGGTCACGATAGTGTGTGTGTGTGTGTGTGTGTGTGTGTGTGTGTAGCATTAAAGAACTAGAGGAAAGTTGTATGTTTCAATGGTGCTATACTGCACCTTGAATGAAAAATCCCATTTTTCTGAATTATATTTTTCATCATTCCAGAGCACCTTTTTCAGAGTTCTCCAGTGAGTTTGGGTGTTTGTTTGTTTAGTTTTTAGCTTGTTTTTCTTGATGTTTTTACATGTACTGTGACTACTTTCTCATGATGTGTGTTGTGTGTTGACTGCTCAGGTGTGAAAGGTTATTAGCCTCTTTTGAGATATGAGGGGGAATTCTAATAGGAACCAGAAAACATACGGTGGGAGAATGAGTTTTAAAAAAGGAAAGAGGCATAAGTTGGGGTGAGGGATAGGGAAGGGATATTGTAAAATAAAAAATAGAAGTGCTAGTAAAAAGACTGGATAGACCATAAAGTTTGTGAAAATAATTGGAAAATACCTTTGAGAGGGGTAATAAAACCTAATATATAGTATGTAAGTGTATTTCTTTTTTTTAAGTTTTATTGGCACTTCATGTATATATCGTACAGTTCAATCGTATCAGGAGGAGTTGTACAATCATCACCATCATGAATTTTAGAACATTTTCTTCCTTCTTGTACTCATTGTTATCAGCACAATTATTGTTATTGTTTTAATTGTGGTAATATTGTATACAAAACATTCTCCAATTCAACAACCTCTACATAAATAATTCAGTGCCATTGATTATAAAGAGTTGTATGTATATATATATGCATATATATATATATATATATTTTTTTTTTTTTTTACTGTGAATCATGTCCCTCCCCTGCCCCCCACCTCCTTCTGCTTTGAAGCTTGTGAGCTGCACACATTTGAAAGAACCTACAGAGAATGCTGCAGTGGCCCAGAGGGATGCAAGTCCTACGTGTTCTGTCACCCAGATCTGTATGGGTGTTCTAGTGCCGCAGGCTAGAACGGGCTACAGTGCAATGGAGGTACATTCACCTTTGGATATGTGCCAATAGCACCTATGCACTGAGGATTCTTTAGTAGGTGCACAAAGGAGAGCCTGTTCCCAGGAATCACGTGCAGTTTAGAGTCTAGAATATTCCTTGGCTACTCCGTCACCTCTCTGTTTTGAACCAGAGACATTTTCTTTCTTTCTTTCTTTCTTTCTTTTTTTAAATTTAATCATTTTATTGGGAGTCTAGAGAGAATGCCAGAAAAGTAGAGTCTTGAAGAAGTGAAATTAAAGCAAAACAGAGAAAAATAAAAAGAGAGAGGAATATGTGACTTATATGCAATCAAGCTGTTGGGCGGAAAAAAAGGAAAGAAAGAGAAAGAAAGATTAAAGGAAAAAGTTATGCCAGGAGCAAGGCCAAAAGAGTAGCATTAAGGCTACTACGAAAAACAGAAGAGAGAAGGAAGAAAAAGTACTAAGGAGAGGAAGGCCACAAAAGTGAGAGAGATTTATATGTTTCCAGAGGAGAAGGAATACAAAGTCGACAGGGCTTGACTTGTGTAGGGATCAACTTGGGATTCAAAAAAAGTAACCCCCAGTTTGCTGCCCTAATTGCCATTTTAAGAATAAAAACTCTATGCTGAAAAGTAGTTGATTATTTCATAGAGTTAATTCTTAAATAGGAGCAATAAAAAGAAGCGCACAGAACTAGATTGTTATAAGAGTTTTAGTATATTAATGAAGAAGTATTAAATATTACCTAACAAAAACAATAAAGTAGTTACATAGGCAATTTACAAATTACTTCTTGATTGGCATTCTCCTGTGCAATATTTTTCTGAGCAATATCTATTTTGTGATTTATCCTTAACCATATTTTCACTGTAGAAGGAGAATCTCATTTCTTTAGACATAGACCAATTACAAGATAATCATTGTGTTTGATAGGTTAGAAACAGGCAATTTCTCTTCTCTGAATACATGATGATCGTCTTTAAAACCCCTCTCCACATGTGTTGAACTTATAAAAATTATTCTGCCAATAGTTTGAGCTCTTTGATTATTTTCAAGAATCGTATAATTGAATCATAAAACCCGTGGTAATGTGAGGCAAAACACAAGGATGAAGTGAATGTACAGTGTGTCACCCTCTGGTGGTTTGGCACTTTTTTCTTTAAGCTATATGTTTTTTTTACTGACATAATAAACACAAGGGAGTAACTATGCAGTATTTCATCAAAATTGTAGCAATATATATGAAACGATTGAATAAATGATAAATATTTATTCATTTCATTAATCATAAAATAAATATGAATACATATTATAAGAATAGTTCTGTCTAACATTTTATACATATGTACGGAATGAACCTTAGTATACAAACTTAGAATAAGCTGTTGTGCAGATGAAAGTTAAAAGAGAATGTGTAAATTTGCTATTTCCACATTCAGCCTACCATAGAGAAAAACCCAACATCAAGTGCTATTTTAACAAAAACGCTGAATCCAACAACAACCAAAAAATAGGTATCTGGTCAGCAGACAGCAGAACTAGTGAGAGTCCACTGAATCCCACTACTGTTGTGGCTATGAAGCATGAACGAACATGCTCAGCTCTGTGCCCTCAGGAGCCAGGGAGAGAAGGCCACACACACACACACACACACACACACACACACACAGGCACACATGCACACACACATGACCTGGTTTGGGTGGGTGTGATTTGCCTCTGTCTGCCTGTTCGGTGCACAGATCCACCAGGTTGGGGGTCCATTGCCTCTGTCTGCCTGTTAGGTGCACAAATCCACCAGGTTGGGGGTCCATGGAGGAACAGACTGAATTGGAAGAGTATATGATAGCCAAAAAGGAACGTAAACTACACTAAAATAAAAGAAGACTATAAAAACTGAAAAGTACTAGATGAACCCATAGTTTGGTGTGGAATGTACACACATCTATCATGCATGAGTGGGAGACAGGATAGGAAATTTTGTATTGATTTAGGCAAAAAGTGGAAAGCACTGCTTGAATAGGGAGAATGTCTGTACCAGGCTGCCCACAGGTCTGCTACCGATGAAAGGGCTCTCAGGGGCCACCCAGGTGAGGGAGTGGCCGGGTGAGTTAAAAAGGGGAACCAAAGGGATCAGATGGATAAAAGGAATAAAAGGGTTAGGAGGAGTCAGGGACAAGTGGCTCTCTTTGCTCATCTCAAATTAAGAGAAAACAAAGTTTGGTGTACTTAGCTTTTGTGTTTCACTTGTTCTTTGGCTTACAAGGGGGGCAGGATCCCTTTAGGTGAGGTCCCCTGCAGTATTTGCTGAAGCGATCTTCCTGTGCTTGCTATCTGATGGCCATTCTCCCCTAAAACTCTAATTTCTGATGACTAGATACTTCTTCAATTGTTCTATGTCTCAATCGGTTCCCTATTACCCTTCTATCCAGCCTAGGAGTAGTTACAAATATCTATTGCTACTAGGAACTACACTTGCCATTTGTTAGTTCCTTTAAATTCTATTATACTTCTATAAGCCTTTTCCGTACTATATTCTCCTCACATGAAGAACCTTGAGTGTGTCATTTGTTTCCTTTCTCACACAATTTTATAGGCATTGTTTTCTACATATTTACTTGGCATTTCACTCTTATCTTTACACACTACCATCATAGTTTCCTCCGCTGGAGGATTGGTCTTTATGCCTAGTAAGAAGACGACTGATAGAAAACAGAGTGAAGAGATTAAGAAGCTGGGGCACAAAGACAGCACTCTAGATTATGATATATCATCATAATGTGGACCAAAGAGGAACACATACTGGAGATTCTGTCAATGTTGCTCTTTATTATACTCTTTTTCTTAAATAGATACATATAGGTATAGTCAAATTGCTTCAGAGAGTGATGCTTAGAAATTTATGATGGGAATATTTCGAAAGAGATGGTCATCAAAATCCTCACCTTTTAAAATATTTGTCCAGAAAAACTGTGTCATCACTGTTGCCATAAACTTGTATAGAATATTATCCAATTTTGTATGTCAATTTATTTCAAACAACTAAATATTCATCCATAAATTATTTCAAAGTTAATGTTGGGGTGCAGTGTTATATTTTTAAATGCCGTCATAGAACTTAAAATCAACATAAGGTATAGATATATATTTAAGGCATTTACAAACATTTGCACTGTGCTTCCTTGAGAGTCATTTATATTGCTGGGATATGCTTGATTCATCACAATGTGGTAAAATAATTTGCCCCATGTTGCACAGCTTGCTACTGGATCTGGTTCCAAACCCATGTACATAATAGAGACATTATGATATCTTTGAAAATAATTATAGCATCTTATAATTTAATACTTTTAAAGAATAAAATTAGAATATTTTAAAAGTTTGTTATGTCTAACTTATCAACACAAAATAGTAAACATAATGATTTTATTTTATGAAGAACTATGTAAAGTTAAAAGACACTGAAATTTTAAAAAAGTTTTATTGCAGAGAATTTGTTATTTATATCAAAATCCCATAGTGAAGGTTATGGGAACATAGAGTTCTGAATCACATTGAAGCGTTCATAAGCTAGTGGTTAAAATGACAGACAGAGTTTCTACACAACCATTCACTCACAGGGGAACAAAATGCATGGATTGGATTAGAAGTGGAAAGACTAATGCATTTTTGTCCTTAAGGGTTAGAAGAAAAATGGATCTTTCAGTTCTGCAAGTGAGCACAACAAGCAATTCAAAAGCATTATTTGTGCATGGTAGTTTGTAGAATCCATTCCATTTGTCATTGGAACTAGTGGTAGAGACTCAGCAAATTTGAATTATGTTTCAGGCCTGGGATCTGGGTCCCCAAGTTCATAGTAATACCTCAGATTTAAAGGTGATTCACATTCTTGAAACCACTCAGCAGAAGCATTTTCCACAAATGATCAATCCTTCAGTTTGCAGTATGTTTTGAAGGAAAGCATTAGACATGGAAAGCTACTGAAAAAGAGAATTAAAATCATATAAATTATATTTTACAAAGTAATATGCATCAATGTTATTGAATAAGCACTAACAAACATTGTGAACTTTGTTTCATGTATAATTTCAAGTTAATATACAAAATGAAACTATTCTTTGAATATGAATACCATTCACTTTTCAAGAAGAGATTATCTCAGGAGGTTTTATTTAAATGCAAAAAGAAGAGAAAATAACAATGAAAGGACTAAAGGATCGTTGACATTTTATGACCATTGAAGTGCATCACCATCTAGGAAAGAATGACTTCAAGAGGACAGTGCTATTGATATCAGGGAAGGGCATATGATACAAAATAGGTAATTGGACAAATACGGCATTAAAGAATGAAGACAGACCCTATGCTTTTATATCAATTAGTATATAGCCTCCTACTACCCTATAGCCATTAAGTCAATTCAGTTACATGGGGATCCTATAGAGCAGAATATAACTGCTACTTTGGATTTCTAAGGCTATAAATCTTCCTAGGAGCAGGCTGCTTCATCTTTTCCCCTTGGAACATCTAGGAGATTTGAACTACTGACCTGGGACCTAGCACCCAAAGAGGAACCCACTGTGCCATTAGGTTCCTTTATACATTCACAGTGGTTAAAAAAAATTAAGTAAGTAAATATTTTTAACCTTTGTAGAATTTGTCTTTATGACAATAGCATTGAGTAAGTAATTTATTCTGGCTATGAACAATGCCTACTAAAATATATTAGAATAACTTCTCTGTTTAAAATACTTTCAAATCTAGTCATCATCTAAAGTATGCACAACGCGAAATGGAATCCATTGTCACTTGGTAGAGAAAAGCCAGAATAATATGTGACAACAGCACCCCAAACCCTGGAAACACCTATGATGGGTTTGCCACTGACTTTCCATTTGATGGGTGATACAAAGAATAAATAATGTGATGTCAAGTGGTACTCAATGGTACAAGACAAAATCTATGAAGCATGATATTGAAGATGTTTCTAAGAAGGTGAGTATGGATCTGTGGAGGATATGGATTGCTTTCACAGAGGATTAGAAAGGATATCAAGATCCTAAAGAGAAACAATTATTTGATGCATTGGTGAAAGAACTGGAAGACAAGTTCATGAAGCAAAATGAGTCCAAGGGGAGAAAACTAGAGACACAAGCACATATCAGGTAATCAAAAATTATGACTGCCATCTGTTTCTCCACTCTTCAGACTTTTACATAAAATTATCTGTAAGGTATGGACTGAGGTAACTTCAGCTAACCTGGATTGAAAGCATGCTGTGTTAGGCCAAGTTTTCTAGTGAAACAAAACCAGTAAAGCACTTATATATGTATAAGAAATATCTTTATGTACTGGGGGAGTGCAGCGGAACAGCAGGGGAGGGGAGCAGCAAGATCCCCAGGGAATGATGAGGGTGGACATTGGGAACAAGGCATGGTGCCCCAACAGACTGGACTGGAAAACACTCTTAAAGGCCAGTGATCCTTGAACTAACTACAAGCTTTTCTTTCTTGGTATATTTTCATTTGTTCTTTGTCAGTGGCTTGATGTTGTTGCTGTTTTGTTGTACATTGTTGCTTGGTTTTGCTCTGTCTTGTTTTTGTGCATGTTGTT
>NW_022111372.1:13439443-13503951 GCF_000313985.2 Echinops telfairi | reverse complement strand
TGGATTGGGATAACAGTTGTATGAGCCCCTAATAAAATGTTAAAAAAAAAAAAAAGAAAGAAATATCTTTATACCAAAAAAGAAAGTATTTTCTATCAAGAAAGCAGTCCAGAAAAATCCAACCTGGGTCCAGTGCCTCAGTATCTATGATACTAGGTCTGGGTCCCCAGGGAGTGTACAGAAATGAAGGCCACTGTGGCTTATTAGGTGCACATACTTCTGTGTGTGTTCAACGTGTCTTTGCGCATGTTTTTCTTTGCTAGGTAATAAATATCAAGTCCATTCCAATTCTTAGTGACTGTACAACAGAAGGAAGCACGGCCTGGTCCTGCAATGTCTCCATAGTTGCTGTGTTACGCTTGAGCTCACTGTTGCAGCTACTCTCAGTTTTGTCGAGTGTCCTCCTCTTTTATCTGGTCTTTTCCCAGGAACTGGTCTCACCTAATCACATCTCAGAAGTAAGTGAAGTAATATTTTGGTATCTTTCCTACTGAGGACCTCTCTGCTGTTACTTCCTCCAAGCTAGATGAGTGTGTTCTTCTGTAGACTAGGATACTTTCAATAACAAAATTCAAAGCATTCTTTTCCTCTTGTCTTTCTTATTCATAGACCAGTGTTCACATGACACGTAGTATTAAATATACTCTGGCTATATCGCACCTGAAAACAACACATTATATACTTCAACACAACGGCTTGTGAGTCACAATTTCACAAGAAGATAGAGTTGATTTTCCAAACCTCAAGTGTACAATTTAATATAATGAGTGCTAATATCTTACACAATATTAAAGGAGCTTAAAAATGATAGCAGAATTTCTGAAGGGCTGCTTATATTCCCCTGAGTACTTAGCACAAAAGGAAAATATAGTTAATTAATTATGTTTAAGACTTACATAATTGGGCAGAACATACTGGTTACATTTATTGTTCTTAGTTGGTTCAATCTAAGTAATTCTAAAAGGGGTATATTTCCACAGAATTAGTAAAATTTTCATGGTTATATTAAATATTAAATAACAGTTTTATATTAATATGTTTTACCAAAAACCATTTGTTCATTCTCAAACCAATTTAAAGGCTATCTTCAAGATATTTATAAAATTCTGAAAAGAGAGGCCATCTTAAGCAGAATTTATTTCATGTATTCAGAAAGACGATTTTCATCAACTTCTATTTCTCTCTGACTCCCTTTTCCTCTTTTACAAAATGGTATTTTCATTTTTTTAAGCATAGATGGCAAATGGAGTATATTTAGTTCAACGATATTTTATACCACCAGAATCCTACTTTCATAATCAGCTGCCCAGCATTATTAGAGAAAATCTATATAAAATTAATTTTCATTCAAATGAAAAAGCATTGCTACATATTAATTATAGATAAAACATACAAAAAAGCCTATTATTTACAAAATGTTAGCACAATATATCACCTAGCCTTGCTTTTCCTCTGTACACCAGTGAATATGTATATTCTACATATAAGAGAGAAAAAGTCTTGTGTTTTCTTTCTCTTTTATTTTTCTTTCATGATTATTCTAATGGAATACATGCTTTGTTAATGTTGCAGTACAGGTTGAAACCAAAGGACTTCCTAGATGGTGCTAAGTGGTTAATGCACGTGGCTTCTTAATGGCAAAATTGGGCAGAAAGAATCACCCTTAACGTTTTGTAACGTGTTTGCTTCCCTAATAAATCCCAAAATCACAAGTATTGTAGCAAGTTCCTTCTGATTGCAGGATCAGATTCTCAAAATCGCCAGTGAAGTAGAATATTGTGGGAGGGGTAGTTGATGTCAGAATAGGATAATCTCCCTGATAGAAATCATCCTGATGGCTCTTCCTTCTTCACGTACCTGGATTCTCTATTCCTGCTTCTGAGATGGTTCACTTCTATACACCGCATAATGGAAAAACTGAACTCTCTCCGGCTTAGTGATCTCTACCCGTTATTTTCAGGTACTCACCCTGTCATTTGATGGGGATTACAAAGACTACATAGATGAACCATGGCAAGTAATTTCACTTCTCAACTTAACACTAGGAAAAATGGCTCTGTGTATTACAATCAGATATGCATCATTGTTTTTGCTGTGGGTTAAATTGAACTGAAGTCAGTGTATAGAATTAGATGTCTGCTTCCATAGAACTTTAAACCTCACAAAAACGATGGAGCCATGCTATTCTCTCTAGATGATTATCATGAGTCACAATGAACTCCACGCCAATGAGCTTGGCTTTGGTTTTAGCACAAGAAAATAGCAATGACAATAACCTCTTATGTGTATTATAATATTTGAATATCAAGTTTCCATTTAGTAATATTAAACTACTTTTCTATTACTTCTTCCAAGTATGGACGAAAAACATTGAATTTAAAATGTACTTGATATATTTTTAAATCAACAAGGTGGTATGTGATAAAAGTTTTATGTGAGTGAGCATTTATATGTTGCATATGCTCAGGGGCATAGAACATTACTTGTGTAGTCCTGGTGTTTCAGTGGGAAAGCACTTTAAATGAAATATCAATGGTTCAAACCCATCACCTGCTCCTTGGAAAAATGATGTGGGAGTCTGTTTCCATGAAGATTTACAGTCTTGGAAATCCTGTGTGGCAATTTTACTCTCGGTCTTGCAATTTCACTATGAGTTGTAAGTGAGTCAATGACAATGCTTTCTGGTTTGATGTTTGCCATACAAACAATACAAAGCATCATATACATAACATACATATATCTGTAACTGTGGTATCGGGACTGGAGGAGGAATTATTAATAGCTTACAACACGCAGATTATACCACCTGGCTTGCCGATTATGTGGAGGGGGTTGAAGCACTTGCTGATGAATGTCAAAGATTGCAGCCTTAAATATGAATTACACTTACTATGAAGAAAACCAAAGTCCTCCCAAATAGAGTAATTGATAATATCATGATAGAGGAAAAGTACTGACATTGTCAAGGATTTCATATTGCTCAGATCCACAATCAATTATTATGGGAGCAGCAGTAAAGCAATCGAGTGACACATTGCAATGGGTAAATCTACTACACAAGATCTCTTCAGTGTTGAAATCAAGGATGTTACTTTGAGGAAAAAGGTGTACCTGACACAAGCCATGGCATTTTTAATCACCTCTTCTGCAACTGAAAGTTGGACGTTGAAAAAGAAAGCCAAAAATTTAGTGCATTTGAACTATGGTGTTGGCATAGAAAATTGCACATACCTAGAGCTTCCTAAAGACCAAACAGGCCTATCTTGAATTAAGTGTGGCCAGAATTCTCTTCAGAGGCAAGGATGGCTAGACTTTGTTTCAAATACTGTTGACATGTTATCAGGGAGACAGTCCCTGGAGAAGCACATCCTGCTTAACAAAGTAGAGGGACAGAAAAAATAGGAAAGCCTTGAATGAGATGGATTGACACAGTGGCTGCGGCAATGAACTCAAACATAGGAATGAGTCTGATGATGGTGCAGGACGGCATGTTTTCGTTCTTTTGTACATAGGAACAAAGAGCTGCCATGAATCCGAACCAACCCTTTGGCACCTAATAAAAACAACAGCGTCAATAGTTCATTAACATTTGGGAAAATTGTAATTAGCATAATAATAATAATGATTAATATTTATTGAAAGTTCTCTATGTGCCCAAACTACAATAAGAACTCTTTATTTATTGCCTCATTGTATTATCAAAATAATTTGTAAGATTCAGTCTTATCTATGCTAATTGTTTAAATGGACAAAATGAAACTTAGAGAAATCAAGTGACTCACAGAACAAGAAAGCTCCTAAGAAAAACAGGCTATTCGGGAATTTACTACTGTGGACTTTATACTCTGTTTCCCCAAAGGTAAGACACCCCCGAATATAAGACCTACTTACAGTTTTGCCTCTTGCTGAAATATAAGGCATTCCCCCGAAAATAAGTCCTCCCCCAAAATAAGTCCGTCCCCCCCGCCCCGAAGCTACCATTAACTCTGGACTCTGGACCGTTGTGGTGGGCGTTGCCGCGCCGTTCACTGTTGGCCGCAGCCGGAGCAGACAGGAAGTGCGAGGTCTCTTTTAATAAAACAATAAACAATAAATGTGTACCGTATTCTTCTTCATGGAAAAATAAGATATCCCCTGAAAATAAGACTTAGCACATCTTTGGGAGCAAAAATTAATATAAGATACTGTCTTATTTTGAGGTAAACAGGGTAGATTACTTCTTTTAAGATTGTAATCTGATTAAATTGAAGTTATTTGTGGAATGCATGGATCTACATGTACGTAGTGTTTCCTAGAATTTGAGACTTATTTTTAACATAAAGATTTAGAAGAATTTGGAAATGAGAAAACAAATCACTGCAAGGTGGTCATGTGTAATTGGATGATGCAGAAGAAAACTCAAGGTTATTAGTTAAACCAAAGATAATCGTATTTGTTGCTAGATATATGAGTCTTTTCAAAAGTTCTTTGAAAAACTGATTTCAAAATATTGTGTTTTTTTCAAAACTTTTTGAAGTCTCTTTGTATAATTTGGTCCATTTCCTATCCTCACTTTGTTCTTTCAGGGCAATATTAGACCTCCATTTATTTAAGTTATATAATTAATATGTGTATAAGATAATGAGTGTTAGAGGAAAGTAAAATTATACTAAATCTACTGTCTTGAAATCTAGCATATTTGAGGAGTTAAAAACTATAAGTAGATTTCTAGGCTCTACTACCAGAACAACACATTTTTGAAGGGGAGAGTTGGATGGCAGAAATCAATACATTTAGAATGGTCTCCGGGTCGTTAAGTCAGTGTGTGAACATTTTAGACCATTGCCCTTGGTGGTTCCTTGTGTCTGCTGAGTCTACAACTCTAAAATATCTGAACATGTTACTTTTCTTTCCTCCAGTGGCTATGGGGAGAAGAAATGAGCCATTCTCCAGGGACATTTTTTCCCACCTACATGTACACTTACAGTCAGAAAGAATGATACGTCCCCAGGATTCTGTGTTCCTTAGTTGTATTGGAAATACAAAACGTTAATTATTTTTAGAATGTGCATTAGAAGCCACTTCCTTCTTATAACAACCACAAGGATATCGCATTCCACCCTCCATTTTGTGACAGGATGTGGTTGTGCTGAATTGTTTTTCAGGGTATTTTAGGGAATATCTTAGTGGATCACTGTGCTTTAATTCTTCCCATTTAACTCCACCTTCTATACAATTGTTTAAAGTTATCTCATCAGTTGAACATTAGCTATATGATTAGTATCAATACATAGGATGACTACTTCACATTAGCAGATTATCTTCTAAGTCTTGGATTTACTGATCCTATTTCCTTTGCATTGATAACAAAGTTGGTACCCAGGTCACATGACACCCCCACAAAAAGATTGCAGGAGGTTCTTGTTTTAAACATTTGGCACTACCATTAATATATTCTCACCCTTTTAGTAGAATCCCATGTCATATTTGTATGACAAATTTTACTAATGTCTCAAAAGATTTAGCTTTCTTGATTGGGTTTGCTTCTTAAAGAGTTAAATCTTTCAACAGTGAAAATATTCAGTGATTATTCTGAGAACTTGCATCTGTGAAAACTGAAGTTTTGTATTTTGTTTCTCTCTTGCTAGTTGAAATTAAACTTATTTTATATGGTCATCTAAAGCATAGCACTGATTCTGCAAAACCCCTCAGAGCTATTATCATTTCCGTGTGCCACTCTTATGTCATTTATATTATGTAAATGATCCAGATGGTAGCAAGATCTTGTGAGATAAATAGTGCAACATAATATTAACAAAAACATGATTATATTTATATCTGATATGGAGGAAATGAAGGTAATAGTAGGCATTTTGATATGACATAACTTTTGAAATAGAAGCTGCTTTTTTTCCAAGTTTGAATTACGTTCTGCTAGTTAACAATTTGTTGATTGTTGAGGAAAGTTTCATTTTAACAGTTAAAGTATAAATTCTCATCAGTAATATAGTGACAAAAGAGCTGTCTTTCAGGGTTATTTTAAAACCTACAAAACATATCTGTAAAGTATCTTCAAATTACTTATATTATTAAAATCTTACATACAACATAATAGAATAAGGAAATTATTTATAAATATGGATGAAATTGTTTTGCTAATCTTGACCTATAACTTTATAAAAAACGCAGCTAAATCCTGCTCCTTATCGTAAGCCTGGAAGTTTGTACAATCAAATCCTATAAAATTGTGGGGTTTTTTTTGTTTTACCTCTCTCTTCTCATTGGTTGATCATGTTAGACTTATTTTGGATTTTCCAATGTATTAATAAGGATACTATTGGTTTTCATCGTTAGCAACTCTAGATGGACTAGCAACCTCCGTCCTAAATTCTGTCGCATAGTATGTTGGCTGCCTTAGCTGTCCTAATACGTGATCTACATCATGAACAGGCTTACAAGTACATGTCATGAGTATCTTGAGAATCATTTACATATGTGACCAATGTTTTTAAATTAAAAAATTTTTATCAGGTTCGTTTTTCTCCCGTGCATACAGATTCATTCTGTGATAGAAGGAAACTAGCATTCAATTCCAGGATAGTAAAAATATGTTTGTTTATATTTCAAAGGAAACATTCAAACCACAACACGTAATAACCATTGTTTAAGTCAACTTGATTGTAGAAAGCGGAAGAACTGTTTGAACAGAGGTCACACTGTCACACTGAAATATTCTTCATTCTTTATTCTGATTTGTTCCCCTCCCTTCTCACTCTGATATTCCTATAGGCAGTATCACCTGGAATCATTTACAAGGCACTTCTATGTTCAATTTCTAAACGCAAAGAAAGTTTGTTTCTATGCATGATTGCTTTCACATATTTCTTTCACCTGAACTAACATCCATAACTATGTACATCTCAGTGCTTCGTGGCTATAATTAGAGACACATAGCAAGGATATTCACTTCAAAGGTGCCAAAAATAAATCATTGACTGAAATGAAAGCATGCACATTGAAGTGGAAATATAACCAAGTCAGTAATTTTTAAAGGATAAATTTCATTTTTATTAGTTGTTTAAAGGAACAAAAACTTCAATATGCACATTGTCAGTAAGTTTGATTGTATTGAAGATTAAGACTTTTAGATAATTAAGATGAACTTTTAGATAATTGAATACATACCATATTGATATGTCTAAACTTTAGTTCTAAAATTTAGACACAATTAGACAAACTTAAATTAACTACATTATTAACTTAAATACCATATACACCAATGAATATAAAATGCCTCACTTTATTCATACATAATCGTATGTACACATAAGTTCTTATGAATCTCTTTTTAAACAAAATATATGTCATGTTCCAAGCACTATTTTGCTATATTATTGTAAGCCATCAAGTCATTCTGGGTCATGTTGAATCATAATGACCCTAAAGGTTAGAGTAGACTTGCGAAGTAGAGATTCTTAGTCTAAGGTCTTTACAAAAGCAGATTGTCAGATTTACTTTTGTCCTTTGAGGTGTGCTGGTGGGTTCATTCTGCTTGCCTTTCGGTCACAAGTTAACTGTTTTACTCAGTAAGCCGCAAGGTCTGCTTTGACACTGTAATATGTACTGGACATAATCAATTCATACGGAGAATACATACAAACCATGTTATCAATATTGAGAAGAGAACTAGGGAACATACTAGAGATCAGAGTCTTGAGCATGATGGATGTACTATCATACAAGTAATTTTAATTCTTTGTTGTCAGAAAGATGATTTATTTTGAACTTTGCTCCCAGCTCCCACACATGCGAGTGGGGGCACACACTCACAAATCGGTTTTACATTGTGCTTTGCTGCTTTTCCATCTGAGATTTTACAACTGACAATCAACTTTAAAGTCAGGCAAAAAGACAAGTCATAATCCTGCTTTCTGAATGTTGTTTCCCCTTCAATGCCAGAAGTATGTAACGAGCTCTTGTGATTTTTCTGAACATTCTCAGATGATTGCAGTGAATGCACTCATAAAATTATACTCAACTTTATTAATACTTGTATATTTATAGCATCCTGCTTTTATATAGAATTCAATGTTCAACTTCATATGTTCAAAATTTAAACATACCATCATCATCATATTTTGGAGAATATTCCCTGGAAATTTAAAGACATTTATTTATGTCAGTAATCTTTCTCTCATCCAAAAGGTGCCTTTTAGGATTTGACTCATTCTCTAGTAGGCCCCAGTGTTGATGTTTTATCTTTTGTTAATGTTACTGCTTGTTTTTTTTAGATTGTTTCTATTTCAGAATTGGTTTGCAACATGATGAGGATATTTGAGGTCATTGCTCGATATTTTTATCTCAAAATCGCAAACCATTTTAGTAGTATCAATTGTAGTTTAGGAAGACTTTTGTACTCATCCAACCCTATTTGTCTGAAAAAAGAAAAGAAAGAAGCATTTACTCTTTCATAGTATAGTTCAAAAATAAAATCATGAATCTCTTCTATTAAGAGTTAGCATGGATATCCTGGGTAAATACATTCTGAAACTTCAACTGAGAAAATATGCTAATATTCAGCCAAGTTTCCCCTGTCCTGATATATGTTTTGAGGACCTCAATTTAAATATTACCATTTAAAACAATATATTTATTTTCCTTAAATGAAAGTAACTCAACGAGGCTTGGACAGACCTAAAATCTTCAGCTAAATCTTCAGCAATGTGCAATAGGTGAGAAACTTATCTTCGGCTTAGTACATTTTACCATCATAATATGTTTACAGAAGAAGTATGAGCATGGATGTTATCAATAAGTGAAGGATAATTCCCTAGGAAATTATTGGGAGATCTACAGTTGGATAGATAGGGGGATGTTTCATTAGCTATAACTATAACCAACCAACCAAATAAAACAACAGAGCAGCAATATGATCATTATTCTTTCTATAAACCATTCTATATTATATGAAAAAGGCAGACAGTTGCTGTTACAGTCAGAGAAGCTAAAAAGAAGTAGAAGAAGAGCTAGAAGAAGAAGGAGAAACAGAAGAAAACTTCTTACCAATCCCCAAGTCAAAACAGCAATTTGGCAGTTCACTCAATGAAGAGAATATAAAAGGGATTAAACTTTATTTACAAACAGTACTTGACCTATACTCGTGTGACAACTCATAAATATACAATTGCAAGTTATTCATTATACCATTAAACTTACTCTAAAACTTTTAAATAATGTTTAACATGATTCTTATTTGAAATGGCTGAAGACTTTTATCATTCTAGGAATTTATTATAAAGTACTGCACTGATTTAGTTCACTGATTTCCTGCCCAGCTCAAAACTATATATTATTCAAGTAGGTATTACATGTAGCCACTGGTTATGATATAAAATACTTATTTAAACATTTTCCAAAAAATTTGAGCTATAATCTATCACTCATTTTGTGATTTATCTTTTGTAAAGATCTAGACTAGTCAGACATAGCCCCAGCTTTCAGTGTTGGCGTTTATGTATTTTCATTATATAATGTGGTATGATAAAGTAATTTTATTTCCTTTTTACATTCACAAAAGGAGTTATTTACTACTAGATTTTATAAAACACATTTGAGAAAAAGTGTCTCTCTAAAAATTGTAAACCAGAGTCGGCCTTTCATAGCCACAAGTTTGACATCTGTGTATTCTACCAAGGTCAGATTGAAAGTACATACACAAACAAAGAAAAAAATCTCTCAGTGGCTAAAATGAGTGTCAACCGCTATCAATATGATATTTACAAGGGGTTTATTATTAGGAATAATCAAGAGATAATTTAAAATATATGAGAGAATATGAATAAGTAATATGCAAACATTATGTCATTTTAGTTAAGAAACATGAACACTCGTGGAATTGGGTGTGGGATTGGGAAGGTGGGATTAGGGCTTGGCTGGTGATCCTGAAACCACTCTCCTTCAGCTACTCAGGGGCAACTGCATCTAAAGTTAATTAATGTCTCTTCTTATAAAGCCCCCGTACCTGTAAAGGTAAATGAACAGGTGTACGAGAAGAAAATGTTCTGAAACTGATTGTGGTGATTGAACAACTCCTCTTAATATGATTGAACAATTAAATTGAATGATGTGTGAAATATATGCCAACAAAACTACTTAAAATATACTAACTCTCCAAATATATTTAAAATATAGGAGATTATTGTAGGTAATCATATCCTTAATTTATAAGATGATCATTAAAGCAATTTCTAAAAGCTTCTTTACAGATTTACATTTGCTAAAATTCTAGCAAAATGAAGTCTCAAAGTGCGTGAGAAAATAGCCCTGGAAAAATCAAGTGTTGGAAATAAAGAAATTATTCCACTTACCAAAATAAGATGTACTTAAAATCCATTCAAACAATCTGTTCCAAAGTCATCTATTTTCAAAGGTTTGAGACTTGACAATTTGATTTTAAAATTACGTGTTCAATAATATGAATATTTGGATATTTCCGAATCTCTTCTTAAGTAGTTTACACTCCTTAGATGAACATTTTAAAAAATAAAATAATTGTTTTGGTAATGAATTAATATGGCAGATACCAAGGGTTCAGTAGTGTCCTTTCAAATGAAATAATTCAGCCCTAACCACTAGACCTGTGACTAGGACCTTGTTTGGACATGACATCTTTGTACAAGCAGACTATGGTAGGTGGGCCTTAGTCTACTATGTTGGGTGTCTTTATAAAAGGAAACAGAAACACCATGAAACAGATATATCTCTTGTTAACATGAAGGAGCAGCAAAGAGAGGAAGCCCTTCACCAAGGTGGCCTGACACAGCGTCGGCATTGACAGGTTCAAAGATAGGAACAACGTGAAGATGGCACAACACCGGGCACTGTTTCTGTTGTGCACAGAGTCACCATGGTTGGAACTGGTTGATGGCACCTAACAACAACAATAATCATATGTAAAATTAATTGGAAATGTGTGGACATTTTCATTGTCATATAATATTCCTATTTGTCAACTTGACAGAATTGTTATATTTGTGATTATCATAATCTGTGATAACTTTCAGGTTTTCAACTTGAGCCAAGAGCCTGCCATATTGCATGTGGGTCCTTGAAGCTATCAGTGGCCTGTCATATTACCTGCCATTTATGGGGGAGTGAAAATTTTTTATACAGCTCTTCTACCCTAGTCTCTGTAACTCTTGCCAAACGATAAGGTGGGACAATGAACATAGGGTTTGGGTAACACTGAGAGACGGGACTTGTTGGTTTTCAACCCCCCTTCTCCCGACTCCTTGGTTATAAGGATGAGCTATCTTTGGAACAACAGCTAAGAGCAAAACATGAGCACCTTGGGAGAGCACACCCAGATGAGGGGAAGGTACCTCACAGTCTCCATGCTGTTTGTCTCTGTGCCATAATCTGCGACACGTCTGGTCTTGGCAACCGGCACAGCTCAAACAGAGGTCTTCCATGTGCTGAGCGATGGCACTGATAGAATTGTGGTTTGCCTTTCAGCCACTATATGCCAAGTAAAAAGAAGGCTGTCATAGGAAACATCCTTTAGTCAAGTAGTCTTAAATGTGCCCCGAGGAAACAAAGGTTATGCCCTGCTTCAAATTCTCTAGAAAAGTCTTAATCCCACTCAAATCGATGATTAGAATCCATTATTATAGCAAAGTGCTTCCTTTAAAATGGGACTAGAGCCACAGGCATCGATTCCAGAATTATAATATATTACCTAAGTAGGTACAATGAGAAGAAACATAATAATTAATTACATCTCAATAAGTATATACTTTTATTAGTTGGGGATAATAGAAATAGCACATATTCCGTATTTCAATCACATCAAGCAGAATTGTACAGTTGCTACCGCAATCAGCTCCCAAGCATTCTGGTCCACATTGAAAGGAGCCCTGGTGGCCTCGGGGTCGTGCGCCAGACGGCCATCCAACGGTCTGATGCTCAAAGCAACCAGCGGCTCTGCAGGAGGAAGATGGGCGTTCTATGTCCATAAACAATTACAGTCTCAATCGTATATTTTCATTGATTTCAAATGTTTTATTACTAGTATGGATCGATTATGTCAACAATGTAAATATCATCCTACTTTAATTGATTCTGACATGAAGTTTGACATATTTTAGAGTGGGCTACTGGGCAGTGTCAAATGAGGAAGATTGACTCCGTTTCTCCTGCTTGTAATTTCAGACCCTCCACACATAGCCCCCTGCTTGTGGCGGTGACATGCCGGGTGGAAGTCATGGCCAAATGCAGCAGCTCCAAAAACTGTTCAGAAAGACTTTTTCTGTGGAGTTTACATACTACTGGTTCTTCCCTATGGTATAATGTCAAGAATATTGCCGAAGAACAATTAAGAACTAAAACCCACTTTGACTCAGGGTCACTACGAATAAAGCAGTCAATCCATTAGTTTTAAAAGCAATTATAATAAATAAGAAAAAATAGTTGTTGATGAGAAAATACTTGCTGTGGTGAAAATAAAAATTCTAGAATAGGAAAAAAACCCAAAGTTGAAAAGTAATGCAGATAAAGTTCTGGTATTTGACAGTCAGTGTGAAAAACAGCTTCAGTAGAGATGGTAATAAGAGAGAACATAATTAAACCAGATGTTTAAAATGTGCAATTTTAAATGGTATACAACACTGATTTAAAATATAAATGTAAATAAAATTGAATTCAGACTGTAATTAAAACCAAAAAGAAACAAAAATTAGCTTGGTGAAAGCTAAATTAGAATGATAGACAATAACTGTCTTTGCTTGGAAAACAAAATACTAACTAGTGAGATTAGTCAAGATTAGTCTCGCTTTTAATTTTGGTGCTGCTCAATCAAACACACATTTGAAAGGGTCTCAAAGGGCATTTTTAATCTTGACAAACTTCAGAGAACATGACACAGAGAAAATGTTCTTTCTCCGTTTTTTAAAATATTGCCCAGGTCACTCTATTGTTTGTTTTTCTTAAGTGCCATTAAGTAAGATCAGACTCTGTGATCTTTTTTTTTTTTTTCTTTGTTAACATTTTATTAGGGGCTCATACAACTGTTATCCCAATCCATACACACATCAATTGTGTAAAGCGCATTTGTACATCGTTTCTCAAAACATTTTCTCTCCATTTAAACCCCCAACATTAGGTCCTCATTTTTCCCCTCCCTCCCCGCTCCCCCCTCCCGCATGAGCCCTTGATAGTTTATAAATGGGTATTTTGTCATATCTTGCCCTGTCCGATGTCTCCCTTCATCCACTTTTCGGTTGTCTGTCCCCCAGGGAGGAGGTCACACACAGTTCCATGTAATCGGTTCCCTCTTTCCTACCCATTCTCCCTTTACCCTCCCCGTTTTGCCCTATAGGACCACTGGTCCTATAGGGCTCATCCATCCTGGATTCGCTGTATTTTCAGTTCCTATCTGTACTAGTGTACCTCCTCTGGTCCAGCCAGTCTTGAGACTCTGTGATCTTAAGTATAACAGAACTATGTACTTCCCAGGTCTGCACTTTCATAACAATTGTTACGTCTGAGCCCATTATTGTAGCTATTGCATCAATTCATCTCTTTGAAGTTGCTTTTATTTTTCCGGCTGTCTTCTTTACAAAGGATGCTGTACTTCTACAGACACCAGACCTCTCCTGATGACATGTCCAAAGTACAGCACAAATTAATGGAAGGTCTGATAAGTAGCTTAAATTGTTGAATGAAAAATTGATGATCTTAAATGTAACCCCCTACCTAATTTAAACACACACACACACACACACACACACACACACTTACTTCCATGAATTAAAGTCTCAAAATCTTTGCATGTAAGGAGAGTTCTGGTCATACTTCCACACTAGAATCCGTTCACTTTTCTGTCAGTCTTCTTGAACAATACCATAATCAAAATGCATTGATTCATCTTCAGTTTTTCCTATCCATTGCCCAGTTTTTACAAGCATATAAAGCAATTTGAAATTCCATGGCGTAGGTCAGACTCACTGTAATCCTGAAGGTGACAGCTTTAATACATTAAAGGAGTCTTGTTCAGCAGATTTGCCTAATGGAACATAACTTATGATTTCTTAGCCGATGCTTTAAGGGAAATTGATTGTGGATCCAAATATAATTAAATCCTAGACAACTACAATCTTTTCTGTTTATCCTAATGTTGCTTATCACTCCAGTTATGAATATTTTTATTTTCCTTATGTTGAGGTGTAATCCATACCAAAGGATGTAGTCTTTCTTCTTCTTTGGTAAATGCTTCAAGTTCTCTTCACTTTCAGCAAGCAAGACTATTTCTTCTGCATATCATAGGCTATTGATGAGTCTTTTCAGTCCTGATGCTTTTAATAGAATAGAATCCATGTAATATTTTTTAAAAGTTCCATTATCCTATCCTACAAAGTAGTAGATAGACAAAATGGGATTACTTTAGCAACATTAATTTAATACCTGTCACAGAATTTTCTCTATACAAATTCTCCAATTTTCTATATAACTATAAATTTCTTTTTACACAGAAGGTAATTCTAGCTGGACAAAATGATCCCATATCTACCTTGTTCTAATCTTACTTCTCCCACATTTTCATTTTAGCACCATCTGCTGCTTATGTTTTCTTATGTTACTTTTTAATAAGTGTGAAACTTTTAATATAACATTTGTTACCTAAGTTTATGATTTAAAATATAAATGGAGATGCAATATATGAGGAAAATAATCAAAATAAATATGAGGGAAAAGTAAATTATAATTATAAGCAATAGGTAATGACTGGCTTTGACTAATTGTATATAAATAAAAAACCAAAATGAGGCAAAAAGCATGCTCTAAATTAATTGGGAGAAGTAAAGAAAAGCATTTGAGTAAGAGGAAGTGGATGAATCCCATGTAGAATTTCAGTAAATTGTAACCTGTGAACATTCAGGGACACTCTTTAGTAACTTCTTTGCTTTTTAAAAAAATATATTATTGAATTTTGGCAAACTTTTAAACATGAGTTAAGTTCTTATTTAACAATTTCCATAGAAATTATTCAGTTCATTAGTGATGATTATCATAATGTCTCACTATTCTCTTTTTAGAAAAACATTTTGTGAGTTGGATGAAAGTCTATAGAGAAAATTTATTTTCTGGTCCATAAGTCACATACATTGTATAGGAGTAGCTGTGAAATTGTTCTGTAGACTTTTAGTGTAGAAATCAAGTGCTTAATCACCATGCCATCAAAACCCTTAATATTTTTTAGACATATTATATTGACATACTCTACAATCTTAGTCCATCTTAATTACACTTCAAAATAGTATTGCTTATTAGGTATTGACTTTTAGAGAAAATCAGTCCACCCATACTTAAATTCCCAGAAATAAGTGATGTGATACATAAAGTAAAAAACTTCAATATTTCCAATGAATATAATATGAAAATTGTACCATATTGTTAATAAAAGTATAGCATTCCTGTTTTTTGAGGACATCACTATAAAGGTATATCTGTAAACATGGGAACCATGAACTAAGAAAATAGAAAACTCTTCTACTAGCCCATACTCTACTGGTAACTGCCCTCCTATTTCCCATAGTTGATTGTAGTTCTAAGGAGGCATAGGAACCCCACGGGAATCAACTCAAAGACAGCTACAAGGGTTTGTGTTGGTTTATTTTATTTTGTTTTTGGCGTTTTGAAAGGTATAGAAGCCTGATGATCATCTCTTTCTCAATTAGCAACTTTTCAAAGGATGAATACCTCTCTGCCCACCCCACCACCACCCGGTTGCTATAGCTGAAAGCTGGGGCTCTGAGACAATGCTGAATGGTAGTGAGGACGGATATGAAGTCTGCCAGCTGAAGCCAAAGATCAAATGATACATTCCATAAATCTGCTGCAAAAGTCCTTTGAAAGTATTGCAAAGCAAGGATGTTACTTTGAGGACTAAGGCACAGATGACCAAAGCCATGATATTTTCTTTTTCTTCTTTTCACAATCTGGATACTTTTTATTTATTTATTTTGTTCATTTGTTTTTTCTAAAATTATTTCACAGGGAGAGAATATAGATATCATATCATTCCACAGTTCAATGACATCAAGCCATATATGCATGTAAATGTTGGGCATTGAATAAGGAAGACCAAAGGAAATTGATGCTTTTCAGCTACGGTGTTGGAGAAGAATATTGAAGGTACCAGAGACTGCCCAAAGGACAAACAAATCTGCCTCGGAAAAGTATGGCCAGGTGGTTCCTTAGGGAAAAGGATGGCAGGACTTTGTCTCATGTACTTTGGACTTGAATTCAGGACAGATCGGTCCCCAGAGAAGCAAATCATCCTTGGCAAAGTGGAGGATAAGCCAAAAGGAGGAAGACCTTCCAAGAGATTAATTGGCGCAGTAACTACAATAATGGGGTCCAGTATAGAAACCATTGTGAGGCCGGCACAGGCCGTGTTGTGTAGTCTTGTGCATAGGGTTGCTATGAGTCAGAACAGAACTGACAGCACCTCACAGCTAGCAGATGACATATATGACACACAGCATGTTCCACAGACTGCAAACAGTGAGCATGCTGTATCTTCATTTAACATGTGAGCATCTAATTCAAAAATCACATCAAGTGTACATCTCTATAATAGGAGAGTCCAAAAGAACAATAGGGGTTACAGTAAAGTGAAAATAATTTTAACAACAAATACATTATTTGCTTAATTACACTCATTAGGTTAATTCATATCCAGAAGAAAGCACATTGATATAGAAAAGTGTCAGATAAATACAATGTAATGTAATAGAAACCATAATCACAAATAGCAGACAGATATTTCAATTATTAATATAGAAATTGTGCTCTTGCAACTAAAAAATTTACTTACCAAATCTTCCTTGAATCATTGGCATTGAGTATATTCCAACTCATATCAAGCGTATGTAGGTTGTCCAAGACTGTTTTTTTACAAGAGTAAACAGCTTCATCTTTCTTCCGTAGAGACATTACTGGGTTTCAACCACTGACCTTTCCATTAGCAGTCCAATATCTGACCCACAGGACCACATTGAGGGTCTAAATTAGGTCAGTATTTATTCTTAGAAATTTATTACAATTAGGACTATGAGAACAATAGATTCTGCTGTATAGATCTGATTCCTGGTAGTGTAATGAATGACGCAGAAACGCAAACTATCCCAGGAGCTTCAAATAACTTCTTGGCCTGAGATCTGAGGACAGTCTATTTGCCATAATGCCAGTTATACTTTTTATTAGTCATTTGAATTTGATCTAATTCCTTAATACAATGTTTGTCAGCTTATATGTGTGTGTATACATATATGTGTGTGTGTGTGTGTGTGTGTGTGTGTGTGCTAATCATTTCTTGGTATCTGTCTTTCTGAGAGAGAGAGAGAGAGCGAGCAAAAAATGATTTACATATTTATAAAAATGGGCAAGTCCAACTCCATGCAGGTTCCAAATGTGTGAGTCAAATATTAAGTCGAGTTCATCTCCTTGCTAGAGTGTCCGAAAGAGCTGATTAAACCAATGTTGTTCAGAAAACCTTAGGTCAGATGATGATAGAGTTAGAAGAATCCAAGGTCAGAAGCAGATCAGATGTGTGGCCACAGAGATAAACACATCCACGTTTGTCAGGCCAGATTGTAGACCACGGAAGGCTCCCATGATTGGCACCCTATAGGGAAGGCTATTGGTTGAAGTCCAAAGACCAGGAGGTTGCTGAGCTAGATTTAGGACAAAACCCAGCAAAATATACCTAAAAATATTTTCCATTGCATTTACCTAAATTGCAAGTAGACCACACCCCTGAGAAAATCAATTGTACCAGGGCTATGACCAGAGTAGACTTTTTGCATTCCACCTTGATCATCCTTTTATGGAGACTTACAACTAATCGACTAGTATTACATTATGCTAGGTCACATCAGGAAAATTACTAGGGGTTAACCACCAAACCACTGAGAATCATGGCTTGGCCCACTGAACACAAAAACTTAACTATCACACTCACTTTCGTTAACCAAAACTGACCACAGACTTATTTAAAACATAATGTTTTTTTGAGAATTAAGTGAGTTGTCATCATTGTTAGGCACAAATAAGTTGATTCCGACCCTATGTACACCCCAGCAGAACATAACACAACAGCAATTTTAAACATAGATTGTGAACAGACAACTTTCATTCAAGTGTATTTAAGGTCATCATGAGTCAGTCTATTCTATTTATTTATCTATAACGTATCATGTAATATTCCATTACAAACACACTTTTCATTGATGGACAAATAGCAATTTATATAACTCAGACAACACCCTCATGCTACAGGTTTTATCATCATCACTCTTACTTCACCGAAGAGAAATGAAATGGAGCCATAGGTGGCCAAAAATACATAGCCTAAGGTCATGCATTCAATTTGTGAGAACTCTGTATCTGAGCTCAAGCCAAAGGATCACAGATGATTGTGGCTTCAACAGTTTTATTTTATAGCACTGTAGAGTCTATTTTTACATGCAACTAATCAATTAACTAATTAAACTATTGATTACTATTTTCTTCCACATCAAACATCTACATAAGGTTCCTTATTTGTCTGAATTTTGCATATTCATACTAACCCAGGCAGTTGACATAACCATGCTTCTAGTAAAGAAATAATCTCATATTGCTCTAGCAAATTTATGCTGATTTCTCCAGATTTTTCACTAAGTATTATGTACAACCTTATACAAAGTTTGTACAAATGTTCAAGAATATTTTAAGAATCATTATCTCTTGAGTTGTGGTGATTGATTAGTATGAGATTAGAGTGGGGATGGAGAGTTATTTTTTAAAGTATGTATGTAATTATATGTACTTTTAATATATACATACACTGATATATCAACAGTAAATAGTAATTAAATTTATAAGAAAATATATTTGTAAGTGTATCCAATCACAAAATGGTCTCTTTATTTGTGTTACTCTTTGAAATTTTACTGTATTTTTCAGTCTCCTTTGGCTATAAGCAAATCACTGTGACCAACAGCACAATGGTTTCAGTGGCATTTCTGTTATCTCTCATAGACAGAAGGCTGAACATTCATAAGTTGACTACAGACTGCCAAGATATTGTATAAATCACAGTTAATTCTCATTTTCAAGGAAATTAAAGACACATTTTAAAGTCACTTCCTGGGCATAAACAGAAAATTAAACAAGAATTATATGCATTAAGTTGGCAATACAGCTTGCTAATCTTGAAAAGAATTGTATACTTATTTGTTTTTATGCCTTTTCCCACTTAAATCAATTTCAGCAAAATATATCCTAGCAGATCCCATAAGGGTGGGAAGAAGAGAATCCTGAAAGGAAACTCTATAAGGTGCCTCTTCTGATAGCATCTAAAGAGAAAGTAGAGAATAGAATACTATTTGCCACTTTTTGGCATTACATGAACCCTTCATAGTTCATAAATTATTATAGTTTTGTCATAAGTTACCCTGTCCAATGTTTCCCTCCGCCCTCTTTTCTGCTGTCCATCACCCCAGGGAGGAGGCAATACTTAGATTCTTGTAATTTGTTTGTTTAAGTTTGCTCATGTAGAACCTGGACATGGATTAGAGTCAGTCCTGTGAACAGAACAAGACAATGCTGCACTGTTGAAAATTAGGAAAGCTATTGTCAGAATTGTATTATGTCACCATATTATACACTCCGTACTAAGTGAATAATTAGAGAAGTTGGACTATACCAGAAAGAAGGCAGTCTCAAGATTTTAGGAAGTGTTATTAATAATTTTCAGTATGAAAATGACAATACCTTGCTGTTCAAAATGAGGAAAACTTGAAGCACTTGCTGGTGAAGATCAAAGATCACAGCCGTCAATATGCATTACAACTGAATGTAGAGAAAACAAACATCCTCACAACTGGACCAATAGGGAACATCAAGATAAACAGAGAAAGTATGGCAGTTGTCAGGGTTTCATTTTACTAGGATCTGCAATTAATGTGCATAGGAGAATCTGTCAAGAAGTCAAACATCACATCGCACTGTAGGTAAGTCTGCTGCACGAGCTCTTCCTAAAGGGTTAAAGACCAAGGATGCCATTTTGAGGACTGAAGTGCCCCTGACCCAGGTCGTGGTACTTTCAATCACCTCCTAGCCAGGTGAAAGCTGGACATTGACTAAGGCCGACCGAAGAAGAATCGATGGAAAGACCTTCTCTCGTGTGTTTTGGCTGTGTTATCAGGAGAGACCCCGCCCTGGAAAAGCATTCATATTTGGTAAAGTAAAAGGGCAGCACAAAAACGGGTGAATACTTTCAAGGAAATGAATGAACAAAGCGACTGCAGCAATGAGCTCGTGCATAACAACCGTGAAGATGACACAAGGTTGTGTTTCCTTCTGTTGTATATCGGGTGGCAAATCGTCTGAAACGATTTGAGGCCATAGGAATCAACACCCACAAACAGGTGCCTAGGAGTCCTGGGGTAGCACAAATGGCTGTTATTGCAATATTGTCTGAAATGTTGGAGGTTTGAATTCAGGCAGAAACATATCAGAGGAAATGCCTGGTGGTTTGCTTCCAAAAGGTCATAGCTTTCAATATCCTGTGTCCTACTTCGCACACGTGGGGCCTCCATGAGTTGCAATTGACCAGATAGAAATTAATGACAACAGGCAAATGCCTACTGCACAAATAACCAAATGAATTGTTTACATAAAAATCAAAAAACAAATTTCCCTGGATTTTAAAAGCAGACTATACGATTCACTGTTATTGACTACGTGGGAATGTGTTCTGATTACTCCTGAGGTCTTAACTTTGCACTAAAACATAACACGTTTCTCTTTGAAGCTGCTAATTTGGTTTTGAAATTCACAAAAATAAAACAAGAAACAAATTAGCTAAAGATGACTTTGGGAGAGAGTCCTTAAGGATAAGAGTCAGGTGGATGAATTACATAGAAGGCTGACAAGTAGTTGCAGGTGCTTTTAAACAAATTTTGATTTGAATAAACATATAACCTACTTTGGCTTTCCATTAACCTGGGTCTCAAGACAGTGCTGACAACTCCATTCATTTTCAACAATACCATTCCATTAAAACAAAGCAATTTTAAGGTCCCTCTAATGTATGATAATTTATTTCTCATGAGATATTAGTTCTTTAATAGGCTACAATACTTAACAATCAAAACTTAACTCAAAGTCTTATGAAGAATAACTATGCATATATATGTATATATAGCTATGTATACATATACAATAATTTTGATGTTCACTGTGTATTAGTTGGATTGATAATATAATGTATTTTATCATACATAATATAGGAGGAATACACAAAACTCATATAAGAAGTCAGAGCCTGTCCAATCCTGGAAAGGTGCCGTCTGAGAACCCCTAGAGAACAGTTCTGGTCTATGAATCATCATGTGCTAAAATCCACTCAATGATTTGTTAAGGCTTTTTGATTCTTGCATAACATAAGTGGTGCATCCATATGCTTCTTTCATCTGTAACTACAAAAATATAAATATTTTATTTTTAAAATTGCTGAACAATAGAGTGTGCAAGTAAAAATATACTTAACAATATATTTGGAGTATAAATAAATCATATTGGGTGAAGGCAATTACATATATTGAACTGCCTGGATTACTTAATTGGCAAACTTAATAATAATACTCCAAATAATACAATTAGAATTTATTTTGAATGAGTCGTTATCCCTTAATTATTGCAATTGTCCATAGAAGAGATGGCCCAGTAAGCATATACAAATCATGCACATTGTAGAAAGGTTATTAATGATCTCATTTGCAACTTCACTGTTCCCTCAAGTCTAAAATGAGCATGAGAGGTATTTAATTAGTGAAGTCTAACTAAATGAGACCATTTAGCCTCCTGTATGATTTGTTATTATGATTTGCTGAGTGAAATAAATCACACACTGCCAAGCTCTTTGGATGAGAATAAATAACCACCCTACTCACCGACATAGTCACAGGCATTTTGTTGTCGTTAGATGATGTCAGAAGAGATCAAACTCATAGGGACCTAATGCAGATATGAATATCCTCACCTCCATTATTGTCTCTTCATTCATTTCCTGCATGTTAGATATTGTTCTTCCTTAGGATTTCATGTTCAACAACACCATGCTCACACACTTTTCCTTTTGCCATCCATAAAACTTTATCATTTTTGTTGTACTTAACTGCCTACAAGTAAGTTTTGACTCAGAATTTCCCTGTACCCAACAGAAAGAAATTCTCCCTGGTCCCTGCCCCATCCTCAAAGTTATGTTTGCAGTCACTGGGTCAAACCATCTCCTTGCAGGTCTTCCTCTTTGGTCTTCACCCTTTACTGTAGCAAGCACAATGCTCTTTTCAAGTACTGTACTAGTATCTGCTAGCACCGTGTCCAAAATGCACGAGACAAAGTCTCACAGAGCATGTTTCTAAGGGCATTCTTGCTGCATTTTTTCCTAAGACCAAATTGTTTGTTCTTCTGGAAATCGAGGTATTTAGTTTATGGATTCATTAATTTCATAAACCAAAGGCATTGATTCTTCTCCTGTTTTCTTCATTCATTTTCCAACTTCCTCATGCTTATGGAAGGTGATTGAAAGTCCCATGGCTTGGATTAGGTACAGATTTAGTCCTTAAAGTGGCATATTTTGTTTCTCTTTAAAGAGATCACGTATGGCAAATTAGGACAAGAGAATACATTGATTTCTTGATGACTGCTTCCAGAGAAGTTTATGAAAAGAGGTAAACTGTCTTTTATTACTTAAATATCAAGCAGGTTAGCCACGGAAGGAATAGGGTTTGTACGGTGCAGGGAACCTGTGCAGGGAATTTTCCCACTCCAGTTCACACCTACCCAGTATGGACTCGAACCCCTAAGCCCAATAATGTTTGGTCAAAGGTACTACTGTTTTTTAGTTTTAGGTGAGTGTGTGTGTGTGAGTGTTAGGTGTGTGTGTGTGTGTGTGTGTGTGTGTGTGTGTGTGTGTGGACTCGAACCCTTCTGCCCAATAATGTTTGGTCAAAGGTACTACTGGTTTTTTGGTTGTGTGTGTGTGTGTGTGTGTGTGTGTGTGTGTGTGGTGTGTTTTTTAGCCGCAAGTGTGGAGGTGATGCATCAGCTCCCCATTTGCCCTTTCCTCTACTGAGGCCTGGAGCACTGGTAGAGGGCAGTTTGGGAGGCATCCTCGCATTGCAACCTAGAATCTACAACTTTGGGGAGGTTCTTTGCACTGGTGTTTTGGATATTCTCTTTTCTCCCATTTGTGTCAGTTATAGTGATTATTGATTTATACTCTCTGAAATCTTTAAAGCAGATCTTGGACCCCGGAGCTTGAAGAACCAGTATTTAACACTATTTGCAGCTATTAGCTCCTGCTCAAGATAGTCTATTGACACACAACCTAGCCATCCTTGATTTTTCAATTCCTGGAGTCTTGTTTTTGGCTAATTCATTCCATGCAGTTTGAACTGATTCCTCAGCACCATCAGTTCTTGCTCATATGCTATCTCCTGAAATAGGGGCTGTTGACTAGTTCTTTTGAGCACAGTTATTCTATGTATTCTTTCCGTCTTCTCTTGATGCCTCCTGTATCATTCAATATGTTGCCCATAGAATCTTTCAAGACTGCAACTCAAGACTTGATTTTTTTCTTGATTTATTTCAGTTTCAGATATGCTGAGAATGTTCTTTCCTTTTGGTTTTCTAATTCAAGATACTTGAATATTTTGTTTTCGATTTGACTTTGTCTTCTTGACTTGCCCTTTGAAATATTCTATGCAGCACACTGACTTCATCCATTCTTCCATTTGCTTTAGCTACTCTACACTTAATAGCAGGCTTCAGAGTCTTTCTGACATCCCTGCTGCTCTTTTCTTGCCTGTCTTTTGGATGGCCTTTTGCTTTCTTCGTGAATGATGGTCTTGATGTCCTCCCACAGCTCCTCAAATATTCTGTCCTTGGTGTTCAATGAGTGAAATCTGCTCTCGTGATTGTCTCTCACAGTCTCTCTGACAATGTTCTGCTGCCTTCGTGTAGGCTTTCAGCTTTTGACAATGCTTAGACATTATGCATAACATTTTCATCAGCTTATTCCTTCAAAGCGGGGACTGAAGTCCTTCTTCATTATCTGTCCTTAGGAAGCTCAGCTGAAACCTGTCCTCTTTGGTGACCCTGTTGGTATTTTCAAATACCACTCCTAGAGCTTCTGGCATTGCCGCAACATGCGAGCCACCACAGCACGACAAACTGACAGGCAAGGTGCGGATTCTCATATAGTCAATCAAATAATTAAAAATGGCCAATACCAGTCCATTTCACGTCACTAACAAGTAGGATATTGTCTTTTATGGGTTCCATTTCATTTTTGACAACTTTCCATTTTTCTAAATTTATATTCATACATTCCAACTTCCAATTATTGGTACATGCTTGTAGCTGTTTCTTCTCATTTTGACTTGTGTCCCATCAAACAAATGAAGCTTCTAAAGACTTTAATTCAGTGGTTCTCAACCTGTGGGTCGCGACCCCTTTGGGGGTTGAATGACCCTTTCACACAGGTCCCCTGATTCATAAAAGTAGCAAAATTATAGTTATGAAGTAGCAACAAAAATAATTTTATGGTTGGGGGGTCACCACAACATGAGGAACTGTATTAAAGGGTCACGGCGTGAGGCAGGTTGAGAACCATTACTTTAATGCAAAGGCTTTACTACATCCATGCCATTGCGGCTCACTCTGCTTTGAGAGTGAGCCCTTGTTCAGTTATATTTTAAATGTCTTTCACACTGAAGGGCTTATCTTGTGGCAATTCACCTGACCATGTTTACTGCTGTTTATGACCATTTCTATATCTGACAATATTGAATGCTAGCCATAAGGTTTTATATGGCTGATTTCTCTGGAGAGGAAAGCCTATTCCTTCATTGTAGTGTTTTCTTTGTCAGAAGTTCTGCTACAACCTGTTCATGTTGGGTGAGCTGGCAGGTCTTGGACAGTCAGCGACAGGTTTTAGCATCGCAGGAACACATGAGCCATTACGTTCTGACAAATTGATGAAAGGGTTAGTGTATATTGGATCCTAAACCTCATTCTTTGTGAGTTTTCAAAACCTTGAATAAATACAGAGACTCAGGGTAGGAGACAGAGGTCATTGAAGATTATTTACACGCAAAGAACATTAGTGACCACAGAGTCCTCCTAGTGACTAACAACAAGAGCGTACTTTTCTGAAACCCATGGATGCCTTCTTCACCTCCAGAATTGTGAGAGAGAGAGAGATTTCTGTGCTTTAAAGCCAGCCAGGCACACATGCTCTATAGCCCGAGTGAAAAACTAAGACTTCTTAATTTTTTTCCAGAGTATAAACTAAGCTGGAGTAGAAAACTAAGACTTCTTAATGTTTTTCTTCACACATGGGTAGTGCCTTACTACAGTATTTTGAAAAATAAGTAGTTTCAAAACAACATTCAAAATTAATTGAAATATTAGTTTTCAAAAAGCTTGAAGACCAAAAGAGGGGAAAGTATAAGTTCCATAGTTGTAATCTAAATCTTGCACGGCACTCTGAGCTTTTCCACATGGAGAGCATCAGACCCTTCCGCGAAGCTATGACGCAATGCCCGTTAGGCAGCAGTCGCTGCTCTTCACACATGTACTGTCCGTATCACTTTCTTCAATCGATTACCCATGCTCAATGTTTATTAAAGAAAAGCACACAAAAGAATTGTAACATACATTTTTCTTAGGAAGTATAGATTTCTAACTAAATGCCACCAACCAACAGTTCTAAATAGGTGATTGATAGTAATCTACTTTCAATATGATGAACCTTTTGTTTACTACTTAATAAAGGCTGAAGTACTTTCTTAATTAATCAAAAATATGCTGTTGTTCCTGTTAACTTTTACTTTCCTTTCAAACTGATAATATAGCAAGGCTGTCCAGAGAAACCTGTGTTCTACTCACTAAAATACACGTCCCTTATTTCAGGTTAAAGAGACATAATGTACATACCTCAAATGTGCATACTTTCAAGGCAAATGCTTAACAGCAACTACAATCTATACTTGACAGAAAAAATCTTCATTAATAACACTTAGAAAATAACAGCAAAGATATATCTGCTGTTCTTAATAAAAGAACCTTTTGTAGGGACTGTTTCAGGCCGTTTTGCTGGGGGCTGAATTTTATACAGACAAATTTACCACCTCTGAATCTCAGAGGAAAAAGAGTAAGCGTATTCACCTTGACTTAGATCTCTTTCTCATCAGCTTTAGCTTCAGGAAATGTCACAACTAAAATTGTTTCACAGCTTTGCCATAAAGCTTTAGAGGGGAACTCTTTTCTTCTGTGCCGTGTAATTTACTTTGTAATACGAGGAGATATTAGTTTTCAGGGAAACAAATTCTTTGAAGAAAAGGAATAAAAATAACATATCCCTTTGACCTAATTCTCTTTTACCACTCGTGGCAATCGTTATTTTTCAGTTTCTTTATTATAACAGCAATTCCAATCTGGTAACAATTGACCAGTGTATGGTTTGAATAAATTTTGAAGTCCCAGTTGTGATCATCTCAGATAAAATCAAACCTGCACTGCTTCCTGGCAAGGTTAGGGACAGCTCCTTGACACTTCCAAATCAAGCAAAGCAAACCCTCTTGCCTTTAAGTCAATTCCAACTCGTTGATTTTCCAAAGCTGTAAATCTTTACCAGAACAGATAACCCCATCTACCTCTGCTCTTTGCAGTAGCTGGTGAATCTGAACCAGTGACCTTGTGTTAGCAGGTGGCAGCACCACCAGAGTTCCCATGATACTTGCCTACCCAAAACTAAACTCGATGCCTTTAACAATGCTGTAGGGTATGGTAGAATTACTCCTGTGGTTTCTGACACTGTAATTCTTCATGGGAGTCATCAGGCTGATGCTTCTGAACTCCTGTGAATTGCACGCATAACTACTACATCGTCAGCACATGTATCTTATCCTACAGAGTAAACTGGTGGTTTTAACATTCCCAGAAATTATTCTTTTCCATAGTGCTTTTCACTAATTGCAGAAAAAAAATTAAAGGTACTAATCATATATGAGCTTTGGAGCTATGAGGGAACAGATGAAGTTTGTCAGTTTGAACGCCATGCCTGCACATCATTATGTTGAATGGCTGAGAGGCTTCACATTTTCCCCTCAAGTTCTTATATCTAAAAAAAGGGGGGATGGTATATTTAGTATTAAAGTAAGGAGGAAGGGCATTATACCTCATACAGACCTTTTGCTTCAATTTTACCCTGCTTATTTAAGAAATGTAATTGCCGGTCTGAGATGTTAGCATATTTGTTCAAGACTACAAATTCAGTTTAGGGAACTCAGCTTTCAAATGGAAGGCTTTTTCCATTAAGTGGCATTAATAGGTCCTCTTTTATACATACGAGGTAGTATTAAAAGATAAGTCATACACTATTTTATTAAATTGAAATTAGAAAAACTAAAGTGCATTATACACCATGCTCATGATCCCTGCCGTATTTATGTTATGGAACTATCAACAATCCAAGACATTATGTCCAGGAACAGCAGATATATATTTTAACAGACGAATACAAAATATTTGCAGGATATTTGAATGAACTTGTTTGTACTAAGAGATGATTATTTAGATTTCAATACACATTCCACTTTTTTTTGCAATATCGTAACACTGCATAAACTGGCATTCCACTTAGATTCTGATAGGATATATTTTTGTAAGATCAATGTAAGTTGAGGCACAATTCATATGAAAAGTTTCATTCGACTCAGAAATGTGACCAGCTGAAAGAAATTACATCTAGCTTTAATCACATATTGAGTGATGGACAAAATAACTCAGAACACAATTATTGTGGTTCACAAAAATGCTGATGCTCCTTTAAATCCTTCTGTGGAAATGACAATCAAGATTTTCCAAATGGACTTGATAAGACAAATCATTCTCATATTATGAGTGTACATAGTTCTTGCTCAATTTAAAAAAGATTTAAGCACTTTTCCACTAAATTGTTTATTATGACTATAAGAATAAAGTAAAAAATAGTCTCTTTTGTCTGATGAAAATATGCCATGAATGAGTCATGTAGAATCCATGTTTTTATGTTATAAGATAAATACTTGAAAGGAACACGATTTCTCAAATAGATGAAAGTGAAATTGCAACAAATTCCATCCTAAATTTTCCACGATTATTATTTTTAGTTATTGTTCTAAACTCTATTTTGTAGATCAGAATTTATAGGTCAGCCCCAAGTGTTGTTTAAATCTAGGACAGTGTAACTACTTTCAATGTATGAAGGAAAATACAAATAATATTGTTTCAAAGAAACAACTAGGAAATGAGCAGATAGTTAAATTCTAAACCAAACCCTTTGCTGATTAACTATATCACCACAAATAAGTTAGTAAAACCATATTGCTTTATGAGGACTGATAGTTACATTGTGATTAAAACACACAACACTAACAAAAATAATAAACACAAGAGACATACACAAGAGAAAGGTGTGGCAATCAGCTAAGCTTTGGAAACCCTAGGGGAAGTTAGTTCTACTTTCTTCTGTCAGGCTGCTATGTCAGAATCACTGACAGTAATGAGTTTGGTTCAGTTTCACCTTATTTTTAAAGAACCCAGGTCACACAGTGGTGAAGAGCTTGCCTGTTAGCAGTCATCAGTGGTTAGAACCCACCACAGAGGAGAACTGTATCAGTCTGATTCCATAAAGTTTCCAGACTCAGACATCCTATGGCAAACTCAGTAGTGGGATTAAGCCGGTTTGCAATGATCCAAATGATACCTAATATTTTGTTAAGTTGGTGAACTGGTGGTAAAAATTGCCTTTTTAATCATGGTTCTCTCTAAGGTGGGCAACTGGACAGCCACCCAATATAGAAATTACAAACTCATATTCCTCACATTTTTTAACATTCTTCTGCACAACAGTGCGTTCTAATATCCATTCCATCAATAGGCATAAAAAACTAGATGAAACTATGCTTGTAATATGTATTGATTCATTTCATAAAACTTATCATGCCGTTGATGAAAGACTACATTTTTATTCCCTTGCATTTGTCACTTCAGTCAACAAATATAGCCTAAAACTTAACGAGAAAAAGTGCCAAGGAACCAGTGGGTGACCTGCTGTCCTTTGTGTCTGCTTGGTGTTACACCCCAATTCCCAGGAGATATTGTGAGTGAATAATGCAATTTCTGAAAGTGTTCAAAGAACTAAAAATAAGGTCAGAAAAATTGCTGTGAGCTCAGCAAATATTTAAAGAATATTTTGAAGATTAATATATGTGAGATGTCGCATTTTCAAATATGTCAAGCACAATGACTATTGTCAAATTAGCCTACCTCTAAAGGAATGGGATCCTCTTCATATAGTGAGAAGATTGTTAAGGATAAATCACACAGATGATGATACTCAATTAAAAGTGAAAAATATTGCAAGTGAGGATGCCAATCCAGAAGCAATATGTAAATATCTTAAATAACAGTTATTGCTTTTTGTCAGGTATTGTTCAATATTTTTATTAATATTTTAAAACTCTTTCTTATAATCCAGTTTTGTGTTCCTCCTTTATGGTTCTTATTTAATTATTAACTGTATGAAATAATAAACTACCTTTCAATATATTATACTTTTATATTTAAATGTCCATTAGAGCAGCAAACTAGTTGTTAAATTATTTGAATCCCACCATGGGCATACTTCTACTTTCTCTTATAGTGCCTCCATGAGTCTCAACTGATTTGTAAGCTATAAGTTTTCTTCTCTTTATTAATATTTAAATTTTTAACTTATGAAGCTTCCATATGTTCTTACGCTGTGTAGTGCATCCATATTTGTTTTATTACTTAAAACATACTCATTTCATTTTCTTTATGATATTTTTTCAAAAGTGCTTTGCAATGCTTTTCTTTATTCTGACATGAAGTTATATCATTATCATGCATTTTAATATTTAAAACTTAGAAGTTCATAGAATATCATGAAATACATTTTGTAATTAAATAATCAGGTCTTTTTAAGTGCTAAATCAATTCCTCCTTTTTTTTCATGATTTAAACTACTGTGCACCTCTTTTTTAAGGACAATAGTTGCAAGTCTATAGATCGTTTTAGTCTATAAGGCAGATTATGACCTGGATGCTACTACTCCTTAAAATAAAATTACTTTAGTTAGAACTGTAAGTCACAATGTTAGTACATTAATGCTTTGTCAATATGCTAAAACTTACCCAATATTTTCCTTTAGAATGAAACATCTTTGAAATTCAAATTCTGCTCTTAAAGTCATCTTTTTAGAAAGATTATTATTATCTCCGGTTGAAAAATAATTGTCATATTGCAGAAAGACATAGAGTTACTTCAATTCCAAGATTTAGTATTGTTGTCATTCCTATTTTTAGGGATCTATATAATTAGTACACGTTGACTTAATTCTCTTTAAGCTTCTAATAATAAACGCAAGCAAACTTTTATAATACATTTTAGATAACTTAGTTTTCATATAGAATGAATATGTCATTGAAGTGCAAAAAGTATATTATTTATTTTTTTCTGTTTCATTGTACTCTACAATTTTTTCAAAGTAGTAACCTAATCTATCACGTCTTATAGGAAACTTGGGTAGTTAGTATGCAAAGGACAGATGCGAGAAACTGAGACTTCTGGTGAGATTTGTATATACATGCTGATGTGACAAGGAACCCTGGGGCCAATGAGTTAAGTATCAAAGGACTAACTACAAGGTTTCAGTTCAAACCCACCACCTGCTTCATGGGTAAAAGATGAGGTTGATTGCCCACATAAAGGTTTACAGTCTTGAAAATCCTAAGGAGCAAGTTTGACTCTACCCAAGAGGGTTTCTACAGGCTAGGAAAGACTTGATGGCAGTTAGAAGTGAGTATCCAACATGATGTCTTCATGACAGGTTTTTGCTCTCGCTCTTACATGTTGGGTTTGACTCATAGCAGCCATATTTCCAACAGAAGGAAACACTGCCCAGTCTTTTGCCATCCTCCCAATTGTTATGTTTCAGCCCACTGTTACAGGCAACAAGTCAATCCATCTCATAAAAAGTTTTCCCCCCTTCCCCCTGTGCTTTTACCAAACATGGTATCCTTACACATGGACTGATCCCACCTGATAAGATGTCCCAAATATGCAAAACAGAATGCCACCATCTTCACTTCTAGGAATATTCTGGTCATTCTTCTTCCAATACAAAATGTTTTGTTTTTGTTTCAGTCTGTGGTACCTTCAATCTTATCTTGCAGCACTCAACTCAAATGCATCCATTTTCCTTTGTCCTTCCTTACTCCCTGCCCACCTTCCACAGCCATATGTTGTTGTTTTTCGATTCCATCCAGCCGGCCTGCCCCAAAGCTCCGCTATGCCCAACAGAACTTAGCACTGCAGAGCTCTGCGCCATCCTAACAGTTGACCCTATGTCTGAGTCTATTGTTGCAGCAACTCTGAAAATCCATCTTTCTTAGGGACTTCCTCTTTGTAGCTTCCCTTCCGCTTTGTCCAGCATGATGTTTTTCTCAGGGGCCTGGTCTCTGCTGGCAATACGTCCAAAGTATATAAGACAAAGTCTTGCTTCTAAGGAGAACTCTGGCTATACTAGTTCTGAGACAGATCTGTTTGTCTGTTTGTCCTGTCAACAGTTCACATTACGAGGGAATTTAAAACACCGTATCTTGGATCAGATATACCTTTGTCCTTGTTGTGACTTCCCTGTTCTTCACAACTATTAAGAGATCTTCTGCAGTGGGTGTGCCCAATGCAATGAATTGTTTGATTTCTTGACTTCTGAGCATAAGCTTTCACAGGGTGTACAGAGCAACCGTATAGATCTTTTTACTACAGGTTCTCAGTCACTGTTTCCATTGCATTATTCTTTGCTTTCACTTTTACCAATGTATCTTGATTAAGATCATATTTGTCTTCCAGGTTTAGTCTGTGACTCCAAAAATATGCTGTAGAGTAAGTCTTTGAATTATGAACTTTAACTTAAATGCAACTTCTACTTGCCCTCTAATACTATGTCAATTGCTCTCACTTTGAAACGACATAAGCAACCACTACTTGCAACCAACCTTTTATCATAATCACTTTCACTTGCTGTACATGCAGCTTTTGAATAAATGTAAAACCATTTGGGCCTTTTACTGTACTATAAAAGCAAAGCTGAATAAGAACTGTATGCACTTTTAAAATTTAACCTACAAATTCTACATTAAGACCATTTAGGGACAGATCTTTTCTGTTACCCAGAGATTGCTTCTAACATTGTCCTGGGAATATCCGTTCACCATTAAGGTGGGGAAAAGATGGAGTGTAATGAGTTACAGTCTCAGACATTCTCCAGGACATTTCTACCCCATCCTAGAGGGCACTCGGGGGAGGCATGCACTAGATGGCAGCAAGTTTGGTATTTTTGGTTTATTAAGAGGAGGATATGACAATATAGAGCAAAAGTGAATAATTTTTCAGAGTTTAAAATAATCCTTGAATATTATGTCCTTGGAAAAAGTTACAGTTGAAGAGTATGCACTCTGATAAAAGGAATATTAAGGCAAAATCAGTTATATTAGAGTTAGGCCTCAGTGGTTTTTACATTACAAATGAACAGAACAATTTTAATAATGGTTAATGTTGACAGAGTAGCCATTATGAATCAGTCATTTTAGTAAGAGATTTTCATGTGCCAGTTTATTTAGTTCTCATTGGAAGCTTAGAGATGTGCAAGTCAACTTCCATTAATTAAATTGATTCTGAAGTATATAAAAGATTACAATCATCTGGGTGAAATAAATGTCTGTTCTAGGAAAAGCATGTTACAGTGAAGTCTAGGAAATTTGAGACTTTTCAGTGAGAACTCCTTGTAAAGCTCTGTACTTTGGCTGTCCCCTCATTGAGCATTGTCAGTTGCTCAGACGATGTCGTCGAAGCAAAAGCTTAGCACTGGAAAGCATCTGAAGATACTGATTGTTACATGTGGTTAAAGACATAAAGCATTATACTCAGTCTTTAAACCCAGTAATTATTCATAGAACAATTCTACATGATTGATATGTTAAAATATGAGTGAAATTCCATTCCTATATTAGGAGGTTTATATTAAAATATATCATTTCATTTTTTCACAATCAATAAGACTGATTGATATAGTGACTGCAATAATTGGGTCAAACTTCCCAAGGTTGACAGTGCAGGGGCAGTGAATTATTTAATTTGGCTCTTCTTGCCGAAGTGTCGAACTCCCACCAACCAACCTTTCCCTGTATGGGTCTGGTAAGATGGTGGGAGAAGATACTGCTAGAATTCACCTGGGAGCAATTACAACTAGGATCCCTGGAGTGTCATCCTGCTGTTTCTAAAATATGTCTTCTGAGAAGCAGAAGGGGCAATCTCATTACTAACAAAATCCATGAGTGGAGTGCATCCTGTGGACGAAGACCCCTGCAAAGTGAACCTGGTGGATCCAGAATATGGCTGGACCACAAGGGAGCAGCAGCAGAAACAGGGGCCGCAACACAGAGCCCAGTGTTGGACATCTCAACACAGGCCACAAGATGAGTACTTTGGGACAAGAGGCTGGCAGCAAGAGTGGTGTGCCTCTGGGGACTTCATTGGATAATTTGAACTTACTGACCCACCGAAGTGGAGCTGAGTACCTTTGGGATTTATTGGAGTGGGGTGTCTCTGGCACCTAATTTTGCTACTGGTGAAGCTTCAGTTGGCTATCTTGAGTTGAGACGTGTAGCAGAGTGGTATACCTTTGGGTATTTATTAGAATACTTGACAGAACTTTGTAACATGCCCTGTTACAAAGAATGTGTCGACCCTAAGAATGTCTCACTGGCATTACAGGTTGTTAACTTGCTTAATAAACCATTGGCTCATGAATTCTGTCTGTGAGTTGTGTGTAACCTCTTCATCAAGTTTAGGAACTAAAATTCACCTGATTCATTTCAATAAATAATTGACTGAAAGAACGGATCTTATTCCCAATAACATTTTCAATGGATGTTATTATTATTAGCTATCTTCCACAAAGAAGACAACAAATATATGCTTTTCTGACTATACATTATAAGGGGAAGCAAATATAAGAAGCAGATGAATAAGCCTTTTCCTGCTTCTCTCAGAGACATAAATGCCTTTTAGATCATAGATGGAAAGTAGAGCTTAATAAAAGTGAATAAGAAATTTATTTTCCTTGCAGACCTGGTTAGACCAGATGATGCACAGCGGGACAGATGGGAATCAGAAACGCAGGGAATCTAGGACAGATGAACTTTCAGGACCAGGGGTGACAGTGGCGATACCAGGAGGGAAAGCGGGTGAAGAAAGGGGAATGGATCACAGGGAGCTACATATAACCTACTCTCTGGGGGATGGGCAGCAGAAGGGTGGGTGAAGGGAGACGCCGGACAGTGTAATATAAGATACAATAATAATTTATAAATTATTAAGGGTTCATGGGGGAGAGGGGAGGAGGAAGGGAAGGGGAGGGGGAAAAAAAGGAAAATGAGCTGATTCCGGGAACCCAAGAGGCAAGCGAATTTTGGGAATAATGAGGGCAACAAATGTATAGATGTGTTTTATACAATTGATCTATGTATTGTGATGAATTGTATGAGCCCCAATAAATTGATTAAAAAAAAAAGTAATTTACTGGAAACTATTTCTGTTTTATAAGGAGTACTGCTGGCTTTATGGTAAAGCACGCCACTGTTCTACAAAAGGTTGACAATTCAAACCCTTCAGCAATTCCACGAAAGAAAAGACCTGTTCATCAACTACTGTAAAGATTCTGAAAACCAGTACGTTGCTGCTGAGTCAATTGCAACTCCAAGTGACCTTCCCAGGACAGAGCAGAGTCATTCCACAGAGAGTTCAAGCCTCTAATCTCTATGGAAGTAGATTGCCAACATTTCTCCTGAAGTTAGGCTAGGGTTTTCGAACTACTAAACTTTTGGTTAGCTCTTTAAACATTGTGACACCGGGTCTCCTCAAAAAATGACTACAGCCTAGGAAATCCTCAGGTGCAGTTCTAGTCTGACATCCAAGGCTGTTCATAAATTGGAGTCAAAAATAAAAGCAACAATATAGCTACTTGGCATATTAATTGCAATGCATATTTTATTGCAGTACTATCTATGCTGCATTTATCAATGTTGATTCAAATAATCAGGTATTAAAATATCTATGACAGTAATATTTGTGGAGAATAAAATTTTAGGTTTTTATTTTAAGCAATTCTTAATTTTTTCTGAGGGGAAAAAAACACTGACCCTGACAGCTATAAAATTTCTATTTTGTTACAATTTCAGACTTTTAACTTGGAAAGTTTAACCATTACCAAAAAAAATTCTAATATCTGTAATATCTAAGGATTAAATTTTAAGTGACCAATGACGATAAAACAATCACATACACTTGTACACAGAATGAACTTAACAGTGAGAGGTTTATTTCACTGACCTTGTTCAAAGGGTTATGGATACACATTTGTTAAGAGACAAAGTGCTCAGAGGCGAATAAAAACAAATAGTTAAATGGTTATGAATAACTTCAGTTGAAATCTAGATTTTCTGCAGGGAGCATGAGTGTTTTATTAACAAGTGATATTATTATTAATATATGTAAACTAGAAGCTTTTGTGTGTATGAAAATTTCCCTAGGAAGCAAATCGTATTTTAATGTACCCAAGAGTCCTAATGAAAGTAAGCCAACAAACAAAAACACACATAAAAAAAAGGGCTCTAGCTTTGGGAGAATAGTATAAAATCAAAATTTAGTCTTTAATATAGCAAAAAGGAATCCCCTGTATTTTCAATAGTCTTTAAATTTCTCTCATTTTTTTGCTGTCCTATTTGGCATTTTAGAAAACTTTCCCCCCTAAATTTTGGTTGATAAAATTCTTCAGAAGAGGGCAGTGTGTCTTCACAAATGTACAGATAATTATAAAAACAGGTCCACATGTATTTTTGAATTTCAATCTCTAGGGGATATTGAGTGGAAATGAATTTGAATATAATGCATATTATAAGAACATGCTGCTTAAATTAAGTGCCTTTTAAAAGTGGACACAATTTTTACTTAATTTGTTTTAACACCATGTTAACTCAGGCACTTAAACGTGTAATATAGATGACTGGTTTTATACAATGGTCAAAGATTAAATCCTGAACTAATTAACAGAATTTTCAAAGTAAGACCTAATAAAAATGGTAAAACACAGTTAAAGATTGTTTGGGGACACCGTAAGTATACTTTGACCTTATTATTAGCCCTATTCCACACTACATGCTAAAATTTATATCCAAAGTAAAATTGTCTTGATTCTTTTTAGTATTCTCAGGCCTGTAGGAAATAGTTTCTTCTTCTTTTTCCAGAAAATATCGTTGCTATCTTCTGGGAAGATTTATCAATAATGAGTGGAAGAATTGTGTGCTTATTTATCATGATCTAAAAAATAGCTTTGACCTACAATATATGAGTTCAAATATTGTTCTGGAACTTAAAATATCCAGGTATGGATAATTAGTCAGTGAAGTTACTAAACTTTATTGATAGCTGAAGGAAATGTCCAAGTAAAACAGAGGAAAACAATGCTGAGATTACAAGGTCATTTATAAATTATGTAATGCCGTGGAAATATGCCCTGGATGGGGCTTTGACTAAAACAAACAAATGAGCCGGCAAACGAACTCTCGTTGAGTTGATTCGGACTCATTGCAACACTATTGGGTAGGATAATACTTCCTCTGTATGTCTCTGAGTCTGTACAGGAGTATAAAGCCTCTTCTCTCTCAAGAGTAGCAGGAGAGGGATTGAACTGCTGAACTTTTGTCTGGAAGCCTATCTATAATTCTCTACAGCACCAGGGATCTTGGCCATTGACTGGTGCCAATATAACCTCAAGTAAACTCTGACTCATGGTGACTCCATGTGTGTTCAGCGTATAACCATACTCTATAGAAGTTTCAATGGCTGATTTCTTAAATAGATCACTCCTTGAGATTTCTCTACTGAGGCACTTGTGAAAGACAAATCCCCACCACAAGAGCTAGCAGGGAGCATTTAACCATTTGCACTACAAAGAAACTTCTGAACTAGGCTTTGACTGTACTTTAGCTCAGACATTTTGACATTATGGTTCAGTATTGAGATGTCCTTATGAAAGATGTCATTAATACAAAAGAAAAATATTTCATATACAATCTAAAGAATAATTATAAATAGCTGGATACTCAATTATTCAATTTAAGGAAAAGAAGCTAGCATATCTCTAAAAATCATGATTCTTGATCAGATTCTCGATCATATCACTTCATTTGACCTCTGACAATAGAGCAACTATCCTGATTTTGTGATGATTTTTGGCGTGCATTGTCTTTGCATGGATTCTGAGGCATGGTACTTCAACGTATACAGAGGATATAGCTTTATATGGTTTCTGAGGCTATTATATTTGAGAAGCAGATCCTTAGTTCTATCTTCCAGAGCCTGTCTGTGTGGGTTTGAAATGCCAACTTTCAACTGATTGTTAAGTGCGTAACTATGTGGGCTATCCAGGGATTTCTTTGAGTAGTTATATTACTTTATTTAATTAAAGGTATGTTCTGTTTTGTTTTAATCATTTTATAGGGGGCTTGTACAATTCTTTTCACAATCCATACATCCATCCATTGTGTCAAGTACATTTGTACATTCATTGCCATCATCATTCTCAAAACATTTGCTTTCTACTTGAGCTCTTGGTTTCAGCTCCTCATTTTCCCTCTCCATCCCTGCCTGCATCCCTCATGAACCCTTGATAATTTATAAATTATTATTATTTTGTCATGTCTTACACTGCCCAATGACTCCCTTTCACCCACTTTTCTGTTGTCCACCCCCCAGGAAAGAGGTTATATGTTGATTCTTGTAATCAGTTCCCCCTTTTTATCCCACCTTCCCTCCACCCTCTGGTATCACCACTCTCACCATTAGTCCAGAAGGATTCATCTGTCCTGGATTTCCTGTGTATCCAGTTCCTATCTGTACCAGTGTACATGCTTTGGTTTAGCCAGATTTGTAAGGTAGAATTAGGATCATGATAATGGGGAGTGGGGCAGGGAGGAAACATTACAGAACTAGAGGAAAGTTGTATGCTTCATCGTTGCTACACTGTACCCTGACTTGCTCATCTTCTCCCCATGACCCTTCTATAAGGAGATGTCTAGTTGCCTACAGATGAGCTTTGGGTCTCCACTCCGCACTGCTCCTTATTCACACTGATATGATTTTTTTTGTTCTTTGATGCCTGATACCTGATCCCTTCGACACTGCATGATCACACAGGCAGGTATGCTTCTTCCATGTGGGCTTTGTTGTTTCTCAGCTACATGGCTGCTTATTTATCTTCAAATCCTTAAGACCCCACATGCTATATCTTTTGGTAGCCGGGCACCATCAGCTTTCTTCACCACATTTTCTTATGCACGTTTGTCTTCAGTGATCGTGTCAGAAAGGTGAGAATCATGGAATGTCAGTTTAATAGAACAAAGTGTTCTTGCATTGAAGGTGTACTTGAGTGGAGGTTCAATGCCCATCTGCTACCTTAATATTAAACCTATAAATATATGCATATAGGTCTATTTCCCCATCATCATATATAAATATATTTATATATGTGCATACCTGTATTTAGACCTCGATAAATGCCCTTTGCCTCTTACTTCTTTCTTCTATTTCCTTTTACTTTCCTCTTGTTCCACTATTATGCTCAGCCTTCATTTGGGTTTCAATAATTCCCTTGGTTACATTGCTGATGGAGTCCAGCTCCGGGAGGGAGGGTTGAACTGGATACCTGAAGGAGGTGTGGAGTTGGTGAACACAGACGAGACAGACATGAGAGATGTTCTGGTGGAAGCAATCTCTGCCAAGTTCTTCCAAACAGCTTTATTTATACCACAAAAAGTTTTGCAGCACTACATAAAAACAATGCCTTAGAATTAACTCCAAAATCACCCTTATTGTTTCCACTAAAACTTGATAAAAGACCATTATAAGGTCTGTACTTTTTTCTATCACTTTCTGTGCTCTTCCTGGTTCTTTCCCCCTGTACTGTTTGTCTTTACGTCACATACTATTCTTGATTGAGGTGTTCAGAAAATTTGGTTAGACTCATATCCTACTCACTGCCCTATTTTTTGCTCACAATGTTTCTTTCCTGGTTGACTAACTTAACATAATGAAACTACCTCATGTGCTACTTCAAAGCCTAATATCTACAAGCAGAGTTAAATGCTTCTCAGAGTTATATTTTTTCCTTTACAAACTTTCCCAAGGTAACTGTTCCATTGTCTACCTATGTCTCTTTTATTTTGTATACTACTGAGGCACCATGGGGAGCCAAATCGTCTGATTCTTTGCTAAAGACTTAATGTTTCCCTTTTTACATGTTTTCTATTAATGTTACCCATTCTCTCTCCTTCTATGTAAGCCCCTGTCCAAGGTAAATGGGTGTCATTTGGGGAAGGCAGTCTATAAGGTCCTCTATATTGGGGAGGCCAAAAGAGTCCCCCACTACCTAATCTGAATGGAATCCAGGGTTTTTCGATGGATTTCATTTTCTCCTCTGACCTCAACTTTGGGGTTTCTTCCTCACTCAATTCCCACATATTCTTCTCAAAATTCCCAAAGATGTCTTGCTGTCTAAGCCTCTCCAATGCCTCAGTTAAGGAAAGCCCTGTCATATTGAAGCAAGATTTACATCTGGTTTCATTGTACTTCTCAAGACTGCCCTTTCATCTGCCCCAGGTGCAGTAAACATGACAATACACAAAATTCTCAAGAATGAATTTAACAAGAGCAAACATTTGAGGGATGTTGGGAACACTTGCTGGGAAGCTCTGCCCCGCAGAAGCTCCTTCCACCAGGCTGTAGCTTTGCTAGACAGCATGGCTGGGATGGCTCCCAACATCTCCCCCCTTTTTATTGTTTTTCAAATGAAGCCTTTGGATTTCTGCCTACAGGGAGCATAAACTGCAGAAGATCAATCAGAAGGGGACTGGAAGAAAGAGAATAGGAAGTATTATTAAAGCTGCAACTCCAGATTGACAAAAATTGATAACCAGGACTTTCTTGTAACATGTCCATTTTTTCTAACAAAGATTTGACCATTTCTGAAACTGGTAGTACAGATCTTCCAGAGTGACTGATGGCTGTTATACTGGCATGTAAAGATGCTAAATCTAAAGAAATATCCGAATGGTTCCATACTCCTAAAACATGATTCTTATCCTCTTCCCATGGGACTTCTGATTCATTGTAAATTAAAGGAGTAACACAGACCCATTTAAACTGCGAGTGACATCGAATCATCATTCTAGTTTTTAGAGCCTGAATCTGATCACCCATCCATACTACTGCCTCTTCTATGGCACTAACTCGTGTGTCAAATTTTTTATCAATTTTTGCTTGGGTCATTAAGGCTATGGTAACATTTTTGGTGAATTCATCAACATGTTTAGTAGTATGTACTTCTTGGACCAAAGCTACAGGAGAGGTGATCAGAGAACCTGTAATAGCAAATAATGCTACAATACCTAAAATTAAAGAGGCAACAAATCTTTTTCTTTGCAAAATATCTGACATTAACTGTAAGGTATCATCATATATCATCCCATATCATCATACCAAGGGGTATCCAGTTTTAAAGGCAAGATAACATAAGGGGGTTGTTGAACAATGACAAAAGAAGTTATATTCAAATGAGAATAAACACAATTGGTTAAAACAAAATTTTTACAATGAGTAACGAAGACCCCATTATTTTCAAATATTTCTAATGTGCCAAAATCACCCAGATATAGAACAGCAAAAGGGGTGTGCACACAAGCTTGAAGGTCTCTGTATCTGTATTCTTTTTTGGGTCTTTTTAGACCAGCAGGTTGGGTAGCCGTAAAGAGCCTCCACAAGGATGTTTTGAACTACTGGACCACTGGAGCCCGAAAAAGGTCAAAGTAGGAGAAACCCAGCCTGGGGAAAACCATTTGGCCAAAGGTTCAGGAGTGAGCAAATCAGCATCAGACCAATTAAATCTTATACTCAGTTTGACTAAATCGCGGTAAGCGTCAGTAGGAGATGTAATGGAATAATCACATACATACAAATCTGTACCATTTAAAGGATGCCTTACTCCTTTTCTGTCTGATGTGGCTCCCACAATGGCACAATCATGCCATTTTGGAAATCCTGTCTTCCTATTGATAGCAAACCAACTATCACCGGCTTCTGGATAAGGGTCACACACAGGAATTTGATCAGGAAGAAAAGTAGAAGTAGTAATGAATTTAAAATCTGGAAATGAAGGAATTATAAGTGCTAACATCCAAAGATGTCTCTGCTTGGCTCTAGTAACAGGGGAATCTGTGACCAGAGTTCTAATCCCCAGTGACACACAAGGCCCTGGAAGTGGTGTGTGAAGATGGGATCCGCAAATAGGAGGCAGGGAACTATTGCCCCTGTAGGTAACACTATATGGACTTTTAGGGTTAATAAAGGCACTTGAGTGACCCCCAGGAGGAAGGAATCATTTGTAAAAACCAGTACTTTGGATGTCTCCCAGGTGACAGGGTACAAAACCAGAGGTTCTGGTATGTATGACCAATAAGTTTCAGCTGCAACTAATCCTGAGACTAATACCTGGCACGTGATTACTGCTAGCATAGCAGTAAAAACAACCTCGGGTGGGTGCAGTTCCTTGTGAAGCAGCAATGTCAAATGTTTTGTTGCTGAGCTTCTTCAGTTGTCCCCACGTCGGCGGGAAGACAGTGCAGGTGGAGAGGGCATGGAGGTGACAAATAGGCCCAGGCCCAGATTCTCTAGGACTTGGTTGAAGAGACAAATGTTGGAAAGGAGAAATCAAGGAGGGACTGGCTCCTCCCATGAGGGGAGGAGATAAATAGGGCATTAGAGTGTTAGTCGGAGGGGCTGGACACGGAGCCTGTCGGAATCCACCAGGAGAGCAGTCAGCTGCCTCCCCCATGGTTTCCAAGTAGCAAGTGACACTGCTGTAAGGCCGAGGAGGTGGCAGGCCCGTCATAGGGGTGAATGAATCAGTCTGGAATCCACACAGGAGAGTCAGCACCTGTGGAAAGACGCCAGCATATCCTCCTCGCCTACAGGTGAGTAAGATGTCTGGGCCTTTCCAGGTCCCAGTTAATAAATCTTTCCATTTTACCAGTGGTTTAGGCTTAATGTCAGGACCCTGAAAATGTAGATACGTGGGTGTGCATCCTTCTGAATTACAATTTAAATGATTTATAACAAAGTATGCTGTAAAATATGTGGAGAGTGATATTTAAGCTCTGCTTCCTGCAAACACTGGATTTGGTTTTGAAGTGTTTGATGAGCTCTTTCTACTATGGCCTGTCCTTGAGGGTTGTATGGAATTCCTGTAATATGTTTGATCCCAAAAGTGGAACGAAAGTTCTTAAAAGCAGTAGAGGTATAAGCAGGACCATTATCAGTTTTTATCTCTCTAGGCTGTCCCAAAATGGCAAAAGAGTGAAACAAGTGTTGAATTACATCCTTAAATGCTTCTCCGGTATGGGCTGAGGCAATGAGAAAGTGTGAGAAAATATCTATGCATACGTGTACAAAGGAAAGTTTACCAAAATTAGGGATATGAGTAACGTCCATCTGCCTTATGTCATTAGGCATCAATCCTCGAGGAGTGACTCCAGTTGGTAAGGTTGGAGCCTGAGTTGGGCACACGAACACTTTTTAACAATTTCTTGTGCGGCTTCTCTGGTTATGTGATACTGTAATCTCAAAGCATTAACATTTTGATGATGCAAAGCATGACTCTTGGAGGCCTGTTCTATGGATAAAATCATGGTCATGTTAAGGCATCTGCTTGCCTATTCCCTTCATGTATAGGACCTGGCAGATTACTATGAGATCTAACATACCCTATAAAAAATTGTAATTTATGTTTGCTTATTAAATTTTGTAATTTAGTCAATAAATCAAATATAGTGGTTTTCTGGGGAGGAATGGATGCAGTCTCAATTTAGCTACATACTTTCAATCTGGATAAAGATTAAGCAAAATATTAGATAATGTTTCAAATACATATATTACTGCCATAAGTTCAGCCTTTTGAGCGGACTTCTGATTAGTAGAAAATGAAGTCTTATGATCATCAATTATAACCGCAGCTGTGCCATTAGTGGATCCATCAGTAAAAACAAGGGACACTGGTGGAGTGTCAAATGGTTCCTTAGAGGTTTCTTGAGGGGAAATTACAGGGTGTTCTTTTATAAAATGTAACAAAGGGTTGTTAGGTAAATGATATGTTATGATTCCTGTATATCCTGCAAGGGCAACCTGCCAATCTGGATCAGATTGCAAAAGGTTTCCAAGCTGATAAGCATTGTAAGGTGATATAATATTGGGGACTTCTACAACAAACAACCCTCTACTCCGTTTTCTTCCCTTTAGGATAAGCAATGCTATAAAGGAAGTATAAGGAGTGACCATTTTAGGAGAATTGGAAGCTAAATATAACCATTCCTGGGGTCCATTCTGCCACAAACATCCCATAGGGGAATGGACAGTAGGTAGCAAAATCAAAGACCAAGGTTTCAAATAGTCTAATCTTGTTAATTGGTTATTCATTATTGCTTTTTGCACCTTTTCAACGGCCAATTTTCCTTCCTGAGTCAATGCCCTAGGTGACAGGGTTAGGGTCCCCTTGTAAGATGGCAAATAAAGGTTTCAAATCATTACTGGTTAACTTTAAAAAAGGATGAATTCAATTAACATCCCCTAATAATTTTTGAAAATCATTTAAGGTTTTTAATGAATCCTGCCTTAATTGTATAGGTTGAATAATTATTTTCTCTCCCAACATTTTCCTCCCCAAATAAGAAAAATGGGGTTCTGTTTGTATTTTTTCTAGGGATATTTTTAGTCCCTGTTGAATTAGCGCCATTATAGTATCTTGTAAAATGTCTTGCAATATACCACGGTTTTGATAAGCTAAAAGGATATCATCCATATAATGGATAACATAAGCTTCTAAATACTTATCCCTAATTCACTGCAAGACTGCACTTACATATTTCTGACACAGGTAGGGCTCTTTGAAAGTTGAAACCCAAAGGAGGCCAGCCTTTAGACTTCTTAATTTTAGATTTAGTTGCCAAATTTTTCATCGAGCCAAAATGGAGCTTTTTACAATGACCTTTTGATTGAACTAAGGGGTGATCCCAATCATTGTCATGGTATCGGGCAGCTGCTGCTTCTCAGTCAGCTTCATCTTCAGGTGAAAGTTTATCATCACTTTCCCCTGAGTCACTGTCAATGTATAACTCTGTTTCCTCTCTGCTTGTTCCGCCTTTAGAGGCATTTTCTCACTTGCAAAGAAAGTTGAGTAACCTCTTGTAAGGGGTCTAAGGAATCTTTCACTAAGCTCCACAAGGAGAATGCTTCTACAGGGATTTCTGTAGGCCCATGGTCATTATAGTATTATTTTATTTCTTCCTCTACTTTAGTCCATGTATCTAAACTGACAGTACCTTCTTCAGGAGACCATGGACTGCATTTCTGGACAAAATTTTAAAACCCTGTTATCTGATGAGTCGACACACGGACCCCTTTTCCTTTATGAATTTGTTTTAGAATTTCTACAAACAACAGTCCTCTCTCCTTAGATGCACTGTGGCCCATGCTTCTAACTTATGTTCTTTATCTGTTCACCTCTACTTGCCTGGTTGCCTTGCGCCAGGGGGTCTGCAGTACCCTAGGTGAAGTCCTATCCACACCGAAAATGAGAAAAGATTACCTTCAGGTCCCTGTTAGGCGGCGCCATTTGAAAGAGAAAAGACTCCGGGAGGGAGGGTTGAACTGGATACCTGAAGGAGGTGTGGAGTCGGCGAACACAGACGAGACAGACACGAGAGATGTTCTGGTGGAAGCAATCTCTGCTGAGTTCTTCCAAACAGCTTTATTTATATCATAAAGTTTTGCAGACCACTACATAAAAACAATGCTTTAGGATTAACTCCAAAATCACCCTTATTGTTTCCACTAAAACTTAATAAAAGACCATTATAAGGTCTGTACTTTTTTCTATCACTTTCTGTGCTCTTCCTGGTTCTTTCCCCCTGTACTGTTTGTCTTTATGTCACATACTATTCTTGATGGAGGTGTTCAGAAAATTTGGTTAGACTCATATCCTACTCACTGCCCTATTTTTGCTCACAATGTTTCTTTCCTGGATGATTAACTTAACATAATGAAGCTACCTCAAAACCTAATATCTACAAGCAGAGTAAAATGTTTCTCAGAGTTATATTTTTTACTTTACAAACTTTCCCATGGTAACTGTTCCATTGTCTACCTATGTCTCTTTTATTTTGTATACTCCTGAGGCACGATGGGGAGCCAAATCGCCTGATTCTTTGCCAAAGACTTAATGTTTCCCTTTTTGCATGTTTTCTATTAATGTTACCCATTCTCTCTCCTTCTATGTAAGCCCCTGTCCAAGGTAAATGGGCATCATTTGGGGGAGGCAGTCTATAAGGTCCTCTATATCAGGGAGGCCAAAAGAGTTTCCCACTACTTAATCTGGATGGAATCTATGGTTTCTTGGTGGGTTTCATTTTCTCCTCTGACATCAACTTTGGGGTTTCTTCCTCACTCAATTCCCACATATTCTTCTCAAAATTCCCAAAGATGTCTTGCTGTCTAAGCCTCTCCAATGCCTCAGTTAAGGTAAGCCCTGTCATATTGAAGCAAGTTTTAGATCTGGTTTCATTCGTACTTCTCAAGACTGCCCTTTCATCTGCTCCAGGTGCAGTAAACATGACAATGCACAAAATTCTCAAGAATGGATTTAACAACAGCAAACATTTGAGGGATGTTGGGAACACTTGCTGGGAAGCTCTGCTCTGCAGAAGCTCCTTCCACCAGGCTGTAGCTTTGCTAGACAGCATGGCTGGGATGGCTCCCAACACATTGCTCTTGATCAAGCCCTACCAGGCCCCCTACACCTTCCTGGCCACCGGTTTTGGATCACTTGTTCCTTTGTCCCTGGGTTGGTTAACACCACTTCTTTCCCCCACTTCCCTGCCCTCAGGTCCCCCAGGAGCCATCAGTCCAGATGTTTTCTCCTCCAGATTATTTATCCCACCTATCTTATCTAGATAGACTTGCAGAGATAATAATATGCACAAAAACAAGATAGAGCAAAACAAGGCAACAGAAGAAACAAAACAACAACAAAAAAGCAATGACCAAAAAAAAGCCTGTAAATAGTTCAAGGTCTGTTGTTGACCTTTAGGAGTGTTTTTTGGTCCATTCTGATGGGGTGCCACGTCCTGGCCCCAAAGTCTATTTTTGGTGCTCCCTCAGGTCTTCTCTGTGGATTGGCTGCTCTGAGTGGGAATCTCATCATCAAGGCTTGGTGGGCCAGGATGTGTGCTCCACTCTCTCTTCCTCCCTCCCCTCCCCATCATTTGCTCCCCTGTGCTCTCATTAGACATGTTCCTCTCCCTGAGTTGTAGCTTCAATGCTGTCCTCTGAAGTAAATTATTCTGTGGGGAGGGGCAGCTGTCCCCATAGTCGGGATTGGGACTGGCCCCTCAGACCTCTTTACTGGTTCCCTGCTTCATGCCAGTGTGTTGCATTCACATCTTGGAGCACTGGTTTGAAATCTGGTTCCTCTTTCCACGTGGAGGTATAAATAATAACCTCCCCTTGGATGGGTTAGTGCCCTGTTACCCTGCTACCCATCTCTTTTTTTTTTTCTTGTCCCCCTCCTTTTAGGTGGCTACCCTATGTATCCCTGGATTTGGTCTGGCCCCTACCGTACTACCTGGACCTCACCCCAGGAATGTTTGTAGACAGTAGATTTTCCCTGTGCCTCGTTTCCGTTTTTCTAAGCTTACCTCAGCAGACTCACTCTATTACTAAATAAAATTTTGTATTGAATCTAGATGTTTTCCTGGCAATTCTACTGTAATGCAGACTTATTAAAGAGGATTACTGAACAGAATGTGTGATAGAATGTCTCCTTATTTTTTTAACCTAAGGTTTGTATAGTAAGATCTTTAATATTTCATCGGGATTGAGATAATATGTCTTGTTTTTAGCTGATAAATTTGTGGCATATGTGATTTAATAATTGAAAATGAAGGAATATGCATTTCCTTCCATTCATGTCTTTTTTGTATGCTTTAATTTTGTTTCAGAATCTGATTTAGGGTATCATATTGCATGAGTTCCCTCACATGTCCTTAATATAATCTAAGAGTTTCAATATTTTTCCTGCCTTTTTGAACCTGACACTTTGGAAAAGCATGAGCATTTTGCAAAATGACCTTCAAATTAGTTTTGGTTTTATATATTTTCTCATAATTAGGCTAAAGGTATGAATTTAAAGAAGAGTAGAATAGAGGTAATAGGGAATTCTTATCCCACCATATGAGGCAGGCCCAATTTTACCCTCATTTACGGATGGTTAGGGTGGCATTTGCCAACCGTCTCCATTTTAAACTTATCCTATTATAGTATCTATGGTCTCTTTGTTATAAATCAGGAAAACTAGTTCACATTTAAGCTTCAAATCATAGAGAGCAGGATCTCAAACTGTTGTGATCAGACCTGATAAGCATTTTAGCATTTAATATAGTTTAGAAAATGTAAATGTCTTTGAGTTACTTTGAGTCTAGGAAAGTATCTTCTTTTACCTTAAAATTTTTCCACTAATTTTAGTATTCACCAGTGGATCTGCCTGAGCATTTAATAATAATGATTTCTGTTTCTTGAATTCATTTAATACTGTGTTTAGACATCTTTCTCTGTAAGGAAGTTTTCTTCCTTCTATCTGTCAATGTATTTATTATATAACTAAATATTAACTCATGAATGTTAGTTTTATGTTTTGTAATATAATCCCAAATGATTCTCTTCCCAAATAGCTTCTCTTTTTGTCATAGGAAGTTCTTTGAGGTTGGATCTTGTTTCATTTTGCTATCTCTTTGCATTTTCTTTGTTCATTTCTACATATTAGGTCCCTCTAAGATACCCTGGTCTCAACATAAGTTTCTCCTCTTCCAATTTTGAAACCATCAGTTTCACTGAATATTCTTGTTACCATTATTTGAGAATAAATCCAAACCAATCACAATGACACGAAGCTGATTTTCACTCATAATGAACCCATAGGATAGAATAGAACTACTCTTTAGAGCAGTGCTTCTCAACCTTCCTAATGCCGTGACTCATACAACTCTTATCACAATCCATGCATACATCAATTGTGTAAAGCACATTTGTACATTCAATGCCCTCATCATTCTCAAAACATTTCCTCTCCAGTTAAGGCCCCGGAATTAGGTCCTCATTTTCCCCCTCCCTCCCCGCACCCCACTCCCTCATGAGCCCTTGATAATTTATAAATTGTTATTTTGTCATATCTTGCCCTGTCTGACGTCTCCCTTCACCCACTTTTCGGTTGTCTGTCCCCCAGGGAGGAGGTCACATATAGTTCCTTGTAATCGGTTCCCTCTTTCCTACCCATTCTCCCTTTACCTTCCCTGTTTCGCAACTCACATCCCTGGTCCTGTAGGGCTCATCCGCTCTGGATTCAGTTTCTTTCTTTCTTTTTCTTTTTTAAGTGTCCCAAGGCAGGTCTCTTTCTGGCTCTCAAACTTTTAGCCTGGCCTGGCCTTTGTTCTACAATAGTAATGTTGCAAAGCTCTTTGTGGGCTGCTAATTAATGCCCAAAGGGCATGCCACTTCACTTTGAGCCTCAAATAGAGGACACTCAGCTCTAACTCTGTGAGTCACTCAGCCCAGAGTGTTGTGTCAATTAGCACTCCTTATTTTACCTTTCCATCACTTGTATGACTGTTTGTCTTACTGTGTTCGCTTCAGTGTTGCTGTGACCCTGGAAGCTGTGTCATTGGTATTTCTAATACCAGTAGCACCTCCCAAAGTGAACAGGCTTCAGAAGAGCTTCTACACAGAAAAAAGACTTCAAAGAAAGTAGAGGCTGTCTACGTCAGAGGAATTGGTAACTGAAACCGTATGGACAGAACTGAAACATGGTCAGACACTGAGAGTCTCATGAATAGAAGCAGAACATTGTAAGATATAGTGCCAGAAAATAAACCTCTTAGGTCACAAGGCACTCAAAAGGTGACTATAGAAGAGCTGCATTCTCAAAGTAGAGTTGACCATGGTATGGATGACATAAGCTTGTGGGAACAAATCTTCGGAAACTTCATTTTCAAATGGGGGGTGGCACAAGTGAGAAGAAGCTGCAGCAAACACCAATTAAATATTGGAACTTTGAATCCATGAAGTATGAATCTAGGAAAATTGGCATTTGTCAAAAATGTAATGGAACTCACAAAGATTGATAGTATAGGTGTTAGTGCACAGAAATGGACTGGCATTGGCCATTTTAAATAAGAAAATCATGGTTTACAAGGCCAGCGATCAATGAAAGATTCAAAAGGAATGAAATCTCATTTATTTATTAAAAATGATATTTCAAGATTAATTTTGATGGACAATATTGTCTATGATAAGATAATACCTATCCTTATGCAGTGAAATCCAGTCAATACAATCATTAATTAAAATGTATGTATCAACAACTAAAGTTAATGATGCAGAAATTAAAGAATTTTACCAACATCTTCTATCTGAAATTTACCAAACATTCAATCAGGATGTTTTGATAATTATTGGTGATTGGAATAGAAGCAAAGAGAAACAACCAGGAGTTATAAAATATGGCCTTGGAAATAAAAACAAATCTGGAGATCATATGATAGAATATTGCGAAAACAATGTTTCCTTCATGACAAATACCTTTTATTCAACACCACAAAGCACAAGGACTTTTCCAGACAGAACACACAGTACACAAATTGTCCACATCTGTGAGGAAAGAGGAAGGCCTCAGTGAGAAGGAGTTGCCTGGTGGTGGCATCAATGGGCTCAGCCATAGGAACAATTGTGAGGATGACGCAGGACCAGGCAGCTTTTCATTCTGTTGTGCAAAGGATTGCTACGAGTCAGATCTGACTGATAGCACCAAATAGCAACAACAGCAATAGTATATAGATTATTAACTGAGTTGTTATTTCTTCTTATAGGGCTTTTTAGGCATGTTCATGCCTTCTTGAATTAATGATTCAGCATTCAGATAGACTATGTCTGATGAAAGAATGCAATGCTGACGCACTTTTCCTAATTCTTAACCATGAATATCCCTATGTTCTCTTCACATGGCTAGTGCTTGCTCTGTGTACAGGTGTTACATGAGCATAATTAAAAGCTGTAATTAAATTAATTAAAAGCAGTGGTTCTCAACTTGTGGGTTGTGACCCCTTTGGGGGTCGAATAACCCTTTCACGGGGGTAGCCCAATTCATAGCAGTAGCAAAATGACAGTTATGAAGTAGCAACAGAAATAATTTTATGGTTGGGGGGTCACCACAACATGAGGAACTGCATTAAAGGGTAGCAGCATTAGGAGGGTTGAAAACCACTGTCCTAGAGCCTTATTTATTTGCTGAAGCCTTTGGTGCAATTTTTGCTTCTTTAATATCATTGATTTTATTTCTTTAATACCACTTATTTCTTCAAAACAATTGGTTGTTCATCTCAAATTGCTTGAATGTTGAACAATTCTTTTGGCATAAAATACTCTGTGTATTTAATTTCTTCAGCTTCATATTTGCCTTACACATGAACAATTGATGGTCTTTTCCACACTGACCCCTGGACTTGTTTTAAAGTATGATATTGTGGTTCTCAATTAACCTTTTTCACAGATGCAGTTAATTTAATTCCTCTGCATTAAGGTCAACATTTATTTACCTGGTATAGTGTTGAAAAAGTATTTGCAAAATTCTATCATGTGATTTCCTGCTTCAGTTGTACCACCATATTTTTTTATCTACTAATCCTTCCTCTCTGTGTTCAACTTTCACATACGAATCACCAATGATTATCAATAAATCTTGACTGTATTTTGATAAATTTCAGACTGAATAAGATAGTACAATTCTTTTTTCTCACTTGCATTAATAGTCAGTGGAAAATGTTAAGAAAGAGTTGTATTTACTTGTCTTTTTCTAGGCATATGGATATAAATCACAGATAGCATTGTATTTATAGGTGTATTCAGAAATGTTCTTTTTGGTGATGAATATTGTATCTAGAATTATGGTAGGAAAACTACTAAATGGATCTGAAAATTCCTGTAGTGCTAAAAATGAAGGAAGTGATCAAAAGACAGAAATGGTATAATTCCAAATGAGCTAAAAAGTCAAAATAAAAGAACAATCCATAATAAAATCTTTAGAAAATTGAGTGACAAAATTTATCTTGAAATATGAGATGATATTACAGTGTTTAAAATAAACATACACTAGTTTATAGTGTAATGACTATGACTCACTGGTTTATAGTGCTATAACTGCCACTCAGCTGACAGTTTTTTGTACTGTGATATTTTGTGAATTAGTGTGACACTGAAAATTATGCTACCAGTCTTTGAAATACCAGCAGGATAAATCATGGTGGTCAGATTTCAAAGGAGTTTCTTTCTAAATTAAAGCTGAGTAGGCAAAAGAAATGCTGACCAATGGAAAATTATAAAGAGCAGTGGGGTGCTATCTGATGATATGTTGCTGTCAGATAAGTCCCTTAGGATGGGAGGCAGTCAAAATACAATTAGGGAAAGGCTGTATCCTCAAAGTACACTTGACCTTATTGAAATGGATGGAGACTTTCACGATGGGTCAGGATTCAAAATGAGAATACACAGTGGCCAATATGTATTAATGACTACACATACAGAATGTGGACTATACAAACCGCACATCTAGGATATGTAGAAGTAACAAAAAGTGAAATGGAGTGCAAAACGATGGATATCCTAGACATCAGTGAGCTGAAATGGATAAGTATTGGCCATATTCAATCAGACAATCACATGTTCTCCTAGGCTTAGAATGACAACCAAATTGAAGAGGAATTTTATTATCAAAAACAACATTTGAAAGTCTATCGTGAATTAAAAGACTGTATGTTATTGGATAATATCAGTATTGCATGTAATATTCAGATATTCTACAAGGAAAAACAGTTAAAATCACAACTGCTTAAGTTTACACATGAACCACTAATACTAAGCATGAAGAAATTAAAGATTTCCCCCCCAACAGTCCATAATCTGAAATTTATGTAACATGAAATAAAGGTGCGTTAACAATTCCTGTTAATAGGAATGAAAAAACTGGAAATAACGGAGAAGGGCTGGTACTTGGACAATATGATCTTGGATACAGAGATGACACTTCAGCTTACATCTTAGGATTCTGCAAGACCAGTGACTTGTTTACAGGAAACAACTTTTCTCAACAATAAAAATACAATATCAGGACCTCACCAGATATAACACAAATAAATTAAATTACTGTATAAGAGGAAAGAGACAACAGAGAGATACCTAACATTATCAGTTAGAGCAGACAAGGGGCCAATTACAGAGCAGAAAATCCATTACTAACTCAAGCTGAACTTGAAGAGTAAAACAAAACCAAGGGATTCAATGTACACCCTAGACCTAGAGTATAATCCACATGAATTTAAAGACCCATTTCAAGGATAGATTTGATGAACATTATTGAACAAGTATACAAGGACAAGGATAGATTTGATGATACAAGAACAAGGATACAAGAAGAAGGATACTGAACAAGGATAGATTTGATGAACAGAACTGAACATTACTGGCTAAATACCAGACAAGTTTTGGGATAATGTCAATGATATTATACATAAAAAAATAGCATGCAAAAATGGATGAATTAATTGTGTTAGGATTCTCTAGAGAAACAAAACCAGAATATAATATAATATAATAAATATAATAATTTTATATATATGTATACAGATATATAACATAAGAAATAAGCAGTTAATTAAATTATAAAGCAGTACAAATGGCTCAGTACTACTCACTCCTGTGAGATAGTTGTGAGACACTGGCAGTCTTTCAAGTCTTGAGGGCCACCAGGTAGTCCTCTGTAGAGCAATTCAGGCTATCCGGGTACAGGTAGCAAACAGCAAGGCAGATCACCAGCAGTCAGCCAGATGACAGGATCCAATGACAGTCCCCAGCTCAGGAAATGTACATTCCAGTAGTGTGGCGAAGCAGGTCTTGAAGGAACCTCAAATTATAGCAACACAGCCCATGGGTTAGGTGTCCCACAGGTAGTGTAGCTTGCAAATTGAGGCACTGAACAAGCAAGGCAGCCACACACTGGTCTGATGATCAAAGAGCAAGAAACAAGATAGGCGAGGCTCGCAGAGCCATTTATCTCTCCACCCTTCAATTAAGCTCACATGTGTTTATCGGCCAGGTTGGCACAATAAACTAACTACCTCATTAATGTATTTTAATTGTGGTAATAAACCATGGACTACAAAAAGAATGAATAATTACTCTTAGAAGAAATACAAGCATATGATTTTGGAAACCAGGATAATGGTGTTTCTGATCTCTTATTGTACACACATTATCAGGAAATAGCTGTCTGGAAAATGACCTCATATTTAGTAAAGTAGAAGTTCAGTGAAAATTCTTATGTTAATTCATGAGATAGATTAATATAATAACAACAACAATGAATTTAAACAAAACCACAGTCATGAAGATAGTGCAAGACTAGACAAACCTGTATTCTGTTGTATATGAAATCATCATGAGTCTGAGTTAATATGATATACTGTAAAAAATAAAGAAAAATGAAAAAACAAAAAAATAGTATTATGGCATTGAAAATTTAGACTATTATATTAGTAAGCAAGAAAACATTAATAAGACGCTAGTAGCTCATGAAAATATTAATGAAACATTAACTGGTAGTTTATGGGACACTAACTAGTTTCCATAGAAATGGAGACAAATGAACAGATATTAAAGGAAAATATTTAATATAAAAATAAACATAAATGACTTCATATGTATGGATATGCACTTACTGCATTTGTACACTATCACTGTGTAGCATAAAGAGTTTGCACTCAACTGCTAGCATAAAGGCTAGGATTTGAATCCATTTAGAGAAAGATGCCCTTTTCAGAAAGATTTGGAGATGGCTTATGTAAGGACATGGAGAAAATCCGATGGAGCGATTCTGCTCTGTAAAACTGGTCTAAATGGCAGCAATAGATGTGATGGTTTCTAGTATATCCCTGTGAAAGAAAAGCATTCTTTAACACATGTATGAATGGTATTGTTTCAAAGCAGCCATCTAGTCATCTTTCCCCCTTATCTATAATAAACAGCATAGAACCAATAAAAAAAATCTAGGATACTCTATTTTCAGGATAACAGGACAATATATACAATCAATGAAATGTAAAAAGATAATTGACATATTAAACAGATTCCATTTACTATATAAAAGACCTCATGGTGCTATTTTTCTAAATGGATGAAGAATCTGTGGTGTACTGTGCTAAGGACAGACGTTTTATAGACTAGCTTTAAAGAATTAAAGAGTAGTTATAAAGGGAATTGAACTGAACTGATATAAAATTACCTTAATAAAAAGTAGATCATCATCCAGATATTTCTACCATAGAACATAAAGGGTCAAACAGGATGCATTGAAGCAAGGAATGTCCATGTGAAATGATATGGGTGTCCATTTTTATCTAAAAATGTTAAGTATAAATTTCAGTAGACGTACAATAAATATTGCTTAGTTGAGCGAGTTATGAGCAATAGAAACCCTCTGGAAAACGGAATGAAACCATTCTTGGTTTTGTGCCATCCTCACAATTGTTATATTTGAGTCCATTTCATAGCCACTATTTCAATCCATCTTCTCGAAGGGATTGCTTTCACAGTTACTCTCCCAAACAAGATGTCCTTTTCCGGGGGGCAGTCTTTCCTGATCCCGCTGTGCTTCTAAGGAGCTTTCTGGCTTCACTTCTTTCAAGGCAGATATGTTCATTGTTATGTCAGTTCCAGATACTTTGAACATTCTTTTCAGGCCCCATAATTCAAATGCATCGATTCTTATCCAGTTTTCTTATACAATGTCCAAATTTCACAAGACTATGAGGTAATTGAAAATACCATGACTTGGCTAAAGTAAATACCGTGACTTAGCCCTCAAAGTAACATCCTTGGAGTCAAACACTCTAAAGAGGACTTTGTAGCACATTTACCCAATACAATTAGACCCCTGACTGCTGTTTCAGGGGTTTGATTGTGGATTCAAGAAAGATGAATTCCTTGACAATTTACATCATTTTTTTATTTATCATGAAGTTACCTATTGATCAGTTGTGAGGATTTGGCTTTTCTTTATATTAACTTCTAATCCATATTGAAGGCTGCAATCCTTGAACTTCCTCAGCAAGTGCTTCAATTCCTCCTCACTTTCAGCAAGCAATAGCTCAGATTGTTAATAAACTTTCCTCCAATCCTGATGCCATGTTCTTCTTCATATAGTCCAGGTTCTTTGATTATTTTCACATCAGTATAGTGAGAAGATACAACCTTGTGGCACACCTTTCCTGATGTAAACCATGCTGTAACCTTGTTAGGTTCTCAGATCTGCCTCTTGATTCATGTACAGGTTCTGCATGGATACAATGAAGTCTTCTGGGATTTCTCCCCCCCCCCCCACCCCAATAATCTGTCGTTGGTTATGATCCATACAGTTGAATGACTGCATAGTTTTTGAATTCAGCCAAGATTCATCACATATCAGCAACTATAATGATTTTTCAACATACTCTTCTGAATTGGGCCTGCATTTCTGGCTGCCCGCTGTCAATATACTGCTGAAATAGTTGTTAAATGAGCTTTAGCTTTACATTTTTTTTTGTTATTATGTGATATTAATGCTATTGTTTAAAAAAATGGTATAGTTTTTACATTTGGTTGGGTCATGTTTCTTTGGAAAGGTTACAAATGTACATCTCTTTCAGTCAATTGGTCGGGTAGTTGCCTTCCAAATTTGTTAACATAGACCAGTGATTGCTTCCAATGCAGCTTGATCGTCTTCCTTCATTCCATTGGTTTTTGATTAGATGGTACCTCTTGGATTGTCAAGTAGTTCTTTTTGGTACAATGGCTATATGTATTCTTTCCATCATCTTTTGATTCTTCTTTCATCATTCAGTATTTTGCCTATAAATCTTTCAGTATTTCAACTTAAACATTGAGTTTTCTCTTCAGGTCTTTCAGTTTAAGGTAAGCTGAGCGTATTCCTCTTTGATCTGCCAACTCTATGTTTTTGCACAATTCATTATAATACTTTACTTTCTTTTCTAGAGCTGCCCTTTGGAATTTTCTGTTTAGCTTTTTGACTTTTTCATTTCTTCCATTTGCTTTATCCAATGTATATTAAGAGGAAGTTTCAGAGTCCCTCTGACATCTACTTTGATCTTTTATTTTTTTCCTGTTATTTTCATGATTTTGCTTCCTTTGTGTATGATGTCCTTGCTGTCATTCCACAGTTCATCGGGTGTTCTCTCATTAGTATTTGATGTGTCAAGACTTGACTGATTGTTCTTAACTTATTTTTGAAATTCATGTGTGGTATACCTAAGGTAGGATTTTGGTTCTCATAAACTCTTTTTTTCATTTTCTTCTACCTGTACTTAAATATGTGCAATTGGTGATCTGTTCTAAAGTCAGCCCCTGGCCTCATTATAGCTCCGGATATTTAGCTTCTACATAGTTTGCACAGGTATATTCAATTTGATTTCTGTGTATCACATTTTGAGAAGTCACATTTACAATTGCCAGTTGTGTTGTTGGAAAAAGGCTATTGGTAATGAAGAAATCATTGATCTAGCAAAATTCAATCCTGTGAGCTCCAAGTTTATTTCTATCACTAAGGCCATATTTTCCAACTACTGTTCTCTGTTTCCAACTTTGCCTTCCAATCACCAATATTAATCAATGCATCTTGATTTCATGTTTAATAAATTTCAGGTGAAAAAATTTGGTAGAATTCTTCAGTTTCTTCCTCACTAGCTTTATTGTTTAGTGAATAAATTTTAATAATATTTGTATTGATTTCTTTGTATCCAAATACACATTTTGCTATCACAGATAGCATTGTGCTTTAAGATAGATCTTGAAATGTTCTTTTTGATGACTAATATGATGTTCTTCACATTCAATCTATTGTTTCTAGCATAAACCATATGGTTGCGTAACTAAAAATGTCAGTCCCAGCTCATTTCAGTACACTAAGGCCTAGAATATTTACCTTTATGGGTTCCATTTCATTTTTTTATGATTTCCAATTGTCCTAGATTCATATTTTGTAAAATCAGTGTTCTAAATATTAACACATATTTGCAGCTGTTTCTTCTCAATTTGAGATGTCCCACCCGAAGATTTTACTCCATCATGTCGTTAGGTTTGAGTCTACTTTGAGAAGGTAGCTCTACCTCAGTCATATGTTATTGACCTCTGACCTGAGGAGCTCATCTTCTGACACTGTATCTCACAATGGTACAGTTCATGAGATTTTCTTTTTTTCCCCTCACTTTGTAATGGTCTTATTGGCATATAATTCCTATATCATACAATTCAATAGTGCAGTCACATTAAAAAAGAGTTGTACAATCATTACCACCATCAGTTTTAGAACTAATTTTTATTAGCTCCCCATTTCCCCCCAACCTCCCCTACAATTGCCCCTAAAAATCACTAATCTAGTCATAGACTCTATAGATTTGCCAATCCTAGACTTTTTTAAATCGTTTTATTAGGGGCTCATATGACGCTTATCACAATCCATACATACATCAATTGTGTAAAGCACATTTGTACATTCATTGCCCTCATCATTCTCAAAACATTTCCCTTCCACTTAAGCCCTCGGCATCAGGTCCTCAATTTTTTCCCCTCCCTCCCCATTCCCCCCTCCCTCATGAGCCCTTGATAATTTACAAATTGTTTATTTTGTCATATGGATCTATATGTGACCTCCTCCCTGGGGGACGAACAACAGAAAAGTGGGTGAAGGGAGTCGCCGTTCATGAGAGTCTCATTATCTGACCATGTTATGCTGCTATTCAAAAGGTTAGAGGTGGTAATTCCACCAATAGCCTTTTTTTTTTTTTTTAGTCTGCTCTTAGTCTGGAAGCTTTGCTGAAGCCTGTTCACTTTGGATGACCCTTTTACTATTTGAAATACCAATGACACAGCTTCTAGCATCACAGCAACACATGTTACCACAATATGACAAAATGACAGATAACAGATAGGTACAGGCAGTGAGAAAGAAAAAATGAGATAGGTACAATAACTAGATATAGGTATATGCGATAAACATATAGAATCCACTGTAGGGACATGTATTAATGTGTAAATATGCATATTATGTGTAACCATTCCAATGCCATCCATTGATTTCACCCCAGATTGCCTCCGTTGGAGTTTAACTACAATACAAAGGGTTTTCAAATAATACATACATATATATATTTTTTTTTTAATTCAATTTTTTTTTTACAAATAGATTCTCAGGCCTTTCCCTGAAGGCACATCTGAGTACTTAAATTTCTAGATTTGCAGTTAAAAGCTGAGCACACTAATTGTTGAAACACCCAAGGTCTCTATGTATATGGATTTCTTGTTAATTTTCCTTATGTCAATTTTGACTTACTCAACATGTGTGATAAAAATAAGAGCTCAACTATTAGCTAAAAGAATGCTGATTTGAATCAAATCCGAGGCACCATGGATAGTAAATCTTGTTACCTGCTTTTAGAAAGTCATAATTTGAAAACACTATAAAGAAGTTCTATTTTACATATGGAGACAATTAGAAGTATGCACATCTTGCAATATACATATGCATATATCTGTACATATACATTGTGGTGGATATTTGTTGCTAGATCATTGAGTTGAATGATTCTGACTATTAGCAACGTAGCACTACAGAAAAAAGTACTTCTTGGCTCTATACTAGCCTCATAGTAATGGTCATTATTATAAATCATACATTATTTTTTAATATTACAAGTATTATTTTATTATTAGTTTTTATTTATTGCAAGGTGTTTATTTTCCCTTATTTCACACATTGATATCCATTCCCCTTTTCCCATTTTTCTCCCTTCCCCTCTGTGTCCCTTGAAAATAATCAATTATTTTATGTCTTCATATTTTCATCAATCCTAGTTTCCCAATATAGTAAACTATACAAGTCTAGGGCATACACCAAGCAATGATCAATCACCAATGGTTATTTGAAACTGATAGAGAACAACCAATAGAAAGCAGATAATTTTTTTAATAGAGTAAATTCAAGCATAATGCCCTTCTCCAGGGTCTGGTCCCTTTTGATAACATATCTCTTGATAGCAAGTATGCAAAATAAAGCCTAGTTGTTTTTTTAAATGGGTCTTCACTTGGAACTCAGTCCATTACTTTTTCACTAGCCATCTACTTTACCAAGCATGTTCTTTTTCTTTAGGAACTTAATTCCATTAATAACATGTCTGAGGTGTTCAGTCAAACTCTTGTGATTCTTACCTTGAAAGAGAACTCTGGCTGTACTTCTAAAATAAATTTCTGTGTGCCTCTTGGCAGTCCATATCATATTCAATAGTCTTCACTAACAGTGTAATTCAAATTTATCAGTTCCTCTTTAGTAATCCTTATTCATTATTCATTTTCACATGCATCTGTGGAAATTGAAAATGACACTGTTGGGTTAAGCACACCTCAGTCCCCAAGGGGCAGCTTTCGTCTTCCTCACTATAAATTGGTCTTGCACAACCGACTTGCCCAGGGAAATAAGTCATTAGATGTCTTGACTGCTGCCTTTCAGAGTGCTGTTTGCGTATTCAAGTAATATGGAATCCTTGATCACGTTAACCTTTTCTCCACTAGCATGATGTCATCTATCGATGTGTGATGCGTGTTTTAATTTCTTTACCTTGTGCTGTGATCTATACTGAAGGCTATACCAGCAACTATTTCATGTGTTCTTGAATACATATAACATATACATATCACTGGTGGTTATTGAGCATTTTTCCAATTAAGATTCAGTGTTTAGTTTTGCTTTTTAATCTAGTCCAATTCAAAGAATATTTGCTCATCATATAGAGTGAATAAATATGGTGAAAAGATACAACCCTGATACACATCTGTCCTGATTTTAAACCACTTTGTGTTCCATTGTTCTGCTTGGAGAACTGCCTCATGCTCTGTGTATGCTTGAGCATGATTAAATCTTCTGTAACTCTTGTTCTTTATAAATATGTCTTGAGATGATCTTTTAAATTCAGATGGGTATATTGAAGTTCTTATTTTGGATCTTATGGACTTGTTTTAATTTTCTTCTGCTTAACTTGTACCCACCCCTAAATTATTTATGATCATAAATCTCCAGCCCTTTCTGGGTGGTTATATTGACTTTTTCTATTCATTGTCTCTTTGCACAGATGTACTTGATTTTAATCAAGTCGATGCCTTTTGGGAGGTCCAATTGGATAGATACTGCTTATACTGTTGGAAAATTGATTTTAAAGTAACTAAGTCTTTTGTTGTGCAAAATTCTAACATGTGATCTCTAGCATTCATTCTATCACTGAGGAATATTATCCTCTTTGTTTCCAACTTTCTCATACTCATCACAAGTAATTATCAATGCCTCTTGATTTCACATTTGATTCACTTCAAAGAATTTGGTAGAATCCTTCAATTTCTTCAACTGGCATAATCTGATGGTTGCTAGACCCATTTGAATAATGGTCCAATAAACTGGGCTTCCCTATAGACACTTGCAAATATTCCTATCACAGAAAGCATTGTATTTTTCCCCAATAGTTTTGTTGGCATATAAATTGCATATCGTACAATTGTTAAGTTCAATCATTCAGTTATAATAAGGAAAGTTGTACAATCAGCACAACATCTATCTTTTTATTGTTTTCCAGTTTTCTGGGAGATCTACAGATATTATAACAATTCATAGTTCAGTTAGATTAAGCGTGACTTTACAATTGTTGCCATCATCATTTTCCAAACAGTTTCTTTCTTCTTGCACTCATTGGTATCGGCTCCCTTTTATCCCCACCCTCCCCCAGCCTGCCACCCAAGAACCCTTGTTATTATATTAAGTATTATTATTATTATCCCCCCATACCTTACACCATTCAGTGTATCTGTTCACCTGCCATTCTGTTATCTGTTGCCCTCAAGTGGGGTGATACAGATCTCATTGCTTCAGTTACCCCTTACCCACCTTACTGCCCCTTTCTGTACCCTGAGGGAATCATTACTCCTGTTAAAATTCCTGAAAGGTTTATCTATCTTGGATTACATGCATCAAATAATCTCAATCATACACATGTACATATGCAGGTCTAACAGGATTAATGGAGTACAACTAAGACCATAATGAGAAGGTCAGGAATATTAAAACACTAAAGCAAAGTTAAGTGCTTCAACAGTGTTATACTGTATCCTGGTTATATCATTCCTTCCATGTGGCCCTTCTAAGAGGGACTGTCCCATCATTGTACAGGTGATTTGGGGGCCTCCACTTTGCCTATGCTCTTTTACATCAATTAGGTTCTATGATTTTGAACTTCTGATACCTATTCCTATAGACACCTCTTGATCACACAGGCTGGTGTGCTTCTTCAATGTGGACTTTGTTGCTTTCCTGCTAGATAGCCACTTGTTTAACTTCAAACCTTTAAGACCCCAGACACGATATCTTTCAATAACCATGCACTGTCAGCTTTCTCCTCCACACCTGCATATACACATATTTTTTTCTTCTGCAATTGTGTCAGGAAGGTGAGTATTACACATTGCCACATTATTAGAACAAATTACCACATTATTAGAACATTACCACATTATTAGAACAAATCAAAAATGAGGGAAGATTAAAGTAGAGGCCCAAAGTTCATCTGTTTCTTGTTGTGTATATATGCAAATTCACCTATCATTATATATTTCTATATGTACATATCTATATTTATACCGTTATATATAATTTTACTTTTTTTTCTTTCCTCTATTTCTTTTTTATTTCCTCCTCCCCAACTATCATACTTACTCATTCGCCTCTCAGTAAATTCTTCTTGGTTACATTTCAATTGATCAGAGAGGACCAGGAATGCTATCCCCTCTTCACCATCACTTTTAGATCCCTTGTCACTTCCCTGTCCCTGTCATTTTTGGCTTACTGCTTCTCTCCTCCACACCTTCTCCTCCCCATGCCCTGTCCCCAACTTTCAGTCCTGTTGCTGTCTCTTCGGCATTGAATATCCTGCCTATCTTATATAGACAGACACCAAATGAGAAAGGAAAGAAGACGAAGAAGAAAAAGAAAAAAAGGAGCCTATACTAATAGTTCCAGGTCTAACTATTGTCCTGGCCCCGGATAGATGAGTATTCCTCTGTTAAATAGTGAGCAAGCCCTGATAAAATCCGTTGGTCCATTCCCCTTTCCTTCCAGGGATCCTTCTCCCAGGACTCACTTACCAACAGCACTTTTAGGCTTCAGCATTCGTGTCTGAGGTGCATACCTTCTACAAGACCCCATTGCTCTTCCTGCAGTCAAGGCTGGAGCAGTCTAGTGCTTCAGCCACCACCCTGTTATACCTTTATTTTTGTGTGCTCCCCCTTGCGAATAATCCCCCACCAGTCCAGATGGAGTGCCAAGTGCTGCCACTACCCCACCCCAAGTTAGAGGTCTGCTATCCTGATTCCTCAGGGACTTCGTGTCTTTGCCCCATTGCTGGTTTGTTTAATGCCCCTCTGGTTTAGCCCCCATGGGGGCTGGTCACGCTTGCTGCTCTCCCGGAACTATATTTTCAGTGTTGTCCTCTCTCGCACTGTCCGAAATGAGCATGTCTCTCTCTCTCTCTCCTTCCTGAGGAGACATAAACAACACTTTTTCTTGGGTGGATTAGTGCTCTGCTCCCCCATTGTCACCTTTTCCTTTCCCCACCCCTCTGTGGCCTGAAAAGGAATATGAGGGTGGGGGGAGGGGAAATGTCTTTCTGTACTTTGCTATCTGACTCTCTAATTCCACCACCACCACCTTTTCTTTTTTGATGACACATGCATCATTATATTTAGTCTGGCTCTTGCCAGAGTATCTAATCCTCAGCCCGGGAACTTTGCCACATGCACCTTCCCCCTATACCCGTTTTGTTGATGGAACTTACCTCAGTGGACTCATGGTGTCCTTGTCCTTTTGTGCTTGGCTGACTTCTCTCAGGATAATAACCTCCCTCAACTCCTTCTACGAGATGAGGTGCCTCATCATTACTCTTTTATAGGGATGCATACTATTCCATTGTGTGTATATACCAGAGTTTTTAATCCACGTGTCTACTGTGGGAAATTTAGGCTGTTTACAATTACTTAAGATTATGAAGTGTGCAGCAGTGAACATTGGAGCTCAGATATCTGGTCGTAGCCTGTTTCTTATTTCTTCTGGGTATATGCCCAGTAATGGAATTGTTGAGTCATAAGGTAAGTCAATTTCCATCTGTTTTCGGTATTGCCAAATGGCTTTCTACAGTGGCTGTAAATATATATAAGACCACCAACAGTAAATGCGAGTTCCTATCTCACCACATCCCTGCCAACATTTGCTGATTATGTGTTTTAGAATGGGGTCATCCTTATAGGTGGTATTTCATGATTGTTTGATTTGTATTTCCCAGATGGCTAATAATCGGGAACATTTCCTTGTGTGTTTATTGACCATTTGGGTGTTCTCCTTTGTGAATCTTCTGTCTAAGACTTTTTTGGCCAACTCCTCATTGGGCTATTTGTTTTTTTTCTTATTATAAAGTTGTAGGGTTCTGTAGATTTTAGCAATAAGACCTTTGTCTGATATGTCATTATGAAATAGACTTTCCCAGTCTGTGGGCTCTCTCATTAATCTTTATATGAAGTCTTTAGTTGCATACAAGTATTTTATTATCTTTACTATGTCTCATATGTCTATGTCCTCTTCCTCTGGGTGAGCATCCTTCATTATTGCTGACAGTTCATAGATAGCCTGTGTTAAGGTTCTTAACTTTGTTTCTGCTTCAAGCAAGGTCTGTGATCCCCGCCTTGAAATTGACCTTGAGCATGGGATATTTTTCCATTTGTGAGCATCCCCTTTATTTTCCTGTACTAATGTTTTATAGCTTTCCTTGTACAGATATTTTTGGGGTTTTTTTGGTTACGTATATCCCTAGATATGAAAATTTATGCTTTGCAATTGTGAAACCTACATTTATAGGTTTAGTATTAAGGTAGCAAAAGGACATTGGGCCTCCACTCAAGTACTCCCTCAACGCAAGAATACTTTCTTCTATTAAATTGGCATTCTA
>NW_022111372.1:13424912-13438479 GCF_000313985.2 Echinops telfairi | reverse complement strand
AATGTCGGGGGTTTAAGTGGAGAGAAAATGTTTTGAGAATGATGTACAAATGCACTTTACACAATTGATGTGTGTATGGATGGCGATAACAGTTGTATGAGCCCCTAATAAAATGTTTAAAAAAATAAAATAAAATAAATCAATACCCAATCTCAAAAAAAAAAAAGTATTGATGCTCATCCAATAATTCTCATAAAATCTAAAGAGAATCACACATACACAAAATGTTCCTTGTATAGTTAGTTAAACACTAGTAAAATTAACTTACTGTTCTTATTGATATCCATAGAACAATAACATAAATGTGTTATTTTCTTATATATCATACAAAGGTCAACTTCAAGTGCATATTAATAAACACAATAATTTCCCTTCCATCCAGTGCCTAAACTGTTAGAGGAAAGAGCTATTTTATCTTAATTTCATCATGAGCAGCATGGCTTTAATAAACCCTCATGTATTTTTATTGAACTAGTCTTTCCAAACAATTTTATAAGCCTTGATATTTAAGAGCTTGAATTTTAAAGCAGCCAACATTGATGAGTTTGAGTGTAAAATGATGGCATCTGAAAATAATAAAATATGAAACTGGGATGCACAGCAGCAGTGATTATGAAATTATGAAATTATGAAAATGCTTTTGCATTTTAACTAACTCAAAACAAGTGTATGTTAAAAAAATATCTAAATCTAGAAATGTATAGAAACTCATTTATTGTCATTGAGTGGATTCTGATTTGTAGTGACCTTATAGGACAGCGTCAAACTGCCCCATTAGATTTCTGAGGCTATAAAAATTTACTAGAGTAGAAAGGTTCATTTATATATTTTTTACCACTGAGCAACCAGTGGTTTAGAACTGCTGACCAATGTGTAATTCACTGTGCCACCAGGGGGCCTGGAAATGTATAAATAGGTAGATAGATACAAAGAGAGATTTTTTTTTTTCTCCCCTACGTGGAGGAAGTTCAGTCAAGTAAACACTGGAAGAGAGATGCAGCAAACAACTTAAAAACACTCTCTTTGGCTACAGAAATTAGTTTACGCAAACTCATTGTATATGCATGATGGGCTTTTATTTTTGTTGTTGTTTGCTTGTTTTCATTTTTGCTGATAAGCATGTTTTGGTGCCATGGTTTAGGTGGTGTTTTGCAAATATAACAGAGAGCAATGAACCTTTTACACTTTTATCTGATGAGTTAAAAATAATATATGGATATGAAATTTCTATTTAAATATTTTTCCAAGAAGAAAGTAAAGATAATATTGTAAAATTATCATAAAAACAAAATCCAAAATCACTTTCATTGAATTGATTTTTAACTCATAGTTACCCAATGATGTGTTTCTGAGACTATAAATCTTTACAGGAGCACAGAGCCTCATCTCTTTCAAAGCATCTTGTAGGTTGAATCCCTGACTTTACAATTCACAGTCCACTGTCTGATCCAAATCGTATATATATAGAAGGTGAAAAAATGTAAAATTCCACTAAAAACAACAGTAACATAATGCTGGAATAGTTTTATGGAATATCTTTTTTAACTGTTATTCTTTCCCATGAATCTCGTTTATAGGAAAAGGCAGTGAATATTGTGAGGGAGGAGACAAATTTCAAATGTTTGCTCATATTTAAAATTTTTTAAAAAGTTTTTCATTGTTACTGGCAACTTATGTTCCATTGCATATGCTCAAGTATATATATGTAGCAAATAACTTTAGATGGTAGAAATGACATTTTTTCTCAAGGACAGAGGACAGATTTATTTTTTCTCTCCAAAAATAAAAATAAATTATTTGTTATGAGCTTGACTACTAGCAAAAATATGCTCAAGTTCTGATTTTTCAATACCACCAACACATAAGATTTAAATATCAAATTAAACAAGGGTCATAATGAAGTAAAATGGGTCTGCTCTAGCAATTAGTGTCATTATCAGATAGACATTTGGACATGTAGACACAGAACAGAAGAACAAGTGAGGTAGAGAAGTGATTGAGGCAGAGAAAACAAGGGATGTTGACAAGTTGTTGGTGATCAACAGAAGCTGAAATGCAAGGTATCATTCTTCTGACAATTTTCAGAGAAACATGATGATGATGACAATCTTAATTTTGAAATTCAAGTCTTCAGAACTAAGAGAGAATGGTTTTCTTTTGTTTTCTTTTTTTACATTTACCAAGTTTCTGGCATTTTGTACGGCAGCTTTAGGAAACTTTACACTATCGCTGTTATAAAGATTAAAAAGATTTGTTAGAGGCCACTCTTGTAGGAAGAGACTGCCCTAAATCTGAAAGTCCTCATTATGCAAACTCCATTGTGTGCATAACATCTACCCAAGATGCTCGGCACTTACTTCATAGGATGTGAGGTCAGGTAAACCGAGCTTTATGAGAACATAAAGTTCCCATGCCTGTTGTGCCATGAGTGTAGAGACCCTTTTCTCTAAATTATTAGGTATTTAGTGAATCCACCATTTGTCTATCAGTTTGACACACTGGAGTGGCTAGCCTGTTGCTGTGGTGCTAGAAGCTCTGTCACTGATATTTTGAATACCTACATGAACTGGTTCAAGGGGAGTTCATAGACTGCGAGCAGATTATACAAAAGGAATAGGCTTCTCATAGATGAGGGCTTCTCCAAGGAAAACCGTATGCATAGCAACCAAATAATGTCAAATATAGTGCCAGAACGTGGGCCCTTATGGTGGGAAGACACTCAAAATGTAAAACTGTCTCTTCAAGGTAGAGTTGACTCTAATGAAGTGGATGGCCTAAAGCTTCAAGGACCTTCATTTACTGATAGGACACAACTAAACATGGAAAGTAACAGGTACAAACATTCATTATTCAATGGAACATTGGATGTATAAAGTATGACTCTAGGAAAATTGGAAGTCATTAAATATGAAATGGAATGCATAAATATCTATAACTTAGGTTCAGTGAACTGAAATGAACAAGTATTGGCCATTTGAAATAAGACACTCGTATTATTTGCTGTGCCAGGAATGAAAAACTCAAGAGGAATGGTATAAGATTCATTGCCAATAAGAACATTTCAAAATATATCTTTAAATACAATGCTGTGTGTGAAGTGGTAGTATCTATACATCTATAAGGAAGTCCATTTAATACAATTATTACCCCAAATTATGCACAATCTATTAAAACCAGTGGTGAAGAAATTGAAGAATTCTGCCAAATTTCTGTCTGAAATGGATCAAACATGCAGTCAAGATTCATTGGTAGTTTTGGTATTTGGAATTGTAATCTAAGAGGAAAATGGCTTGGTGATAGAAAATGAACTAGAGATCACATGGTATAAATTTTCAAGACCAGTAAATTCTTAATTGCAAACAATTATTTTCAAAAACTTAAAAGGCAATTAATTATACACATGGACCTTGAACACATGGGAATAAAACTTAATACATACGCAAGAATAAACAATGGAGAACTCAATATTAGCAGCCCTCTGTATGGATTACAACTCAATGTAAAAGAAAACAAAACAAACTAATAGACAATGATCAAAAGTATCAATTAAATGAAAACAGGAAAATTAAAGCGGTAAGAACTCCATTTTGGTTTGATCCACAATGTTGATGGAAGCAGCAATAAAATTAAAAGATATTTTGCACCTGCATATCTTCTGCAACACCTTAAAATGTTGAACTGCAAGGGTTTCACTTTGAATAATAAGGTAGGCCTGACCGAAATTGTGATATTTTTCATTGCCTCAATAAGGAAGACTGAAGAAAAATCTGCATTGAATTATGGTGCTGGAAAATAATATTGACAATGCCATGAACTGCAGAAGTACAAACAAATCTGTCGTGGAAGAAGTACAGCCAGAATGTTCCTTAATAGTGAGACTTAGTCTAATGTTCTGTGGTCACGTTATCAGAAGAGATCAGTTTGTGCCTGGAGAAGGACAACATGAAGGTGACCCAAAAAGAGAATGACAATCAATGATGTAAACTAACACAGTGGCTGCCAGAATGAACACAAGCATAGGATGGTAGAGTTATGAGTAGTGGTTGTGTGTGTGTGTGTGTGTGTGTGTGTCACTATGAGTCAGAATGGACAGAACTGCACCTAACAACAAGCACAGTGGTCCATATCTTTTGTCTGTAGGAAATGATGACAGACTAACTTGCTATCTGGCAGTTAAAGTAGAATCTAAGACTATTGTCAGCTCTTAAAAGCATAACTGTATGAGTCCTTGCATATTAAAATTCGGGGCAAGACTTGGGTAAACTCTGATATGTAAGAAGGTTAAACTAGCTGCCTTCAATTTCCTTTTGTCTTATTTTTGTTGTTGATTATTTTGTGTTATTTCTTTCTCGTGCAATTGGATTTGTTTACCTTGAAATAAAATTAAGCTCTGATTATTCTAGACAGCTTTCAAGTTTATGTTCACCTAATATTCCACTTACATTTTGAAAATTAAAATTTAAAAACCTTCTGCAATAAGCAGGCATGATAGCCAGTAGGGATGATGGGTGAGTGTGATGTGTATGCATGAGTTTATAAGTGGTGTCTGAGTAACAGTTGAGGAGAGTTGTTTTATTTTCATAATGTATAATATGCCTAATACCTCATTGCAATCTATTATCCCAAAAAATATAAAGGAGTCTGTGAGATTGCTGAATAGCCTGGCTTCACCATTCAAAGTCTCCACTTTCCTAGTAGTCATTAATAAGATAGGTTTAGTCACTTAGCAACTGGCTCACATTAGCAAAACTTATAAAGTGATATAAAATCAGTGTGTATTGAATTGTAATGAGCGGTATAAGACTCAAGACAAATGTCATCATATTTCTTCATTAGAGGAAATGTAAGATACATTTTAATCAGAAATTTAAGGAATATGACATAAGATTAAGCTAAATAAATTATATCAATGTAGCACTTAATGACATCTGGCTGTCAATGAAGCTGAATGCCTCCATTTCTACTGGGAAAATATATGCCTATTAATCAGGCCTCGTTAAAATACAATGATAATGTTGTACAGTCACTTGAATCTTTTAAAACGATAAATCTATTTTTTCTTCTATACTCTACGGATAAGAACTTTCAGGAATCGCTATGTAGTGCACATACTTAGGTGCACAGCTACTAACTGAAATGTTGGCAGTTGGAATCCTGCCAGAAGTGCCTACGAAAATAGGCTTAGAGATCATCTTTGAAAGATCACATCCATTCAAAAGTTATAATGTCTGGGGTCTTAAAGGCTTGAAGGCAAACAAGCTGCCATCTAGCTCAGAAGCAACAAAGCCCACATGGAAGAAGCACACCAGCCTGTGTGATCACAAGGTGCCAAAGGGTTCAGTTATCAGTCATTAAAGAACAAAAAATCATATCATTGTGTACTCACCTCCCTGATTTGATCACTAAGGAAAAATAGGTGCATAAACAAATGTGGTGGAGAAAGCTGATGGTGCCTGGCTATCAAAAGATATAGCGTCTGGGGTCTCAAAGGCTTGAAGGTAAGCAAATGGCCATCTAGCTCAGAAGCAACAAAGCCCACATGGAAGAAACACACCAGGCTATGTTGAAGGGATCTGGTATCAGGCATCATCAGAACAAAACATCATATCATTGCAAATGAGGGGGAGTGTGGGGTAGAGACCCAAAGCCCATCTGTAGGCAATTGGACATCCCCTTACCGAAAGGTTGCGGAAAGGAGACAAGCCAGTCAGGGTGCAGTGTAGCAACAATGAAACATTCAACTTTCCTCTAGTTCCTAAATGCTTCCTCCCTGCCCACTATCATGATCCCAATTCTGCCTTACAAGTCTCGCTTGACCAGAGGATGGACACTAGTACAGATAGGAGATGGAAACACAGGGAATCCAGGGCAGATGATTCCTTCAGGACCAGTGGTGAGAGTGGTGATACCGGGAGGGTAGAGGGAGGATGGGGTGGAATGGGGGAACCAATTACAAGAATCTACATATAGCCTATTCCCTGGGGGATGGACAACAGAAAAATGGGTGAAGGGAGACATTGGATATTGCAAGATGTGACAAAATAATAATTTATAAATTATCTAGGGTTTATGAGGGAGGGGAAGCAGGGAGGGAGAGGAAAATGAGGAGCTGATACCAGGGGCTTAAGTGGAGAGCAAATGTTTTGAGAATGATGTACAAATGCGCTTTACACAATGGATGTGTATATGGATTGCGGTAACATTTGTATGAGGCCCTAATGAAATTATTAAAAAAATAAAGATCTCTGGAGTACATCTCTGCTCTGACATACTTAGCATTATTATGAGAAAGAATTGACTCCACAGAAATAGGCTGATTGGTGAGATCACTTTTTTCTTCTTAATCTCAAAGACTTTTAAAATACGAATGAGCAATTTTATTGCTATATAATTCACATGCCATACAATTCAATGATTAAAACATATTTAAAAGAGTTGTGCAATCATCAACACAATCAATTTTAGAACTTGTAATCATTATCATTAGCTGCCCATTTTCCCCCAACATCCTCTGCCCCAACTCTTAGAAATTATTAGCAAGTTACTGTCTCTATAGATTTACCTATCCTGGTTTTCATATAAACAAAAGCACACCGAGATAAAACAACCCAACACCAATATCAAAATAAAATGCACACATGCACACACACAAAACAGATTAAAAAAACACCCTCATTCCAAAACAAGAAAGGAAATAATAAAAACTAGAACTAGTTTTTAAAGAATCAAAAAGGAGAACAAATTATAAGATGTTAAATTTTAACCTAACTGCTTCTTCACTAATCTACTTTCCCGTATACCCTCTCTGATAGTAAGGCTACTCACATCTCTGGTCAATGGACAGGGGAGAATCATCTGAGTCTTAATCAACATGTGATCCCTGCAAATGGATTTTGGGCTTTCACTGTCATCCATAGCTTTCTGTAAAGCACATGCTCAGAATTTAAACATGAAAATAGTTCACTCCACCAGTCATGTATTTTATAATTTACAATCTTTGGATTACACAGGCTGGTGTGCTTCTTCCTTGTGGACTTAGCTGACACCTGTTAGATGACTACTTATTGAAAGATAAGCCTTTATGATGCTTGACACTATTCCTTCTACTAACGTGGAATGTTCTGATGATTTCATCCCTACATTTGGCTATTGCATCCCTATCTTCATGAGGACAAGTGATGATACCAATTTTAGGTACAATTTCCCATATGGCAAATTGTATTCAAAATATTTCTAACTCTTGTATATTTATTGTTGGATATTCATACAATCTATAGAATGTAATTGCTTAAAATTCCTAGAATAGATCCAGAAAATGCTTTCTTTATACAATCTGTAGAACAATAAAACTCCTAGAATGGATCAAGGAACCATTTATATACATATAGATATATATGTAGAGGTAGATATAGATGATATACATATAGAGATAGAAATATATATATTTCCCAGAATTTCTATAAATTTTATAAAACATTTAATCTTTGAGGACTTTCTAATTTTCAGGTTTTCAATAATTTTTCTAATTGTTAATTAACTATATAATAGGAAATTGTGAATAGGAACTACCACTGCCACATCATTCCTTAGAGACTCATGCTCCAACCTTTTTTACTTTATAATACTTTTTCCTCAACTTTCATCTTCATAGGAATTTTTAATGAAGACTAAAGTATGAGCAGAGATTATCTAAAAATATTTGAGTTTGAAGAACCTATTGCAACAATTTGCATCAGTTATAATAGAGTTCTGTAAACTCCAATATTTCTAGGAATGGATAAATAACTTCTGCCCATTCTTTAGTCTTTATGTAAGAGTGTGGGGTGGATCATAAGGAGGGCAAGAGGAGTATGGAAGTAAATAATGATGGGGGGAGTGGGGACAGCACTGGAGCTGATCTTGATTGAACAGCTCACTTTAGGGGTAAATCAACCATGGGGGGAGGGAACACTCTAAGATGGATGTGGTGGTGATTGTACAATTCCCCTTGATATGTATGAACGATTGAGCTATTCAATTCTATGATATGTAAAGCATATGCCAATGAAACTGTTGAGGGAGGGAGAAGTTTAAAAATAAGAACCCTATTGATTTTATTTGTAGTTTTTTTCTTGAAAGGGGGAAAAAAATAAGGATAAATAGGATACTAAGAACCCTGGAAACTGAGTGAATGACTTGATAAATGAATGATTGCCATATCCTAGGGGAAAAAGTCTTTTCTCTTTCCACATATGTTCTTGGCTTTTATTTGAAATAATCTTTTACCATTAACACTATTTACTTAAAAATGCATTATGTAAATAAAGTAAAATGGATTATGAATAAGCAAATTAACTGTAAGATAATATATAATATGTATATATATATGGTGGGGGAGAAATATATTAAACTTTTTATTCCTTTCAAGAATTAAAAACGCAAAAACCCACAGGGGTAGTTTGACTATATCCTATAGGGTTACTTTGAGGAACAATAAATTTAATTGCAGTGAATTTGAGAGTTACTTTTAAATTATATGTGAATGATAAATATTATATATATGTATATATATATATGTACTTTTGAAGTCTCTTCATATATACACATATATACATATATATACCCATACACCTACATATACTGGAGGGAGTTTTAGAATATCGGTGGGATACTTACATTTAACACCATTTTCCATGAAATTGTTTAAACCTCCTCTAATGTTCACACACAGACACCATTTTACAAGTTTTTCATGAGGTTTTAAATAACTGAATTTCTCAAACATTGATATATTTCTGCTTTATGAAGTCAGAAAAAAATATAGAAGATTTTACATCCATTTTGCTAAAATACCTATGAGTGTTATTTATGCATTAAACTTACTGCTGTTAATTAATTCTCACCTACCATGGCCCTACATAGGATTTCTAATGGTGTAACATTTCCATGGGGGTAGATAACCTGACCTTTGTACTGGAAGGTGTTTGGTGAGTTTGGAGACAATGGCATGGTGAGGGCCACATATGACTTTCTCCTTCTTCCTGTTTCAGAATCCAGTTTCAGACTGGCTAAGGTCAATTGCCACAAGAGAGAGGCCTGACAAAAATGGGCCCTCCTATCACACTCTGTTTGGGTTCTTGTTGTTGTGAGGTTACATCCAGTAATTCGGACTTATGGCAGCCTTGTGTACAACATGATGATCCCCCTTCACCCAACCCACCCATCCTGTTTCATTCTCACAATTGCTGTTCTGTTTGAGCCCATTGCAGGAACCACTGTGTCAATCCATCTTCATGAGGAGTTCCACTTTTTTGATGCTCCTCTGCTTTACCAAGCTTAAGATCCTTTTCCAGGGATGGAGCTTTCCTGAAAACATGCCCAAAGTACATGAGACAAAGTCTTGTCATCCTTGAATTCTAAGGAGCACTCTTGCTGTACTTCTTCGAAAACCAGATTTACTTGTTCTTTTGGCAGTCATGGTATTTTCAATATTCTTTACTAGCACTACAAATCAAATGCCTCAATTCCTCTTCAGTCTTCATTATTCAATATCCAGCTTTCACATGAACATGAGGCAATTGAACACATCAGGGCTTGGATCAGGATCCCTTTAGTCCTCAATGTAACATATTTACTTTCAAATATTTTAAATAAATCTTGTGCAGAACTTTTACCCAATGCTATGTGTAGTTTGATCTCGTGACTGCTACTTCCATGGGTCTTGATTGTGGATCAAAGCATGACAGAATTTTTGACATTCGTCCTTTCACTGTTAATCAGGATGTGATTTATTGGTTCATTTGTGATGATTTTAATTTTCTTTACATTGATTTTTATTCTATACTGAAGCCTGTAATCCTTAATCTGCAGCAGCAGTACTTCTAAGTCCTCCTGTCTTTCAGAAAGTAAGGTTGTGTCATCTGAATATTGTAGGTTGTTAATAAACCTCCCTCTGATCCTGATACTGAATTCTTCTATGTAATACTCTAGAACTCCCATATATTTTGATGGGACTATACAAATGTGGTTCGAGGACTCTAACTCAGCGATTGATGGTTGGTGTTCTTCTGAGAATAAAGGAGCCATTTCATAAGCATGAACAGAGGTATTTCCAGACCACCTATTGGTCCAGTTGAAAGGATTTTGGTCTTCTTTCCATTGAATTGAATCTATCCTGAAGGCTGAAATCCTTGAGTTTCATCATCAGTGCTTCAAATTCTCATTTTCTGCAAGCAAGGTTGTGTCATCTACATGCAGCAGGTTGTTAATAAACCCTCCTCTAATTATGATGTAGCAGTTTATTTCACATAATCTAGCTACTCTGATTATTTGCTTAGCATAAAATTTGAATAAACATGGTGAGAGAATACAACCCAGACATAAACCTTTCCTGATCTTAAACCTTCCGGATCTTAAATCTTCCCTTGTTCTGTTCACACAGTATCCCTTGCTTTATCTACTTCGTTCCATACAAGTAATTTGAATTCTTATTCTTTTCAAAGCTGTCAATTGTTCATTATAATACCCATAGTCAAATATCTTGGCATAGTCAATAAAACACAAGTCCATATCTCTCTGATAGTCTCTGGCTTTCAGTCAAGGTCCATCTGGCATCATCAATGATACCACTTGTTTCAGGTCCTTCTCTGTGTCCAGCCTGAACCTCTTGCCAACTCCATGTTACTATATTGCTGCCACTATTATTAGATTATCTTCAGCAAAATTTTACTTTCTTATGTATTGATTACATTGTGCTATAATTTTTGCTTTCTGTTACATCACCTTTTTGATGGGTACAAATAAGGACCTCTTCCAGTCAGTTGGCCAAGCACCTGTCTTCCAGGTTTCTTGGCAAACACCCAGGAGTGTCCTCATCAGCATGTTGATACATTTTAATTGGCATTCCATCAATTCCTGGGTCTTATTTTTGGTGAGGAGTACTGGTGTTTTAGTGCTATGTGTAAGGCTGCTAACCAAATAGTCAGCAGTTTAAAACCACCAGAAGCTTGGTGGGAGAAAGATGAGGCTTTCCATTCCTGTAAAGACTTAAAGTCTCAAACACACACAGGGTCAGTTCTACCCTGCCCCATGGAGTTGCTATCAATCAGAATTGACTTGGTGGTGGGATGTATGGTTTTGGCTTTGTTTTTGGCTAATACCTTCAGTACAGTTTGAACCTCTACACTTAGTACCATTGCTTCTTGCTCATATAATATATCTTGAAATAGTTTAATGGTGACTACTTCTTTTTGGAACAGCGACTCTGTGTATTTTTTCCATCTTGGCTCTTCAGCTTTAGCCTGAACTTAGATATGAGCAATTGATAGTCTGTCCCACAGCTGGCTCCTAGTTTGGTTTTAACTGGTGATATAGAATGCTCTATCTTATTTACCCACAGATGTTGTCAATCTTATTTCTGTGCATTCCATCTGAAGAATGCATGTATAGACACTTGTGTTGTTAAAAAAAAAAGGAATTTACTATGCAGTCATTGGTTTGCAAAATTCTATCATGCCACCTCCAACTTAGTTTCTATCATATTTTCCACTTATGGACCCTTCCTATTTATTTCCAACTTCTGATATTCCAATTACCAATAATTATCAATTTATCTTGAGTAAATGTTTGATGAATTTCTGATTGATGAAGTTGGTACAATTCTTCAATTTCTTCTCCACTAGCTTTAGTGGTTGGTGTACTGATAGGATTTATTTATATGTGTATACATATTATCCTACCACAAATAGCATTATAACTTAAGATAGATCTTGAAATATCCTGTTTTACAATGAATACAATGATGTGTTTTTGTTTATGTAATTCTTAGGAGAGTAAACCACATGATTTTCTGGTTCAAAATACCCAAAATTTCATTTCACTAACAACTAGAATAACAATCTTTATGTGTTCTATTTCATATTTAACAACTTTCACTTTGTTCTAGATTCATAATTTGTACATTCCAAGTTCCAATTATTAATTTATGTTTGTAGCTGCTTCTTTTCATTTTGAGTCATCCCTCATCAAGAAATGATGTTTCTGTGGGCTTTACTCCATCCATGTCATTACTTTGAGAAGGCAGTTTCTCCTCACTAATATTTGAGTACATTCCAATTGTAAGTGCTCATGTTCCGGCACTATCTCTGACACTATTCTGTTTCCATGTATTAGGTTTTCATTATCCAGCAATGTTTTAATGTTATAGGGGCTTCAGTGGCTAATTCCTCTAAAGTAGACAGCCTATTCCTCCTTAGAAATCTGTGTGTAATCTGGGAGTTCTGCTGACATCTGCTTGCTTTCAGTGACCCTGCTGGTCACTGAAATACCAATGACATAACCTTCAACATCAGAGTAACACAAATGCTTCCACGCCATTTGTGTGTCAGAGATTTTAAAATGCAAGTTAAATTCCAAGCAGGGAGGTCAGCTCAGAAGATTATATCAACTGTATTTTGACACTCCAAATGTAATCTTAATTAATTCTTTAAACAAAAACAGGATAAAACAGGATCTATTATGAAGAAATGTAAAGATAATCTAAAAGGCCATGATTAGACAAAATAAGAAAGTTGCACTGAGAAAAAAAATAATGCGTTATGAAAAGTTACCTGCTAATTCTTTCGGAGCACTAAAGCCTATCTTATGAGAATTTTAATAGAAAAACTTACTTTATCTAACTTAGGCCTGATATTGGTCTCTCAGATGTCTATTTATTCTTAAAATAAATATTTAAACAGAACATGATTTGCCTCCCTGAAGTATACCACAACTGTCCTTTGAACTTGGTGTGAATGGAAGAATACAGAATTCTTCCAAGAAGGATTATAGAGATGGAACATCACTTTCAGAAGTTTACAGACTTAAATGGAAGATATGTTAAAAATATGTTAAAAATAATAGCTTTACATTTTAACACTTGACCTCATAAACGGATATAGTGAGTTGGAATCAATTGAATGGCAGTGAGTATGAGGGTTTCTGTTTGTTTTGCACTGATTTTGAACAATGCATTTTTGCTTCCATGGCTTCCATTGCCCTGTATTTTCTTATTTGTAAGTCTACATTACAGGGAATTGCTTTAGCAAGCATTATCACTTAGAACAACGAAAACATCCTGTTCTTTCAGTTTCATGTTTTTGTTTCATTGTTTGCTCCAGAAATCTGTGCACTTTATTTCCTTCATGTTAATCACCTCCTATCAATGTTGTTGCTTGCCAGTGTTATTGAGTCCATTCCAACTCATAAAGACCCAGGATACAACCAAAGGAAACAGAGCCTTTGTATGCTCCTAATGGTTCAGTCTTTGTTTGTGGCAACAATAAGGCTTACACCTTTTTGCCCACAGACTGGACAGGATTGTGTGTTTTGGCCTCCCTCCTCCCAGACATAGATATTATCTCAGGTGATGAGCCTGTTCCCATCCCTGTCATGGACCATATGATGGGAAGAACTAAAAGAGTAGTACAATTTATTCCTTTGCTTGCAGGGTTGGAAATTACCACCACAGTGACATCTGGAACTGCAGGTCTAGGCATCTCCCTTACTCAGTATACCAACCTGTCTAGACAATTGATTTCAGATGTACAAG
>NW_022111372.1:13420580-13423967 GCF_000313985.2 Echinops telfairi | reverse complement strand
TGACTCAATAAACGAGACTTGATCAGACTACTGTCTTGTCTCCATTTCTCGTGTCTCTTGTTCCCCTCAATTCCCACTCCCTCCTCCAGGGTCTGTGTTGACGTTCCTGCGGGTTGGGACATTTGACGCCCAGCATGGGGTTGTTAGCCATCCTCTGAGGCAATACTCTCCACTGGTACCGTTTCATTGGTTCTTTAAAATTTGTGGACGGCACACTAAAGGCAAATCTTTTTTGGTCTGCAGGATGTAAAGGAATTGTAAAGAAGCAATCCTTAAGATCTATAGCAATTTTGAAATACCCTAGAAAGGAATTGCTCCTGGGGAAGGCAACCCTGGCTGTAGGGTACCCATGAGTACCATAGTGGTATTTACAGCTCTCAAATCTTGTAGGAGTCTCCACTTTCTCAACCTCTTTTTGATGGCAAATATGGAGGTGTTCCAAGGAGAAGTACTTTCTGTGATTTTCCCTGCTTCTAATTGTTCCTGCACTAACTACTGGGCAGCAACCAGTTTTTCAGTAGTCAAAGGCCATTGATCAACCCATACAGGTTCATCTGATTTCCAAGTGATTGGATCAGCGCACTCCTGGGGTGCAGGCATGTCAATGGCCGAAATTAAAAATTTCCAAATCCCTTTTTGTCTAATTGTCCATGGCCGGGATAGGTTGCCGGATACCATTTTCTTCTCTTCCCAACCCGTTTCCGGGGCTATAACCCGGGACTAACATTTGTGCAGCAACCACATCATTAGGGTTGCATATCATGATTTTCATTTGAGAAAGTAAATCTCTGCCCCAAAGGTCAACAGGCAGGTGAGGGATGACAAACGGCTTGGTAAGGCCTGAATTGTTTTTAAGATTCAGGATGCCAGAAGTGATCAGCAGCGGACTTTCCATGATCATCCAACGTTAAGAAATTTTTTATAAAAAGAGTATGATTAAGGATATTTCTGGGGGTACCCTTAGTGGGGTACCATTCCCCCTTTTTTATTTTTCAGAAAGTAGTTTTTAAAGATAAATGGGCTCTCTCAACTCTCTCAAACATTCCCTGTCCTTGAGGATTATAAGGGATTCCGGTAACATGTTTTATTTATAATTTGTCACAAAATTTTTGAAAAGCTTTAGCTGTATATCCAGGACCATTATCTGTTTTTATTTGCTTAGGAATGCCTAGAATGGAAAAACAGTGCAATAAATGAGTTATAACATGTTTGGTGACTTCTCCCGTTTGGAGGGTAGCAAGTATGAACCCGCTGTAAGTATCTATGCATACATGAATATATTTAAGTTACCAAATTCTGCATAATGGGTAATGTCCATTTGCCAAATTATGTTAGGAACAAGCCCTTTGGGGTTGACTCCCAGGTGGGGAACTGGCAAGTGTGTCACACAGGCAGCACATTGTTTAACTATTTGTCTAGCTTGTTCCCTAGTTATCTTAAACATTAATTTTGGACTGAGCATTTAGATGATGTAAAGCATGAGCCACTAAGGCTAGGCCCTCATTGGTGACCGCATGTGGGGTTAAAGGGAAGAGGGAACCCCACAAAACATCACAGGTCTGGTAGGCGCAATTGTACAGTGATAATAAGTAGAGATTATAGTAAAGTCATAGAGAGCATGAGAGTTAAAGGATGGAGTCAAGTAATGGAGTCAGACGCAATTCATGGTAGCATAGCTCACCTCAGCTAGGCTTGATGGTCCTCATGGAGGGGGCTTAGCTGTCAGAGAAGAAGCCGCTGCTTTGTCCTCCTTAGTCACCTTCTCCAGCCACCCTCCCAAGAACCAGGGAGCCTCCTTATTTATTGCTAACCATGCATCATATTACTTTAGGGGGGATACATCACAGCATTATGCGTCACAGAGAAGGGCAGTACAATTCATCCTTGAACAGGTTTGATCATTCTGGTATTTCATACAATAAAGCAGGCAATTGCTATCCTGGGAGGCATGCAAGCCCCCTGATAGCAGATAACAACCTACGTCATAGAGAGGGGTTGTAACATAGGCAATACAAGCAATAGGAGGGGGATGGCCTAGGGGTGAATGTGCAACAGTAAGAGGAGGGAACGGGGGCATGTGTGGCAAGATAGTAGCCTAAGCTTAGTCATCTTAGAGTGGTCCCGGGCTTTCCTATGTGCACTGCTTTGAGGGAACAATAACAGAAAGGAATGGGCCCTATTTGGGGTGAGTCAGACTATGCAGTCTGGCCGCTCTAGATAGCTGATGTTAAGGAGAATAACCTCTGACCTATTTTTGCTGCCTAGTGAACAATTATTCTCAAGCTAAGTCTGGCATATATTTTGGGGAGACAACTTAAAAGAAATCCTTTTGTTCCTCACAACCGCAGCTACCGTTCTTGTGGCTGCATCTGCTATATCATTACCCTGAGTTAGGGGCCCTGGAAGGCCCGAATGAGCTCTAATATGCCCTAAGAAAAAGGGGACACCTCTTCTCTGAATAAGTCACTGACAATGTAAAATTAGCTGTTTCAGATACATGTTTGACCTGTGCAACAGTTTCTAAAAGGGGTACCGAGTGAGCCAAATAAGCACTGTCAGTATAAATATTGAGTGCCTATCAAGGTATAGTGGGACAGGATGTATGTTGGGACACCGAGCCTCCTGTGCATGTGCCAGATGGAGGAGGTCCTCAGGACCAAATGAGAGAGATTATTACACAAAAAAGAATTGAGGAGATACAGGAAGCCTTGTATCCTCAAATCCAGTATTATCCTTTAGCTTTGCCTAAGGCTAGAGGTGATATGGAGCTTGATGCTCAAACTTTTACTATTCTTGAAGCTACATATTATTTGCTTAATGCTTCTAGTTCAACTTTGGCTCAAGAATGTTGGCTTTGCATGCAGCAAGGATATCCTGTTCCTCTTGCTATACCTAGTCCCTCTTTAAACTATTTAGTGAATAGTACTTGCATTGTGATCCCTCCTTTTCAGGTACAACCTTTTCAAGTTTTTAATTCCACTTGTATTTCCTCTCCCTTTTTTAATGACATTGATAAAATTGACGTGGGTTTGGTAACATTTACACGTTGTAGCAGTGTGACCAATATTTCAGCGCCTTTGTGTGCTCCTAATGGTTCAGTCTTTGTTTGTGGCAACAATAAGGCTTACAGCTTTTTGCCCACAGACTGGACAGGATTGTGTGTTTTGGCCTCCCTCCTCCCGGACCTAGATATTATCTCAGGTGATGAGCCTGTTCCCATCCCTGTCATGGACCAAATGATGGGAAGAACTAAAAGAGCAGTACAATTTATTCCTTTGCTTGCAGGGCTGGGAATTACCACCACAGTGACATCTGGAACTGCAGGTCTAGGCATCTCCCTTACTCAGTATACCAACCTGTCTAGACAATTGATTTCAGATGTACAAG
>NW_022111372.1:13413452-13419636 GCF_000313985.2 Echinops telfairi | reverse complement strand
TGACTCAATAAACGAGACTTGATCAGACTACTGTCTTGTCTCCATTTCTCGTGTCTCTTGTTCCCCTCAATTCCCACTCCCTCCTCCAGGGTCTGCGTTGATGTTACTGCGGGTCGGGACAATTTATTGCCTAGATTTCACATTAATAAGAGGCCATTGAAAATATCATAGCTTGAGTGGGGTACACCTTAGTCTTTAATGTGTTATCTTTGTCTTTTAAAGAGGTCTTGTGCAGCAGGCCTACATGCACTATATCATTTCATCCCTTCATTGTTGCTTCCATGAGTGTTAATTATGGTTCCAATAAAATGAATTCCTTGCAGATTTAATCCTTTTTCTGTATATCATTTTATATTTTTTAATTGTCAAATTTTATTGGATTAGTTGTAGAACAAACTCACTGCCATTGAGTCAATGAGAAGGCATAGTGACCCAGTAGTACAGGGTAGAACTGGTCTTGTAAATGTTAAGACTTAAAGTCTCTATGGGAGTAGAAAGCCTCGTCCTTCTCAAGCAGAGTGGCTGGTGGTTTCAAACTGCTGACCTTGCAGATCAAATCCAACTGGTAACCACTAAATTGCCAGGGCTTCTCAGAAAACCCAATAGAACAGTTTTAATGTGTAATGTCTTGGGTCATTGTGAGTTGGAATCAACTATATGCCAAGAGGTTTGATTTTGGTTTTCCACTTACATCATCAAAATAAGCCTTAGCTCAGAGTCAGTTCTCATAATAAAGCATTTGCATGGGAAATTTGAATCTCTGAATTCTGTATACTTTCTTTCAAAATCATATTTTTGGGCTTATCAACTTTATTAGGTGATAGCATTAATTATGTGTCAACAATATGATTGTGTGGGCAAACGTCAAGTCCCTAGTGTAGTAAGAGATAGGTCTAGGTTGTAAATATCTCTCCAAGATTCTGGAGAGCGTGAAGATCACTTATACACAGTGCAATTCCCGTAAGAGTATTAAACATTGTTCAGGCCATTTATTTTGGTTATTTTTATTTATTTGAAATAGTGATATATTTTGGACAAATGCAATTTCAAGAACATTATGGAGGAAATAGAGCACGTCAACTTCATGTCAGTTAAGCTGTAGCCACTTATTGCTTGTCTGTGCAACATCTGATAACATGAATCATGTCTTCTCAAGGACTACACACAAGGAACAGCTCAGTTAGGCGCCTGATGCAACTGCACTGAAATGTGGTCTGATTAGAGCTACTGTCAGTGCGTCTGTCAAATTCAACATGAATTTCTGTCATTGTCTCAGAAGCAGTGAGGTATTCTCTTGATCAATCTGAATAGTTGTCAACGGCTTGATATCACTCAGATTTTCCATAGGCTTCGTGAGTTCATGACTGTCAATTAATCTATATGTGGAAATAATTCCTCTAAAAATCTTCTGGCAACATTATTACAAAATTGCTCATGATTTAAGCCAACTGTGTTGCTTTACAGAGTCTTATGGATACAGGCAAAAGATATTTGTACTTAAAGTTTGGAGTTTTCTTAAGGAGGAGTGAATTTTAACCCATACTTTAAGTAGCCAAACAGAAGTGAAAATTTCAGTTTAACTATTAAACATTCATCATTGTAATTCTGCTAAATAAATAGCAATTATAAAAGTAACTTTTCAATAACAAAATAATTTATAAAGGATTTGTAATTCAATATTAGTGAAAATAATATTTGACTATGTTTTTCCTTGGAAATTATTAGAAAGAGGTGAAATTCAAATCCCTACCTGCTGATTATAGAAATTCCAGTAATAAGTTTTGAGATTAAAACTTCTGTTTCACTCTGCCTGAACTTTCATGGATGAATATATGATTTTTTACGCCCTTAAAAAGAGATAGCATCTTTAGTCTCTTGACAGATGTTAATCCTAAAACTAATCTCTTCACTGATTTTATCACTGAATCCTAGATTCTTCCTTATAGAGATTAGAAGCCAGCACAATTTACCCAAACTCAACATAATGCTCATGGTTTCGACAATGCTGACCGATATGAGGCAGGTCATGAATTCAATAGTTATTTTACAGTTGTAATGGAAGCCTTTAATCGTTAACCCTGGGAAACCTTGATTTTAAGTCCTCACCAAAATAAGAGGAAGTTACTTAATTAACTGGATAGCCATTTATAATGCACCAGGTAAGGTCCAAAACACCAGGCCCAGTTTTTGTTTTGTTTGTTTGTTTTTAATGGATGGCTTTTACCTGCATCTACACCTGTTATTGATTTTATTAAGTGCCCTTGAGTCAATTCCACAACTACAAAACACTGACCATTCCTGTGCCATTCTCACAATTGTTCCTGTGTTTGAGCCGATCAATGCAATCGTGTGTCCATCCATCTGTTGGAGGTCTTTCTCTTTATCACTGCCACTATACTCTACTGAGGATGATGTCCTTCTCCAGGAACTGGTCTCTCCTGACAACATGTCCACAGTACATTACTGAGCCACCATCCTGCCTCTCAGGAGTATTCTCGCTGTCCTTCTTCCAAAAGAGAACTCTTCATGGTAATTTCAAATTCTTCCGCAGCATGATCATTCAAATTCATGGATTCTTCTTTGGTCTTCCTTATTCAATGTCCAACTTTAGCATGCACAGAAAGTGATTGAAAATACCATTGTTTGGGCCAGGTAAACCTTAATCCTCAAAGAAACATTTGTCCTCCTTGCTTTGCAACATTTTGAAGAGGTCTGTGAAGTAGACTTATCCAATGCAATGTGTCATTTTATCTCTTGACTGCTGCTTCCATTGTGGATTCACTGATTGTGAATTGATTGAGTATGCACGCAAAACGAAATCCATGACAATGTCAATCTGTTCTCTATTTATCATGATGTCATCTACTAGTCCAGTTGTGAGGATTTTTATTTAATTTACATTGAGTTGTAATTCATACTGAAGGCTGCAATCATTGATCTTCATCAGCAAGTGCTTCAAGAGCATCTAGAGGAGAGAGGCATAACTCAGATGAAATCTTTTGGCAATGGCTTTCTAAAACTAAGGCTCTTCACACTAATCTTGGCAATGCAAAGCAGATCCAAAGCACACATTTGAGTTAATAAGAAGCTTGGTCCTGGATGCTCACCAGATACCAAGGCTTCATGGTATTCTCTTTCTCCCATCCAAGTACTAACCAGGCCCGACCCTGCTTAGGTATTCGCTTTCTCTTTAATCTGAGCCATACATGTGCATGATTGGTGGAATATTTTGAGTCCTAAAACATGTATGATAGTTATAGTCATCACATATGATAGGTTTTGTAACAGGTAACTTTTCTCCACTGAACTCACATTTACTCCTGGCAACTTGCATGTCTAGTATAATTTGAACACTAGTATTATTTGAAACTTCCCAACTTTACATTATCCATCATTCTTACTGATATCTGTTCTTTATATAATTAATGAAGCAATAAAATGTTTAATCATTTTCTATCAGCACCTTTCTGAATTATCTAATAGTTTATAAGTTTTGTGTATTAGGGCCATCACACATTGTCCCAATTACCTTTAATGATCGTCTACTATTTTTTATTAACCTTGATCATATTTCCCTAAAAAATTTCTAAGTCTTGATTAACAAATTCAGCAATTTTTATTTGACTAATAGCAGTCAACAATGATATCATGGCTAAAAACAAATAGTAATTATCATGATAATAATAATTAATAATAGGAGTTACTGATTTACCTTTTATGCCACATTTGCATTTATGCAGTTAGAAATTTAAGCTGAGTTTCAATTCCATATGGAAATTTTATTTCACTTATTTAAACATTTGAGGTGACACTTTTACTTCTTTTGAGACTGGAGATTCAATGGGGAAATCTGTTCAATGAACAGAACAAAAAAGAAATGCCTCCCAGATTGTAACACTTTTCTCTTTTCAGACATGAAGAGCATGAATCATATCAACCCTTTCAGTGATAGTCAGCAGTCTGAAGGCATAAGTTTAAATAGATCCAATTATTGCTAGCTTTGCTATAAGACCTGATTTCCCATACTTTTGCCTAGTTCAATGGTGGACATATGTGGGATTTTAAGTCAAGGGAACAAACAATGAAAGAAATGTTTAGAAAATATATTACTGAGGTTAAACATTGCTTTGAAAACTAGGAAGCAGAAACATGGATAATGGAGAAAAGGACAATCCTTTCTTAAAAATAAAAATACAGTATTCTTCACCACAGCATAATTCAAGTTGGTTAGTCCCTTCTCAGTCTTTCTTGGACATTGTGCAGCTTTCACACGCACACGAGACAGTGGGAAAGACCACAGTTTGGGTCAAACACGCCTCAATCCTCGAAGTGACAGCTCTACTCTTTAACACGAAAAGAGGCTGTTTCGCAGATTCTCCCAATCCAGTACTCTGCTTCATTTCCTGACTGTTGCTTTCCTTCGTATTTTATTGTGGGTCTAAGCAAAAAACAATCCTTGATGGCTTCAAAGTTGTCTGTTTTCCTTGATAGTTGCTAATTGATCCAGTTATGAAGCTTTTGTTTTCTTTACATTACTCTGCAATCTGCATATACTTTAGCTTTTCATATTACTTGATTGCCATGTATATTGAATATGAATGGTAAAAAAACACAACCCTTACATAAATCTTTCCTGATTTTAAACTAGGCTCTATCAGATTTTTCTAGGTCTATGTACAAGCTACTTCTGGGTCTCTGCACACGTTCTTAAGGAGCACAGTTAAATGATTTGGATTTCCTATGCATCACAGTGTTGTCACTGCTTGTTATCCTCCACACCATCAGATGTCTCTGCAGAGTTAAAAAAAAACTTAGGTAAACATCTTTTTGATATTCTGTGATTTCAGCAAGATCCAGCTGACATTAACAATAATATCCTTTATCCCAAGTCTTCCTATGAATTTTGCTTGACCAGCTGGTGGCTTTCTGTTGATATGTGACTACAACTGCTTTTGAATTATCTTTAGCAAAATTTATGCTTGCATATGATATTAGTAACATCATTTCATATTTTCTTTATTCTCTTGGGTCAACTTTCTTTGGAATTTGCACAAATATAAGTCTCTCTTGGCCAGTCAGCAATCTTCCAGATTTCATAGCATAAGTTCCTGAATGCTTCTAACATTGCATCAGTTTGTTGAAACATTTCAACTGCTATTCTGTGATATACTGGGGTCTTGTTTTTTGCCAGTGACTCCAGTGCAGCTTATACTCCTTTAAATGCGATGATCTCTTAATCATAAACTGCCTCCTGTAATGGTTGAATGTTGGTCAATTCCTTCGGGCATAGTGACTCTGTGCATTTCTTTCATTTCCTTTTAATGCTTCCCAACCTGATCAATATTTTGCCCATATAATTATTCAGCTTGTAGCTTGAATTTTTTCTTCTTTTACTTCAGCTTAGAAATGCTTAGCATATTCTTTTCTTTCTCTCTCTCTCTTTTTTACTTCCATGTCATTAGACATTATTATACTCTAATTTTTCTTCTGGAGTTATCTATTGAAATGTTCTTCTCAAATTCTTTATTTTATCATTCCTTCCATTTGTTTTAACTGCTTTCCTTTCAAGAGCGAGTTTCACAGTCACCCATATTGTTCTCCACTCCCTGTTTTTTCTAATGACCTTTAGCTTTTTTCATGTGTCATTTTCTTGATATATACATATGAACAGTTGATGGTTGGTACCACAGTTGGCCTCTGGCATTGTTTTTGCTGATGTTATTGAGTTTCTCTGTTACCTTTCCAGAGATTTGGTTATCAGTTTCTGTCCTATGTATTTCATCTGGTTAAGTCCATGTGTACAGTAATCTTCCATGTTGTTGAAAAACAGTAGTTGCAATGAATAAAGCAGTGGTCTTACACGATTCTATCATTTGACCTCAAGCTGATTTTCTATTGTCAAGGCCAATTTTTGAACTAAGCCTACCTCTTTGTTCCACATTTCTCATTTCAATCACCTGTAATTATCAATGCATACTGACTACCTAGTTAAGCAATTTCTAACTGAAAAAGCTGAGAGAATTCTTCAATTTCTTTACTACCAGCTTTATTGTCTGGTTCATACATTTTTTTTTAATTAATCAATTTATTTGGGCTCATACAATTCATCACAATACATAGATCAATTGTGTAAAGCACATCTATACATTTGTTGCCCTCATCATTCCCAAAATTCTCTTGCCTC
>NW_022111372.1:13408071-13412396 GCF_000313985.2 Echinops telfairi | reverse complement strand
GAGGAGGCCCAATGTCCACCTGCCGCCCCACTACCAAACCAATAATTATTGCACCTAGGTCTGTTCCCCCCTTAATCTTAAATATATTTACATATGTACATGTCTGTACCTAGGCTTGTATATATGCCCTTTGCCTCCAACTTCTTTCCTCTATTTCTTTACGCTTTCCTCCTGTCCCAATACCATGATCAATCCATTCTGGCTTCAGTAGTTCCTCATGGTTGCCTTGACCGTGGTCACTCCCTACCAGTCCTCCCGTCCCCTCCCTACCGTTGGTTTTGAACCATTTGTTGTTCCTACATTTTAATAATTGTTTTATTAGCATGATGATTATCAGAAGTTGTATCAGCTGTTTTGTTGTTGCTGCTGAGGCTTGGTTATCATTTTGAGTCATGCCCTATCAGCAAGTGCAGTTTCTTAAAGAGTTGTTCCATCTTTGTCATTAAGGTTGACTTCACTAGGAGGGAATAACTCTTCCCCAGCCCTATGTTTAGTGTTTTCCTACCACAGCTGCTCAGCTTCTGGAACTGTACCAAATGTTAGTCCATCCTCATGAATAAGGGTTTTAGTGTCTCATTCTTCTGAAGTGGTAAGTATTTTCTTGTCCTAAATCTGCTCTTAGTGTCAAAGCTTTGGTGAGACTGCACATCCTAGTGATCCAGTTAGTACTTGAAATGACAGTGGTATGATTTTCATAGTTACAGTAGCAATTACAATTTACCAGAGTACGATAAATTGATATAATGAACAGAAGAGTGTTGGAACAATGCCTACTTTCCCTTAGATGTTATATAAGTTTACCCTTATTTAAAAATATTGAATAAACCCCTAATCACACCAATTCTTCATCATTACTACCATCCCTTGTGCAGAGTTTAAATCTTGAAAAAGTATTCAAGGTATTTCTTGTACTAATGTAATGATAGGTTTGAATTGTACACATCTCTTTTGCCTTACCTAAAACTCTTGAAGACAGAGGATTAATCACATTTGAAATCATGGTACTGACTATATATACCTACTCTGACATTTCTATAATTATTAAGTTCTGTTATGTACAATAAATTTTACTATTTGAATTGAGTTTTACCTTTGGACTTCCTGTGAAAGGATAGCTCACCCTATATATGAAAAACTTAAACTGTTGAAAGCAAATCTTTATTGTAAATAACAAATTTCAGTTTTGACATATAATCCATCAACAAATAATTTTAAGTCAAAATTATCAGTGGGTTTCTCCAATAAATCTGAGCAAGATAAGAAATAGAAACTATCAGTGGCATGGTTTGAAGCATCCCAGAAATCCTCAGGGTACCACATTATGAAAAACTGACAGGAGAGTGCCGATTTGCCTATAGCAAACACAAAAGGACTGCAATTTTGGATCCAAAGCTAAAACCAGACTCACGGCCATGAGTCAATGCTACCCATAGGACTCTGTTTTCAAGACTGTAATCATTTAAGGGATTAAAAAGCCAGCTCGTTCCCCATGTAGCAGCTGGTGATTTCGAACTACCAACCATGTGGATCACAGCTCAATGCATAACCACTGCACCATTAGCTTTTGGAACCAGTAGAGAATAAAGTTCATAACACATCTGGTAGTCCAGAAGCTTAGGGGAAAATGGGGTTGTCCTAAGGGAATATCCTAAGAGATCGTGCATGTGGTAGAAAGCTGCTGGAAGGACATGTACATTAGGAACCAGTTACATCATTCACACATAAGCATATCCATTCAAAGTTTGAGCATGAAAGGTAGAATCAGTTATGGTGCATATCACACTACACTTGAGCACAATGCACTGAGAAGGCACCACCACACAACCTTGGCCTGGGAATGGATGTAGGAAGACACAAGTCAGGAAGGAAGAGTGCACAGGATTAAACGTTCTGTTACCACATGTCTTTCATGCTGCCTAGAGATGGCCTGTTCTTGTCTGTGAGAGTGTATGATCAAAAACTTTGCTTTCATTCATAAAAGCTTACTTTTACTTGCTATTATGCTTTTGCTGTGTGAATTCTTTTCACACAGATAAGCAAGAATTAAAAAAAAAGCATCTCATAAGCTAACACATCTTTGAGGGCTTATCTGTTGTATCTGTATGCATATAATAGCATTTCCCATCTGAGATTACCTGAATAGCATATAATGGAATTTATAAGTAGATGATATGCCTAAAATGAACAAATAGGGCAAAAGAAGGAAACATTCTTGTTACTGTTTAATGTTGCTTCATTTTTATGTATATGCTGTTTAAAGAATATGTATTCATTCTACACAATAAGCAAATTTCCCTTTGAAAGGGTAACATTTCTTCCTACTATTGTTCATTTTTTTCATACAAGTCTCCTTGTCACAATATTGTTACTTTTATTTAACTATTATTAAAATGATAAAATATCTAAATATTTTAAAAACATGATATTTAAAAGCTTGAAATGTGGTGTAAAATAAAAGTATCCATTTAACTCAAATTTAGTATTTATTCAAGCATTCTTTGTAAGGCCATGAGTATTTTTGACATTCAATTTGGTTCAAGTCATACAAAGACTATACTCATCTGACGCAATATAATTGAAGTCCTTTCTATTGATCTCTGCTTTAGATGGGAAAATCTGATACTGTCATATTACTTACACATTTCATGTATTGAACTGTGTTCTGATCAGAATATGTGTCAACCTGGCTATGACAAGATTCTATGTATTAATTAATTAACCTCCATTTAGGGCTCTAATATAATTATCCCATATATTATAAATCATACTCTTTATTATGTTAACTAGGCAGCATTAAATACAGTTATACTAGTCAGGCAAGTTGCACTTTATAATACCTTATCTTGAATCAATCTTTGACTTTTTAAAAAAGTATTAAATAACAAATTAAAGATAGTCCCTCTACTCAATTAAGAAGAGACAGGAGTTAGTCAAGTACTTAGTAATGTTAGTCCTGGCACTGACAGAATCCTACACCCAGGAGAATATCGAAGAAATGAACCTCTCTCCTGTATGTGAGTTTTTGCTTCCCAAAATATGAGAGATTAAATTTCTGTTCGCTAAAGCATTCTACTTATTCTAACTCTGTTATGGCAGCACTTGATAAGTGAAGCATATACTGCTTTTAATATGTTTTACTGCAGATTTTTTTTCCATTTTCTTTTTTCATCATTTTATTGGGAACTCACAGATGTTCTAACAACTCATAATTCAATTAGATTATGCATAATTACACAGTTGTTGACAGAATCACTTTCAAAACATTTCATTCTTCTTGAATTCCTTGATATCATCTGTCCCCTTTAACCTCTCCTTCCCACACTCTACCCCCAGGAGCTCGTATTGTCATATATACAATAATTAATGTATATATGTAATACATTATTATTGTTGTTATTCATGTCTTACACCGTCCAATATAGCCATTCACCTACAATTCTGTTATTTGTTACCCTTGAGTGAGATCATCACTGCTATCAGCTCCCCCTTCCCGACTCCCTGCCTCTCTTGCCATACCCTCGGGGAATCATTACTCCCAGTAATGTTTCTGAAGTGTTATCTATCTTGGCTTCCATGCATCAATCGATCTTAGTTATACACCTGAGCATACTCAAGTCTAACTGAGTTAATGAGGTAAAACAAGAACCATATTAGTGACGGGAGAAATTATTAAAGAACTGGAGGATAGGTGTGTGTGTTATCAGTGCTATACTGTATCCTGGACTAAACAGTTTCCATATAATCCTTCTGTGAGGGACTGACCAGTTATCTTTCAGGTGGGTATTGGGCCTCCACTCTCTCGTTGCTCCTTCAGTTCTATTTAATTTCTTGGATTTTTGTTTGTTTGCTTGTTTTGTTTTTCTTTTTCAACTTCTGATATCCATTCCTGCCAAAATTTCATGATCACACAGGCTGGTGTGCTTCTTCCATGTGAGCTGTGTTGCAAGTCCTTAGGTCTGATATTAGCCCATATGCCTAATACCAGTCCATAAATTCCTCTCAGACTCACACAACAGATGCAATGATGCTGATTGCAGGAAGATCACAGGCCAGTGGATGGAAAGCCTTGTGGACCCAGTGGCGAAGCATCTCAGTGTAGTGTGGGTCTCCATATGGCTCCTCCATCTCCAGGGTTCTCACTGTCATCAGAGTGGCTCCATGCAGCTTGTTCACAGGAAGGTGACACAGAGGGAGAGTGTGGTCCTTTTCCCAGAAGAAAAAAAGGAAGTTCCCAGCATCCTCCTGGTGGGTGTTACCTTGAGACCTGATTGACAGGCTAAACTCCATCCCTTTGTTCAAGTTGACAGGTTATGTAACTGCCACAC
>NW_022111372.1:13402577-13407971 GCF_000313985.2 Echinops telfairi | reverse complement strand
ATATATATACTTTCTTCTACCTTCCTCTTTTTCTTTTTTCTTCCATCCTGCCCCACAATCATGATTACCTGTTAACCTGTTATTCACCTCGTGGACTTGCTGTAATCCGTCATTCCAGTGTCCATTTCCTGCTGGGTTCAATATCCCAGGACCTGAACCTGATTACCCAACAGGACTTATATGTTCAAGGAGTCCTCATCATTTGTGGCCGAATGACACTTCCTGCTGTCAGGGATGGAACAGTCTATTATCCCTGCCCCATCCTGCTTTTAGACTTTCAGTGTGGACCCCTTGTGAATATTGCCCAACAAGTTCAGATTGGGTGTCCAGCGATGCCCCCCAGTCAGAGGTCTATAATCGGGGTTCCTTAGGAGCTTCAAGGGTTTGCTTCCATTGCTGGTCGTGGCACTCCCCTCTTCCTTCATTTGCTCCCATGTGGTGGGAGAGATCAGCCACTGTCCCTGGTCTGTGTCTTTAGTGCTGTCCTCTGTAGCACTGTCATCTAAGGAGGGGGCAGAGGGAATATCATGCCTCTAGCTGGGGTCAGCCCTCTAGGATTGGTGCACCAGAATGAGCTCTACTTTATTTCTCCCTTTCCTGTGGAGACATAATCAACACCGGCCCCATGGGTAGATTAGAGCCCTGGTCCCCCATCTTTCTGTCCGCCTCGTCTGTCTGTGAGCCTTAAAGGCATATGGTGGTGAAAGGTGGGGCTAGATGTCCTTCAGCACATATCCCATCGGCATGTTCTTTATTCCTTCTTTTTTTTTTCCATGCCATATGCATCATTGGGGTTTGGTCTGACTCATGTCAGAATATCCGGTCCTTAGCCTGTATGTTATGGACATTTCCCCCTGTGGCTGGTCTGCTGTTTGAATTTACCTCAGTGGACTCATGTTGTACTTGTTATTTTGTGCTTGGCTAAATTCACTCAGCATATCATAGTTCAACTCTTTCCACAACATGAGATGCTTCATTTCCTCACTGCTTTTAAGGGATGTGTAATAATCCATTGTGTGTATATTCCAGAGTTTTTAATCTATCCATCATTAATGGAAATTTAGTCTGTTTTCAGTTCCTTGCAATAGTGAACTGCTGTGTAATGAACACTGGAGTGCAGATGTCTGTTCATAGTCTGTTTTTTACTTCTTCTGGTTATATGCACAGTAGAGAAATTACTGGGTCATAAACTGATAGTTAGGTTTATTGTGCCAACCTGGCCAATAGGAACATATGGGATTAATCAGGTAGCAGTTTGACAGAAAGGCAAAGAGATAAATGACCCTGCAAGGCCCACCCCCCTCTCTCTTGCTTTCTGGTGCTCAGACCACTGTGGTGCTGCTTTAGCTAGTTCTCTGCCTCAACCTGTGAGCTATACTACCAATGGGTTTAGCTAACCCATGGATCGTGTCTCTAGAGCTTGAGGCTCCTTGGAAACATGCTTCACCATGCTGGTACCATCATTTGAACTTGCAGCTGGTGGTTGCTGTTGCCTTGTATTGCTTGAGTTTGACATCCCACCTGGGCCTGCTTCACTAAGCTCCAAAGCTACTGACTGTTGCTGCTCCACCCTGCAGTTTGCTGCCTGTGGCAGAATCTGCCTGCCTTGCCCGGAAGAGGACTCCACTGTCTGCTTCCTTGACCTTGGACCCTGGCAGCCCATGTGAGTTGATGGACTTCCAGTATATTAACTGTTTCATGGAATTGGATTGAACTGAGCCCTCTGTAGTGCTGGATGGATTAATGAGCTGTTATATTCCTTCTTGCTGTTTAAACCTATCCTCTTATACATATATAATCATCAGTGTCCTGGTTTTGTTTCTACAGAGAACCCTGCCTAATAGATAAGGTAACTATATTTCCATCTGTTTTAATTGTCACCAAATCACTTTCCACAGTGGCTGTACCTATCTACAAGACCACCAGTAGTGAATAAGGGTTCCTATCTCACCACAGCCATCCTACATTTGGTGTTTTCTGATTTAGTGAATTGGGCTATCCTTGTGGGTATTATGTGGTATCTCAAGATTGTTTTGATTTGCATTTCCTGGATAGCTAAAGAATGGGAACATTTTCTCATAATGGCCACTGGTTTATTGGCCATTCAGGTTTCCTCCTTTGTGAATCTGCTATTCAAGACTTTTGCCTACCTCCTCAGTGTGTTATTTGTCTTTTTCTTATTATAATATTGCAAAGTTCTGTAGAATTTAGTAATAAGCCCATGGTCTGATATGTTGTTGCTAACTATTTCCAGTCCATGGGTGCTCTTGATGAAGGATTTCAATGTACAGAAATGTTTTATCTTTATTATGTCCCACTTGTCTATTTTAACTTCCTTTTTGTGTGTATCCTCCCTAGCTTCTGTTACCTATGTATTCCCTGCACTAAGGTTCTTAGTGTTGTCCCAATTCTCTCATTGATGTTTGTGATAGTTTTGGGTTTTACCTTGAGGTCTGTGATCCACATTGAATTTGTTCTTGTGGATGGAGTGAGGTAAGGGTCTTGCTTCAAATTCTGCTGGTAGATATTCTGTTTTCCAGGACCATTGGTTAAAGAGGGCATGGCTTTCCCATTTGATGTTTTTTTTGGCTATTGTTGAAGGTTAGTTGCCTTTATGCTGCTGAATTTATTTCTGGATATGCTGCTCCTGTCCATTGGTCCATGTATCTATCATTATACCTGTATCAAGCTGTTTTGACCACTATGGTATATAATATGTTTTAAAATCAGGTAATGCTAGCTCTCCCACTGTATTCTTCTTCTTTGTCAATTCTGGGCTTCTTCCCTTTTCATATATAGTTGGTAGTCAGTTTTTCAATTTCTTTGATAAAAGGTGCTGGTAATTATATTGAGATTGTATTGGACTTATATAGTGCCTTAGGTAGTATTGGCACCTTTACAATAAATATTGAGCCTTCTGATCTACAAACATGGAATATTCTTCCATTGTGAAGCTCTTGTATTTTTGTAATAATGTTCTGAAATTTTCCTCCTACAAACTTTTGTATTTTTGGTTAGATATTTCCCTAGATATCTCAATTTATGTTTGGTTATTGTGAAGGGTACTACCATCTTGAGCTCTTGTTTTGTAATCCCATCTGTTGTACATAGCAATCTGATTGACATCTGCTTGTTGATCTTATCTCCTGCCACGGTACGATATTCCTCTATCGAGTCCCCTCTCCTATTGTGGAGCACTTGGGTTTACAATATATGCAATCATATCATCTGTAAATATATACTGGAAATTACAATGGGCCATAAAGAAATTAAAAATTAATTGCATAGTAATATGAAGGCTTATACTCCACTGACTACAACAAACTGGAAGACATGGGAAAATACTTAGAAAAAAAGTCCCTCCCCAGATTATCCCACATTGATGTCAAGAACCGGAACACACTCACAGCAAAAGAAGAAATAGATAAGGTAATCAGGAACTACCAACTAAATAATGTCCTGGCCCAGAGGGCTTCACAGAATTCTACCAACCATTCAGGGAAGAGCTGACACCAATTCTAAAAAAGTTCTTCCAGAGCAAAGTAAAGGATAGCAAACTCCCAAACACATTCTATGAAGCTAGTATAACACCAATACCAATCCCAGGCAAGGATCCCACAAGAATAGAGAACTATAGACCGATATCTCTACTGAACATAGGCACAAAGGTTTTAACAAAATTTTGGCCAATAGAAAACAAAAATATATAAAACAAATATTTAATCATAATCAAGTGGGATTCATACCAGGTATGCAAGGATGGTTCAACATCTGAAAGTCCATTAACATTATCTATCACATTGGCAACAAAAAGGACAAGAACCATATGATAATATCAGTAGACTCAGAATAAGCATACAGCAACATTCAACATTCATTTATAATAGAGATACTCCAGAAGACAGAATTGAAAGGAAATTACCTCGATGTAATACAACAGCAGCTCTCAACCTGTGGGTTGCAACGCCTTTGGGTGTCCAATGCCCCTTTCACGGGTTGTCTGATTCATAGCAGTTGCATAATTTACAGTTATAGAGTAGCAATGAAAATAATTTTATGGTTGGGGTGTCACCACAACATGAGGAACTGTCTTAAAGGGTTGTGGCATAAGGAAGGTTAGAACCACTATAATACAAGCTATATATAAAAAATCAACAGCCAGCATTATAATCAATGGAGAAAAGACTACAACAATCCTACTGGAAAGGGGAGTGAACAATTATCACCCTTGTCCTAACTTTTGTTCAGCATTGTCCTGGAGGTCTTAGCTAATAACCTAAGGGAAAGGAACAACGTCAAATATATTTGTCTGGAAAAGAAGGTTTTCCTGCAATTTGTGATTCTGTTAATCCTTCAGAAGAACCTGGTTTTTACTACGTTGATTTTTGCTTGTTTTTTGTTTGTTTGTTTGTTTTTCCACTCATTTATCTCCACCCAGATTTTTATTATTTCTTTTCTTTTACTATTAGAGGGATCATTCTGCTGACTGCTATTATTACTCAAGGTTTTGTGATAGCGATTTGAGGATAAGTCTCTTTTCCTTCTTCATATGTACATTCATCACTATCAAACATCCTGTGATGACTGCCTTTGCTGTATCCCACGGTTTTGGTATGTTGTATTCTCATTCTCATTCGTTTCAAAAATTTTCCTAATTTCGTCTCTAATTTGGGCTAGTACCTGCTGATTTTGAAAAAGAAGGTTGTTCATCCTCTATGTATTTGCCCTTGTTTTTTAAATATTTATATGTTTGGTTTACAGCTTTATTGTGTAGTGATCAGAGAGGGAATCTGAGTGACTTCTATATGTTTGAATTTACTCAATCTAGACTCCTGTCCCCATAGGTGGTTTATTTTTGAATATGTACCATGTGCACTTGAAAATAAGGTATATATATTTTTATTTGGATGGAACTCTAAGTATGCCTCACAGTTAGAGTTGTCCAATTGCAAATTTTAGTTCTCTAGCCTCTGTTGAGCTTCTTTCCCATTGATCTATCTTTCTCAGAGAGCAGTGTATTGAAGTCACTTACTATGATTGTGATTTCTTTATCATCTTTTAAAAGATTTGATTGATGTGCTTTGTGGGTCTCTCTTTGAGTACGGATACATTTATTATGTTCACTGGCTCTTGATCTACTGATCACGTAAGCATTATATAGTGGCCGTCCTTATCTTTTGTTATATCCTGATTCCTGAGACCAATTTTGTTAGAGATTAGGATTGCTACTGTGGCTTTTTTTTTAAATTTCCATTTGCTTGGTATACTTTTTGTCTGTTTGTTTGTTGTTTTTTTAAAAATCATTTTATTAGGGGCTCATACAACTCATCACAATCTGTACATACGTCATCTGTGTCCAGCACTTTAGTACATATGTTGACTTCATCATTCTTA
>NW_022111372.1:13331164-13402477 GCF_000313985.2 Echinops telfairi | reverse complement strand
AATTTATAATTTATTATTATTTTATCATATCTTACCCCATCCAACGTCTCCCTCACCCACTTCTCCGCTGTCCATCCTCCAGGGAGGAGGCCACATGTAGACCTTGTCCCTGTTTGCCTGTTTTTGATTCACAAACCCATTTTGTCTGTAAGCTTAAGAGGTATCTCTTGCAGACAACAGATTTACCACTTTTCTTTTCTCATCCAGTCTGCTAGCCTTTTATGTGAACGGGTGAATTCAGATCATTGAGTTTCAGGTTGATTACATCCATCTGTGGATTATTTGCTGTCATATCATATCTTTGCATTCGGTATTTCCTACTTCCCTCCTTGGCAGTTTGCTGTGTATGTGTGTGGGTGATTCTTTCTTGCCTTCTTTTCACCGTTGGGTCAATGTCCCCTGGGGGATTATTTTCAGTGCCTTGACTGGATAGCATTGCACTGTATGGTGGTTTCATGGTTTTGCTCTGTGAACGTTGGTCTTCTCTCCCAAGTGAGTAGGCAAGAATTTTCTCTGGTGTTTGTTTTGTTGTTGTTGTTTGCTTGCTTGCTTTCACATTATCTGCATTTTTCCTTGTCCGGGAACACTCTTACGTCTCCATTGATTTTGATGGATAGTTTGGTGAGATAGAATTTTCATGGTTTCCATTGTTCTTTTTCAACTTTTGGAAGACGCTACTCCACTCTCCTTCTTTATGCTGTCTGCTGCTAATCCTTAGCATACTCTTATGTGAGTACCCTTATAGCTGGCTGCCTTTTTTTTCTCTAGCGGCGGCTCTTATGACTTTCTCCTTTTCTTCAAATTTGGGCAATTTGTCTACTATCGGCCTTGGTGTTTTCTTGGTTTAGTCTTATTGGTGCCTTCTCTGCTTCCTGGATGATAAACTGGTTCTCACTCATTAAATTGGGGTCGTTTTCTTCCAAGATGCCCTTGGTATTTTGGCAGTGAATTTCTTTGTTATAGCTTGTTGTGATATCCGGATTATTCAAATGGTCCTCTTCAGAGCATCACTCATTGTTCTCAGATTTTCTTCGGCTTCTTTGATTACCTTCTTTGATTGTCTTTCCTGTTGAAATCTGCTTTGCTATCTTTAAGATCACGGATATGGTTCCCTGTTTCCTCTAGCTTGTTGGTGAAGCCTCTTGCCTGGTTCTTTGATTCTGTTGCACCGTCCATAACTCTTTTATTTCCTTTGTTATGTGGACTCTATTTTTTCTGTTATTTCATCCTTTACTATATTGATTCCCTCATGCTTTGTATGAATCTAAGGAGTAGTCTAAATATTTCTTTCTGTGGCAATTCAACGTCTGCTTCTTCTATGAACGATGTTGTGTTGAGGTGCTCCTCTGGCATTGCATTTTGATTTTCTTGCTTTCTTGTAGAGATTGCTGCTGTGGGTTGGTGTCTGCATGCCATTCATGTGGAGCTAGGTGCCGTTTCCCCAGGAGTCCAGGATCCCTGCGTTACCTTTCTGAGAGGCTCTTTAAAATGATTCTAATGGCTACCTGTAGCAGTAGCGGGGCGGGGCTGCTTCTCTCTATCACTAGGGTTTTACCCTTTGCCTAGAGAGCTGGGATTACATCTTTAAAGGGCAGAGTGGGTAGCCCTCTCAAGCAGGGTGGGAGGGGTGCTTGTGGCAGTGAGGGTGGTGCTGCGGAAGTGGATCACCTGGGAACCCACAGCAGCGTGAGAGCTGTTGGCTGTGGAGAAGATACCATCAGCAGGTGGGGGCCAGTGGTGGTAGGCCAGCTACAAGTCTGGGTCAGGTCATGTTGCGGTTGGGCTGGGGTGGACCAATGGGGGGCCTTGGAGGCGGGCTGTGCCAGTGAGGTAGCTGCTGGCAGCTGCGGCATGGGGCCTGGCAACAGCAGGGAGTGCGCAGATGGCAGGCGGGGGTGCCAGCATGGCAGAAGGCAGGATGGCGTATTGGCAGCAGTGAGAGCACCGCGGAAGGCTGACAGGGGACCAGCAATGGCACAAAGTGCCTTGCCAGCATGGGGAGTGCCATCCGGGTACCAGGTCGCTGGAACTGCGCAGTGCATATGGAGGTAGCAGGTAAGGACAGCACTGTGGGGGAAGGTGTCAGAGAAGAGCGCTTGGGTGCCAGCGAGGGTGTCTTACAGTTACCAGACCCCCTACTCAGCCTCCTACTCTCCAAGCTCAACAATCACCAGGGAGATCCCAAGCAATCCCTTTTACCTCAGCGTCATCTTGCCAGAAGACCCACTATTTACAAAAATTAAATTCTTTTACTGTTAGTCTGCCTGCTACAAATCCTATCCTGCTTCTCAGTGTGCTTTCTGATCAGAGCGATCAGTGACTGCCTGGCGCCATCCATCCACCAGGCCAGGTGAATATCTCAGTCGCATATGGAATTCAACTCCCTGGAACTATTAAGCTATTTGGATGCCAAGCAAGAAACTATTAATTACAAGCCATAATTAGAATCGACTGGATGTGAAGCAGAGAGATACACAAGGAACCCCTTTCCAAATCATCTTAGAAATCATCTAAAAGACAAACCAACAGAATAGCAAGATGAGCTAAGAATCACACACTGTAATTAATAGATAGATTGCATTAACTGCATTATCTTAACTTCCTGTTAAGTGTTAATTGGAGACAAGCAGAGAAGAGGGGAGATAACTAGCACATGCATATGCATAGCAAGCCTAGGTAATATCCCATAAGCCCAGCCTACTGGCGCCAGAAGTCCTGACAATTGAATGCACTTTGAAGAACAATTGTGCACCCACCCAATTAACGTTGTTATTGTTAGGTGTATTGTATTTGTTTTGATCCATACTGATGCCATATACAAAGGAACAAAACACTGCCCAGTCCTAAGCCATTCTCAAAATTGTTCTTATGTTTGAGCTCATTGTCACTGCCATTGTGTCAGTATATCACAGAGGGTTTCCTATTTATCAAATAGTTACAGATAAATATTTTCTGATAATTAAAATAAAATATGATTATTAAAAGAACAAATATTTAAACAAGGAAGAGGTTAGGACTTAAAACTTAAAAGTCTTTTGTGTTAGAAGAAGTAGAAGACAGCTATACCTAGAGTATTGAACTATTGGTGGACAAACTGACTTAGTACATCAATGCCCTACTTGTTGTATTAAGAGATATATCAATCTGGCTGATCTTTGATTTACATGCTCATTGAATATGATTGAAATTTGCATAACAACTAACTTCCATTGTTTGCGTAAATAGCATTGAGCCACGTAAGAACTTATTTCATACAAGTGAATAATTTAAGTATTGCAATATGTCTAGCCTTGCCTTGTCCAAATCTCTATCAACAATGTTTTAAAAATTAGTACCAGGGGATTATCAATGACACTATTAATAGAATATGCTTATGCTCCAGAGAGATGATCGATAAGATTCTACACCATAAATTAACAAAGAGGTCTCAAAGGGGAGTCAGAGACAGATAAAAACATAGACCCAAGAATGGATTTGGTGTTCACATTAAATCCTAGCTCCAATTTAAAAACAATTAGTTCTTACAACATGTTCTTGCTTGATACTCGCCCTCATGAAAGAAACACAAAAGATAAGGGTGCTAAAAAAGGTGTACTAAAGAAATTGGATGAATAGCATCTGAGGTCTGGAAGTAAGGTGACCAGATTTTAACATTCGTAAAGCGGGACACCATTGACTGGGGGGCAGGGGGGGGGTGTTCTTGATTAAAAATTTGGTCTATATGGAGCAACAAAATTTCTAGAACACAAAAATAGTATTGTAATATATATTTTTAAATTTCAGCATAAGTACAATTTACAAATATAATACATTAAAAAATTATGTATAGTATTATTTTATTCTTTGGCATATATCTCATTTGAGTGAATTCTTTTTAGTAGATTGCTATCATTGTTTAAAAGGTCATGAAATTTTTCACAAGAATTATGTTAAATTATATTTCACACATCAAATGGCTTTCAAAGTCTCAACACTTATTTGTGAATTTTCTGATGTCCACACTTTATTTACCATAGAAAAAAACACATTCAGTCGCAGCATTAGTTTCTGGTAAGGACAGCACGTATTGCACAATTTTTAGTGCATTATTGTATGGAACATAGTTTGTTTCAAAATGATGAAATATTTCTAAGCATTTGCTCCCTATTGTGATTTTTGCTGATGCCCAAAATTTAACCTTTTCCTTATCAATACATTTTTTAATAATGATACCTCATTAAAAAGATCATTTTCAGAAATATTGCTACATGGAAAATTTTGAGTAATATGATCGAATGATTTTTGCACATCATTCCAGTACTGTCTGCTAAATTCAAGAAAATGTATGTATTTATGAAATAAATAAATTACTTACTTAAATTATCTGAATAGCTGATTTGCTAACATCACTTGTTTAACTAGCACTAGCACGCAGTACGTTGTGTATTGTCTGAGAGACAGTTACAAAATGTTTTCGTCATTGCCACTGCCAAAAAATGCCATTGTTCATTAAGTCCAAACAATCGTGGTCGAATTCTAACAACTGATCAACAATGTGAACTTTGATAAGCAGTTTTCAATAATCAGTTCTCAACAATTATTTGTTATTATTAAAGTTTAACATTATAAAATTAACAAAAATAATATAAAACTCATATCCTGGTGAAATAGCCACATGGCAGCCGAAAACCGTATATTCCCTTCCCGTTCTCCCACCATTCCCTAGCTAGTCGTTCATTCTTTCCAAAAATTGGGACTTTTGTAAAACGCTGCAGGACGCGGGACAAATTGTTAAAAATTGGGACTCTCCCGCCAAAAGCGGGACATCTGGTCATCTTATTTTAAAGGCTGGTTGCCAAATAAGCAGCCATCTACATGAGATGTCAACTAAGTCCACATGAAAGAACCACACGAAGATACGTGACACAAAAATTCTAAATGATATAATCAAAAACAGAAGGAAGGAATTCTATTAGAACTTAAATTGTGAGATTCTGTTTTGCAGAAGGCTATGGATAATAGTGGAAGCCCAAGATGCATTTGTGAGATTTACACAGAATTATGCCTCCTCTAACCATATTGAATGGTTTTCCTCTAACCATTTTGAATGATAGGAATACGCTAGTTACCAAACATAGAATATTGGAGAGATGACTGTAGGACATAAAAGTGATAGACCTGACTTGAATGGTTAAAACTTTATCACATGATCCCCACTGTGATGCACTTTGGCCTCTTCTGGTTTTTCTCTGTGAGTGCTTTTTTCTTCTTCTTCATATTGCGGTTTATCTGTGAAGCATTTTGTCACTGTGGGCATACCCCTCTGCAATCTTTGCTATGTGTTTGTCTATTTTGTGGTCTATGAAACCCAGGATTGAGGAACCTACAGAGACAGCAATTAGAATAAGGGTTCCTGGGGGCAGAGGGTAGAGTGAGGGAGGTGGGGTGTGTGTAAAGGAGAGCTGATATCAAGGAGTTCAAGAAGGGAGAAAATATTTTCAAACTGATTGTAGTAGCAATTTTGCAATACTGTTTGATGTAATTGAACTATGGAATGGTATGACATCTGTATTAGGTTCCAATAATTGAATTTAAAAATTTTAAAAAGGAAATGATTGGAGCTTTTCATCATGTAATGACCATTGAAATGGTAAGGATGGTAAAACAGCTGACTTATTAAATGAATACTTAAAAATTTATTATAAAGAATCACATTAGTAGGTTATGAACTAAAAGAACATTTTATTTAATATATCTTGTGTTAATTTTTAAAGGATCTGCTTTTCCAATGACCATTGTTACTTCGCCTTTGGCAAATTTGATGACAATAACATAAAAATCTTTATATTACTTTGTCTATCTCACATTGTATTACAAATGAAATGCAAAAAAAAAAAAAAAAAAACCAACCCAGAAATAACAAAAAAAAAAATCTACAGTAATTTCAATAAATTATTTGTGACTTCATAAGATATACAAACTGAAATATTTTAACTTTCTTGATAATATGTAATACATGTGCAGTTCACACATTTTTGAAAGTGCAGAAAATTAAGTAGAGAAGATAAACAATATTTTAATCTCATTAACCACTGATTACCATGATGACATGGAAAGTAAACACACAAAATTTTGATGCGCTAGTGAAACAAAATGTCAGGAAAATGGTCCATCTTATGGAGTGTTAAGGTGTATGTGTAAGGAGTGTTGGTGACACTGTGGGATAGCTATCGGACAGCTAATCACAAAGTCTATGGTTCAAATCCACCCCACACTCTGGAGGAGGAAGATGAGGCTGTCTGCCCCAATAAAAATGTGTAGTTTCAGAAACCCTACATAAGATAACTGTGGGTTGGAATCTATTCTACAGCAGTGAGTTTGAGTGTGTACATATGCAATGGATAAAAACAGTGAAGCAGCAAAACAGGGTTGTCCAATAAAGGGTTCATTTTATAAAGCCATTATTCTTTTAGAAATTTGGATGTTTCACAGAGAACTTTGGAAAAGTCCGACAAGAAATTTTTAGTTAGAGGAGAGTCAGGATTTCTGGTGGTACAACATTATATGACTCACTGCTAACTTAAAGATTGTCCGTTTGAGCCTACTGACTTCTCTCAGTGAAAAGACCTGGTGATCTGCTCAGTCCAGATTGCAATGTGAAAAACCTAACAGGGAAAGTGCTACAATACTATATTGTATTTGAATCCACTTCACAGCAAACAAACAAACAAACAAACAAACACAAGAGGAAACAATCAGAATGTGAATAAACATAAGGAGGTAGAATTAGGGTTTTAATATCATATGTTCGGATCTTTCAAATGTATTCCGTTATTAGAAATGATTCATTCCAAAGGAAGTCTAAATTCCTAGTGACTGAAATCACAAATTCTAGTAATATACAACCTATTATATTCATGAGGGCTCCAAATATTGCTTTCACATTAAAGAAAAACAGAATGAATATGAGATCTCTTTCCTGTGGGCCCATATAAATAACCACCACCCACCCCACCACCCTTGAAAAAAATTGGAGGGGTGGGAATTGTAGTTCTCAAGGTATGCTGGCCTACAGTCTCAATTGCTTCCCCCTTGGAGTGTAGAAAGCTGAAATTTTAACACAAATTCTGTTTTAGACTTGCTAGAATTAGAATCTAAGAAAAATGTGTATACATTTTATTAGAAAACTTGTAATTAGCAAAGATGGAAGTGACAAAAGATTTTTACAGAACGATGAACCTTATGCGACTTTTAGAGTATGCTTAGCCAAAAAATAAAATGTTGTTTCATGAAAAGTAACCCAGATGCTTAAAACATTTATCCAAAAAAGGTAGCCTTATGTGGTAGATATAGAAAAATTCTATATTGCTTGTACTTGACTTCTCAGAGAGAATGAACAGAAGATCAAAACTTCACAGGAAATGTAATGAGGAGATGTGTCATGTATAGCGAAAACCCCATTTAATTGCAAACACAAACACTTTATCAAATGATAGCATCTAAGGCATGCAACTAGAAGCAAAATTCACAAACTGGAACTTACAGAACATGATTATGTGGTTATATACAATATATTTTTCCACCTGGAGCAAAGACATAAAGCTAAGGGGGAAAATGGCACTCAGAAATATTTCACACCTAGATTATCACAATTTTATTTTGATTTTATATCAATAAAAAGACCCATCATGTATGAGAATGAGAGAGTCTATTTAAGGAAATAAATGTCTATAAATAATATTTTTTAGATATGTTTCAAAAAAGGCATACAAAGAGAATTTCAGGGGCAACTGAGTTTGAATATTCTTCATCCAGTTATAACGTTTACAAAAAGTCAAGATTAAATTGATTTTCAAAAAAAATTATTCCCACAACCTCACATTTAATTATTTATTGCCTGGGTTTTCTAATAGTAGGGAAGATCTACCAAGTGGGCCATGTAATTTGTTACCTTTCATATCTTTCTCAATCATTACTTCTTCTGTTATCTGTTTAGTATTCCTATTTCAAAGTAAGTGTACAGAACCAAGAACGTTCAGTTGCAATGCCAAGTGTGTGTGTGTCGGGGTGCGGGCTGGGGGTGGTAGGGTGGGGAGTAGGGGAGAGTTAGATATTTAGAGGAAAGAAATCACTTAAACCAGATAGAGTTCTTTGTCATTTAATGTTTATGGCACATTCCGTAAAATAAGGCATTGTGCAATTTGGATATTGTGTGAAGATAGTGCTACGCAGAGAGAGTTGTGCAAGACAGTCACAGGTCCAAGCCAAGACACTGAACTCCAAGGGATTTTGAAATAATTTTGGTCCACCCCTCTATGGTCATGTCGGTGTCAGAGGGTTGTGCCTGTACCCTGCCTAAACATTGTGAGTCTCGCCAGCCGCTTTTCTTAGTCCTCCTCCTACCACCACTGATGCCTAAACCACTGCTTGGGAACCACAGCCTCATCGCCCCAGCCATGGCCTGGAGCATTAGGAATGTACAGCACTCAGGCCAAATGGGACAGCACCCTCAGGTGGACTCCTGAAACCAGCATGGCAGGAGAGGTAGGGGTGGCTACCTTTCCCTCTGATGCCCCAGGTCAGTGCAGTTGCAATGATCCCCGGTCCAAAGAGCTAGTAGTCCCAGATCGCATCTCTCAATCTCTGTACAAAGCAAAGTATGTCTTGCTAAATTCCGTTCTTTGCTAAATTGCATTCTTTAGTTGGGATTTTTAACTTTTATTATAACCTTATGACAAGAGGAATACATATGTAGTAACGCATGTCTTGAATGGGTATTAAGTGATATGCATCTACAGTAAGAAAATATATGACAAACCCAGATTGAAGATCATCCATTAAAATAGCTAGGTGAAGTAAAAATTAAAATATGTAGTAGCCATTTTTAGGCATATACACTAAACTGTAGATTGCTAGACATGAGCAAAACAAAAGATGTCATACTAAGTTAAAGATACAAAGGAATAGCAATAGGAATTTTATTGTGTAAAACAAATATAAAATTAAAAATATAATTAAAATTATAATATATTTAAAATTACAAAAAATAATATATAAATAGTTGTGTTCATATTATATTTTAAACCAATATAATATAAATATATCTCATTATAATAATAAAATATATTATAATATAATTTTAAAAGACTACTTTTATTTATACTTTTAAATCACTATTTCAATGAGGCTACAACAGAATTCAAAGAGTCTTTAAGCAGAGTGGTTAAGTGCTCTACTATTAACTGAATGGTCAGTGATTGGAAATGACTCAGCACTCCACAAAGGGAAAAAAAATATGGGGATTTGCTACTATAGAGATTCTATTTTTTAAAATCATATGAAGAAATCCAATATGGCCTACTATATAAACCTCTTCTATCTCAATTGGTTGCTGAGAGTCTGAATAAACAGAATGACACACACAACAGAACGCAGCTTCTTAGAACTCACATATTATTAATGAAGTAAAATCCAGGTTCTTCAGATTAAACAGATTATGGAGAGCAAACTGGAGAAAGTTTGCATAGTCTTTAGGACTTTTTAATGGGGAAAATATGGTTTTCCATTTTCATTGAAAACATAATCACTTATTTTTACTTTTAGAATTCAAAATATTCTAAATTCTGAACTATTGATATAGATTTTCATTTCTTATAAAGATATTTTACATGCTACATTTCACTGAACAAAAACTAAAAATCAAATTCACAAATTACTGAGAGAGAAATGAAGGTGTAAAAGAGAGAATATGTACAACACACTGAAATCGCTCTAGGGTTTTGATTATTGATGTTAGGATTGCCATGAGTCTTAACTAACTCAAAAACAATGAACAGCAATGATAAATAAATAATTACTCATTTCATATCTTATATAAATTTAGACATTAACACTCAATTTAAAAAGTAACCTATTTTATTGTATCTTAAAGTATCACGCAAGATATAATCCAAATAAAAAGTGACATCAAGTGGTTTTCAACATATAGCAAGTCTTTAGGGTGGGGAGAACTTCTGCTGTGAATTTCCAAAACTGTGATTGTTTACTAGAATAGAAAACCTTCATCTTTCTCCCATGGAGCTGCTGATGGTTTTGAACTGGTAATCTTGTGGATAGCTGCCCAAATCATAACACTATGCCACCAGGGCTCCTGAACATATAATTACTAGTTCTTGTATATATACACAACAACACGTATGCCCACTGCCATTGAGGGACACTACAAGGCAGAACAAAATAAAATATAACTGCTCCTGCAGGTTTTCAAGAGTGTAAGTCTTTATAGTAGCAACTTCATCTTTCCTCTATAGAGTTGCCGGAAGATTTGTCATGCCAACCTGGCCATGAGGAATCCAATGCTTAACACACCGCACAATAAATTCGTTCTCTATACTTTCTATACCTATATGAAAGGGCTTCAAAAAGTACTAGGAAAAATGGAATTGGAAGCTAAAAATATAAACACATATATAATATAAATAATTCATTTTATGTGCTATGTAATACATTTGACTCATTGAAAAGTAATGATTGAATTACCAGACTAGTTCTGAGATGATATCAATAACACAATGCATGAAGAAAGCAAAAGATCATTAAAAGACAAGAAAGAATCAAAGTGAATATCAGAGGAGAATCTTACACTTGTTCTTGAACATAAAGAAGCTAAAGCAAATGGAAGAAATTAAGAAGTAATTAAGTAAAAGATTTGAACAGAAAATCTCAAAGGGAAGCTCCAAAAGGCAATAAACAGTATCACAAGGAAATGTGTAGACCTGGAGTTAAAGAGCTGAAATGGAATCACACTCTTAGCATATCTCAAGCTGAAAAACTGCGGGGGGGAAAAATCAAGTTTCAATTTTTAACTTTGAATGATTTGATGGGCAAACTATTGAATGATAACAGAAAGATCAAAAGTCTATGGAAGGATTATACACGATCACTGTAACAAAAATAACTAGTTAACATGTAACTATTTCAATAGATGGTATTGAAGAAGCTAATATTTTACTGACATCATTAGCAAAAAATAATGCTTCAAGAAGTAATAGAGTAACAAAAAAAATGTTTCGACAAGCTGATGAAGCACTGGAAACATGCAATCTCTTATGCCAGGAAAATTGGAATACAGCTACTTGGCTAACCAACTAATAGAAATGAATATTTTTAGCCATTTCAAATAAAGGTTACCCAACAGAATATAGAAATTAATGGACAGTATCATTATTATCATACATATGTAATATTTTGTTAAAGAGCATTCTATTACAATTTGTAGCAGTGCATTGACCAGGAATTGCAAAAGATTCAAGCTGGATGCAGAAGAAGACACACTAGAAGGAATATCATTGCTTCCATCAGATGACTTTTGCCTGAAAGGAGAGAATATCAGAAAATAATTTTTTCAAAGACTCTCAATTATTGTAACCTAAGAATCATCTTTTGAAGGATGAGGAATAAAGATCATTTCATTGAGCTCATGCAATACCTGTATATGGACCAGCACGAAGCCCTTCTGACAGAATAAGGCAATAGTGAGCACTTCACAATGAGGAAAGGTGTGCATCAGAGTTGTATCCTTTCACTACACTGATTCAATGTGTATACTGAAAGTACTCACAGAACTAGCCTATATAAAGAAGGATTCTTCATCAGGATAACAAGTTTTATTAGCAACCTGTGATATGCAAGGGGCACAATTTTCATGATAAAAAATGGGGAGCATTGAAGAGTTTTCTGACAAATAACAAAGATGGATGCCCCCTGTGTGGACCCCTGGTAGCTTGGATCGTAGCCTTTGGGCTACAATCCTCAAGACCAGCAACTTGAAACCTCAGGAGAGGCAGGATTTCTACTCCTATAAATAGTTACAGTCTGGAAAACTAAAAGGGGATTTTCTACTTTGCCCTATGGTGTTGCTATGATTCAGCAACGACTCGATGGCAGGGAGCTTGGTTCAGGTTTGGTATGACTACAGCTCAGTATAAAGAAAACCCAAGTCCACACAACTGGACCAATAGATAACATTTCAATGAAAGACCTACACACCGAAAGGGAAGAACATCTTGGGTATTTTTCAAGTTGAAAGAAATGGACAGAATGGAAGAAAAATTTCAAGGATTCTATAATATTCATTAACATTAAAAAAATTTAAAAAGCACTGTCTTTGACTTGATTCCCACTCATAGTGACTAAGGAAGCTTCACTAGAATGTGGAAAGACTATGCAAATTCACTGTTCCAAAAAGAAGTGGTTGACACTCACTAATTTCAGTGGGTAGCATATACTCAAGGATCCATGGAATAAAAGGATGAATGCCAAGTTGCAATGAAGGCATTGGTGAAAAACAAGCCTCCAGGATTTGATAGAATACCAGAAAAAAAAATAGTATAACAGATGCAGCTGTGGAAGCACTCACTGGTCTAGGCCAAGAAATTTTAAAGAGAGCTATGTGGCCAATGAACTGGAAGAGTTCCATAATCATACCATTTCAAGGAAAAGTGATTGAGCAGAATAAATAAATTATGGTATAATAAGATTAATAACAGATGTAAATAAATTTTAGCACAATAAAATTCAAATACTGTTTCAGCAGGTCATCCACAGGGAGATTACAGAAATTCAAGTCAGATTCAGATTTGATCATGGAATGAGATGGAGCTTGCCTGAAAGCCTGTAGTACCAGAAATATACTATGTAAAGTCATTTTAATATGTGAATCATAGTAAACTATGTTTAATGTTATGAGGAATGAGAATCATTGAACATTGTTTGTCCTCATTAAAACTTCTTCATAAACCAAAGGTAGTAATCTGAACAGAGCAAGGTAAAGAAAACAAAAGTCCTCATAAGGGGTTTAATAAGCAACTTAACCACAACTGGAGAATATATTAATATCCTTTAGAGGATATTATTCACTTGGATCTATAATCAACAGCCATTGAAATCAACTGATGTATTGCATTAGACAAATAAGTTGCAAAATAGCTCTTACAGTATTTAATAGAAAGTATGTTACTTTGAAGAATAAAGTGTGCATAACCCAAGCCATGGTGTTTTCGATGGCCCTCATGTGCATGCAAAAGCAGGATAACGAGCGGGGAAGAAAAAAGAATTGATGCCTTTGGAATGGGAGAATATTAAATATGCCCTATATGTCCAGAAGAACAAACAATTCTGTGTCAAAGGGAGTACAGCCAGAGTATTCTTGAAAGTGAGGACAGAGACTGACTCCAGTTCTTTGCCATCAGAGACGACTAAGGCTTGGTGAAATGGAAGGCCAGAAAAAGATGAATACTCTCCAAGGAAACTGTGGCTTCAACAATGTGTTCAAACGCAGCAACAATTGTTGGTATGGCTCAGGGAAAGGCGGTTGTGTGCTCTTTTGTGTGTAGCGTTGCTATGAGACAAAACTGACTGAACGGTATCTAGCAACAACACAGTTACCTAAAGAAAATAGAGGTCTTAGAAAATAATTCATATAAAATATATATTTATACAATTGAACTCAGTTATTATAAATATAAATATATAACCAACACAGCTTTCATCTATAGGTTTTCTGTATGCATTTGAATTGAAATATTTCAAGAACAGTATTGTATTAATGATGAAGATATACGAAATACCAATCATTTTAAAGAAAAATGTTTAAACTGGGTGGTGTTTGCAAAAAGTAAGATTGTAGGAGTTGACAAAATACCAACTGAGATATTTCATCAAAAGGATACAACCCTGAATATACTCATACAACAATGCCACGAAAATTGGAAGAGATTCACATAACTACACATTTCATGAAGCCTAATCCAACTTCTGGAATGTGAAAAATATTGAACATTATCATTAATACCCCCAAAAGTAATGGTTTGATGAAGATCATTCAAAATGGTTGCAACAGTACATCTTTAGAGGGCTGTGGGAAATTCAGTTAGATTCAGAAGGGAATATAAAATTAGGAATCTCATTTCTGGCTCATGTCACATGACTCTTGTCTGAAAGCAGTGCATACTAAAAGAACATTTAGCAGTTTTTTTATTGACTTTAGACAAATATTCAGCTGTGTGGATAATAAAATTATAGAAAACATGAAGAAGAGTGAGAATTTGGCTCGAAGGATTTAATGATGATCATTGTGATTCTTTAGAACCTGTTCATAGACCAAGAGGCAGCCATTTTAAATTAACAAGCTATTTGGAAATAACAAGAGGATAAGGCATGGTTTAGAATCAGGAAAGGTGAGTATCAGGGTTGAATTCTTATGTTAGACAGGGTTCTCTAGAGAAACAAAACAATATATATAACATAAGAAATAGTTTATTAATTCATAAAACAGTACAAATGGCTCAGTGCAACTCAATTCCGTGAGACAGCTAATACACTGGCAGTCCTTCAAGTCATGAGGGCTGCTGAGTAGTCCTCTGTAGAGCAACTCAGACTATCTGGCCACAGACAGCAAACAGCAGGGCAGGTTACCAACAGTCAACTAAATGACAGGGTCTGACAGTCCCCAGTGGCAAAGCAGGTCTTGAAGGAATCTCAAATTACAGCAACATAGTCCACAGGTTAGGTGTCTCACAGAGAGTGTAGCTTGCAAATTGAGGCAGAGAACAAGCTAAGGAGTCACATGCTGGTCCGATCATCAAAGAACAAGAGACAAGAAAGGCGAGGCTCCCAAAGCCATTTATCTCTCTGCCTTTCAATTAATCCCACGTGTTCATTGGCCATGTTGGCACAATAAACCTATCACAATTATTTAATCAGATTATGCTATGCAAGTGATCTGACAAGCTCTGACAGAAGTATTAGAAGAATATTCATTAACAACCTGTCATATTCAGATGGCACAACCTTGTTGCTGAAAGCCAAAAGGACTTGACACGTTGCTTTTAAAGTCAGAAACCACAGCCTTTAATATTGATTATATCTCATGCTAAAGAAAACAAAATATTCTCCCAACTGAAATAATAAGCAACAGCAACATCTATGGAGATAACATTGAAGCTGTCAGGGGTTCCATTGTACTTGATTTGCAATCAACAAGCATGATCAGGCTAAGTAATGCACACGGGAGACCAAAGAACAGTTGATTCATTTGACTTACACTGATGCCAAAACCTCAACCATTCAGACTTGCAGCATTAGTTTACATATTTGGAAATATTCTTTGGAGAGATGAGTCCCTGAAGAAGGGCACCATGCTTATCAAGTAAACAGTCTTATAAAAAGAGGAATATCAGTGGATTGACACAATAGCTGCATATGGATTTGACAATGGATTCAAAAATCAGAACTGCGGTGGGGACAGTCCAGGAGCTGGAAGTGCTGTGTTCTGTTATACATTGTTGATAATGACTTGATGGCAACTACAACCAGGCCTTGTAAGTGAAAGTTTATGAATGAATACATTTGCATAAACATAATAGATAAAATATTGAATAAGTTAAAGCTATACGGTGTTAGCCTATTGTCCCATTTTGATATTTAATTAAAAAGCTTTATTAAATTTTACTAATAGTTATACAATTGCTAATAAAAATTTGCTACTTTTAGGCGATGTTGAAATTAAGACAGTATTGCATGAACAGTGGTCTAAAAGTGTAAAGAATTATCCAGGGATAAGCAGATGGATTCTGGGCTCCCATTTAATTCTAATCCTAATCCCCAAATAGTTCTTATAACATGTCTCTGCTCAATACTCACCTTCACTATGAGGTCACAGAAGGAAAGGGTGTGTTTACAGCAAGTCTTGGAAAGAAAGCAGATGGTGCCCAGCTATCAATTGGAATAGTGTCTGGGCTTTTCACAGTTTATAATCCAAACAAATAGCCATGTAAACTAGGCATCAAATAAGTCCACAGAGAAGAAGCACACCCGCCTACGTGATCCAAAGATGACAGTAACAAAATCCAAAAATGATGAAGGGAAAACACCATAGTTTAAATTTAAAGACCCAATTTGTAGAAGGCGATGGAGGGCAGTTGGCACACAAAATCCATCTGTAGAGTGTGTGGTCAGATTGGGCCTCTGGCAGATCCCCTTTAATCATAGGGAGAGACTCAAATAGCTTTACTATTAGTCAGATATTTTGTAAAGTTGATTATGGTAAATTAAACCATGGCACAATATGATACTTTGTCGGTTGACCTTTCTCTTGACCAAAACTGAGTTGGCTCTATGATCAAATATTTCTTAATTGCTCCAAGAAATTAATTTTTTTGGCTTTTAAAATATTTTTGGTGTTTTTTTTCTTTTTTACTCTATATTTTTATCTTTATATTATTATTATTGTTGTTGTTTTCTCCTTTCTGTTTCATTTTGGTTTTGTTTTTCTGTTTCCATTAAGTCTCCCAGTTTAGGAAGCAAAGAAGGAATAGAGGCATAGAGACAATAACTGATGCAGTGGTATATCAGGAAGAGCGGGGAGCAGGGGGGGAGTGGGGGAATTAGGTCAGAGAATGTGGGAAGCTGGAGAGAGCATTAACGCTGATTGTGATGATGTATATACAATTCTTTACAAAAAATGTTTAACTACAGAAGTGTATGATAGGTGAATATCATATCAAGAAAAATACTAAACCCAAACAAAGAGAAAGAAAGCAAACTTGCCCTCTGGCTCTCATGGGCAAAGGAGGAGGAGTCTTTGCTTAGGTGGCATGAGTTCATTGAAATTGCCGTGGAGCAACTTGGAGAACAAATGATGGTTGTACAACATGAAGAGTCTAATCAATGACACTGAATTATACACATGTAGAAGTTGTTGAATTGATGAAAGTTTTGTTGTATATATTTTTGCCAAAATGGAAGAAAAATACATGAATAAAAATGACTATGGAGAATCAGAAAATATTCTAAAATTGATTGTGGTACAGATTGTACAACTCTACTTGGTATGGTCGACCTGTTGACTTGTATGATGTGCACGAAGTGCCAATCAAGCTGTTTAAAACACAATTATCCAACTGTCTCAGAATTATTTGGAACACTGATCACAGATTGCGTGTCTTAGGATCTTTTTAACAGCTATTGTATCAGAATTCATAGGCACTGAGTGTTCAGGTCTTCATTTTTAAAACACACAGAGCAATTATTATGAAATATACAAATTGGGGGCTACTGTTAAATTTCCTGAATTAACAAATTCTGATACTGACAACTCTAAAATTGGCTTAATGATTTTACTTATCATATGCATTATTGTATGAATATAATATTTTAGATTAAATATGTTGCTTAGCAATATAATGACGCATATCATTTCACAATGCATTTAGCCATATATTTAAATATTGCTTTTAAACTATGAAAGAAGGTTTTTTGTTTTATACACACACAAATAACTACATATCTATTTGTCTCAGATGGCTATTTCTTTTCTTCGACATATCATTTCTAGTTTCTTTAGTTGATGTGATATATTGGACTTTTTCTTAAATAACAAATATGCTAGAAATTCAATAAATCCAGAAAGAATGACACTCGTGTAGCATGTCTAATCACTAGTCTATGAAATACATTTTATAAAACCAACAATTTGCACAGTTCTGATTTTTCAAAAAGCTTCAGTTAGGCATTTTCCATTTTATGTTTTTACAGAAAGTGATTTTTAAAAATTCATGGTTGTTATGGTAATCCTATGTTCACATATGTTCACATGACACACTGTACTTGAATACTAATTTAACAATATGCATGAAATTTGGTGTGTATACTTTACATAATCTCATGTTTATAAAAACAATTTTTTGAATTTCAGGAAGACATTGATAAATATAGAACTGCTCTGGTTTTTATGTATAAGATTGGGTAATAAGAAAAATTTTAATTTCTTTCCTAGGTATGCTCTTACTAGAAAATGTAGAAAAGTCCCTGCTGCTAAAAATGAGATTATTATCTTATAATATTTATTATTGATTATTGCTATATGTTTTTCTATTCAGATACTGAGCCAGGTCTTCCCTTAATACTGTGGAAAGCTCTGGAAATAAGATGCTCTGGTAATTTTTAAATATGTTATCGAAGTATTTGCTTCCCCTTTTACTAAGAGGTGGGATTTAATTTCTTCTTTCTTGAATATAAATGATCCTAAGCAGCTCACTTTTATCAAATAGAAAGTAATGATGCTGCCAATTAAGGTCAGAGGGAACAACAACAACAGAGAACAAAAAAACACTTTTGTCTGGCCTCTTTTTGGATTCTCACCTTTGGAGTCCTAGCTACCACTGATCCATGATGATGTCACTAAACAATAAGGAAGTCCAAAGTAACGCAATGATTGGGTCTCTCTGGTGGAATCACAACACTAACGGTGAGAAAAATGCCTGTGCAGCCTCACATGCTTCAGCTACCCATCACGACCACCTTCTCCTTCCTCTACAATCTCACTACCACCACACAAGAAACACTGACTCACAATTTTCCCGCTGTACTTTTCCAGAATCCCTGAGAAACATGAAAGACGATACATATTTGTTCAATAACACTATGTTTTGTATCTGATATGCAGGACTGAAATGGTGCAAACTCTCTTAGGAAGATGAGGTCTTTATATCCAGGTCTTCCACTCCTTTAAATATACCCTACCCTAATAAGGTGCTGCAAGCATGGAAGCATGGTTTGCTTGTCAAAGTGCAAACTAAATGATGTGCCCAACTGGGGTAGTTCTATAAATGTTTGTCAATTTGAGAGGATTGTGAGTGAAGGGGTGGAGTCTAGCCTGTCAATCAGGTGATAGCCAATCAGGCCTCTGTGTGGCCATGGCCTTCCTCCGAGAATTCTGGAAATTGCTTTATTTCCTTCTTGAACATGAGACTCTCTCTCTCCTCACTCCCTGAGAGATGCTCTACTGACAAGACACATGGCACTACAATGATAGACCCTGTGCCCTGGGAACTGAAAGAGCCACATGGAGACCCCTGTCAGTGCTGAGATGCTTCTACCACTATTGGATCCACAAGGCTTTGTACCCACTGGCCTGTGATCGTCCTGCATTTGGCATCATTGCATTTGTTTCACATGTCTGAAGAGGACTTTATAGATTAATATCAGACATATGGGCTAATACCTGACTTATGGACTTAATATGGACTGGGCTGGCATGTTTACTCAATATGCAACTGTTCTTGCACATAAAGGTCTTTCTTATACACATATGAATTTCCATGAATTTGTTTCTCTAGACTACCAGGACTAACACATTATGGTACCTGGGAGTGGGGTACTACAGAAACAAATCATACAGTTGGAGCGTGGATGTTTGTTTGACCTCTCCCTCATGGTAGTGTTTCTCCTTTGGCTAGCCAGAAATCAGATATGCCCATGCCGTTTAATGGGTAGTTTTCTGGAAAGAATATGGGAAGTTAAAGTTTTGATTATTTTTTTTGGTTGTAGTCTTTGGTTATTACTGTGTGAAATGGCAAAAATGAATGTTATTAATATATATTCTTAGCTTAGGGGTAGAAATCACCCCATGAATTTCTCAGAGACCATGCTGATTAAGAGAATAGCTGACCACTGGAGATCCCTTTGCAGAGGGGTCTCAGGGAGGAGACGAGCCAGTCAGGGTGTTATGTAGCAACGATGAAAAACACAACTTTCCTCTAGTTCCTAAATGCTTCCTCCCTGCCCCCACTATCATGATCCAAATTCTACCTTGCAAGTCTGGCTAGACCAGAAGATATACACTGGTACAGATAGGAACTGGAAACACAGGGAATCCATGGCGGATGAGCCCTACAGGACCAGTGGTGTGAGTGGCGATACAGGGAGGGTAGAGGGAGAGTGGGTTGGAAAGAGGGAACCGATTACAAAGAACTATATGTGACCTCCTCCCGGTGGATGGATAACCTAAAAGTGGGTGAAGGGAGACGTTGGACAGGGCAAGATATGACAAAATAATAATTTATAAATAATCAAGGGCTCATGAGGGAGAGGGGAGTGGGGAGGGAGGGGAAAAATGATGACCGAATGCTGGGGGCTTAAGTAGAGAGGAAATGTTTTGAGAAACGATGTACAAATGTGCTTTACACAATTGATGTATGTATGGATTGTGATAAGAGTTGTATGAGCCCCTAATAAAATGATTTAAAAAAAAGAAGAATAGCTGACTGAAGGTCAAAATGGCTGACAGAAAGCCTGGATCTGGTTTGATGCTTCAGAGACCTAATCCCATATTTTTGTATCAATAGAGTAATTTAGATAAGGATTGAGATAAACTACATAAGGATTGAACTTGACTGTTTTTAGAATTGAGTTTTGAGGATCTGATTCTACTTTGTTTATACTGATTTTTATGCTTATTATTGATATAATGATTGATAGCAATGTTTAGTGGGATGTATGAAAATAGAGAGCTTGTAAACCACTTCTATTCAGCCATTAAAATTGGAGCCTTAAATGGGCTTAGGACATACCTGCAAAGAAGGCTTTGAAAATATATGCCCTACCCAGTGCTTTGGAGTACTCAGGATGTTTGTACTTGAAGAATCTTGCCTATGGGGCCATGGTTAAGAGACTGAAGAAAACGTCACACTGTTTTTCTGAAGTTTGAACTCTAGTGGTTTTTATTTCAGAAGCTGGAAAATATCTGGAAATATGAAGAAAACCCCTCTCTAGGACTGAACCTTAAAGAAAGCCTGTGGACAAGCTGAAATGCTTGCAAGGTAACCCCATGGATCTACTTATTGAGTGGAAATGGGAGAAAAGCAGCAATAAAGGGATGGGTTGAATCTGGCCACTGACACCCATGGACTTGGTTTACAGTAACTTCAGGACTGGTCTGAAGTTCACGACCTAGCACAAGGGAGTAAGGGTTGTTGAGAATTTGTAATAGGGCTATGGTATAAAGGCAAGGTAACCAATGGGCACTATGGTGAAACTAAGTGAGGTAGCCAACATTAAATTGACCAGAACCCAACCAGGTGAAGAGAAGATTTTGAGCTTGTGAACTAGTGTATATTGCTGCACACTTTATGGATGGCCTGTCCTGATTTGACTTTGCTTATGGAAGCAGATTTCACAAGGTTCCAAATGTAATGAAGAGTCTTCACGTCAAAGAATATGATGGTCTCCTCAGAGGACTGGGTTGATGTGAATGGCTAGTCTAAAAATTGGTTACCCAAAATGAGGAGGATAAAGGCATGAAGTGGCTGGCTTACAAACTTTTATAGGGGGGGGATACATTCATAGGAATATAGGATTAAGGTGCTGGTGTTAATTAACTACAACTATAATGCATAGAGTATTGTTGTGTTGTTCACTTATAGAATGTTATGTTTAAATGAGCTTGGGACATATTGAATTTGATGAATTTTATTCTTATCCTGTTAGGTAAAGATATGATTTTATTATTGTTTGTTTGAAAAAATTATAGGGCTAAAGAGTTATGTGAAAGTGTCAAATTGACAAAGGTGGCCTGTGGTAGTTCTATAATCGTTTGTCAAATTGAAAGGATTATGAGTGAAGAGGTGGAGTCTAGCCTGTCAATCAGGTGATAGCTAATGAGGCCTCTGTGTGGCCATGGCTTTCCCGTGAGAATTCTGAGAATTGCTGTATTTCCTTCTTGAAGGTGAGAGACTCTCTCTCTCTCTCTCTCTCTCTCTGCTCACTCCCTGAGAGATGCTCTACTGACCAGACACATGTCACTAAGCTGATAGACCCATGCCCTGGAAACTGGAAGAGCCACATGGAGACCCCTGCCAGCATTGAGGTGCTTCTACTGCTACTAGATACACAAGACTTTGCACCCACTGGCCTGTGATCTTCCTGCATTTGGAATCAGTGCATGTGTTTCGTGAGTCTGAAGAGGACTTTAAAGATTGCTATCAGACATTGGGCTAATATCTGACTTATGGACTTGATCGGACTGGGCTGGGATGTTCTATCAATATTCAACTGTTCTTGTATATAAAGCTTTGTCTTGTAAACGTATGTATTTTCATGATTTTTTTTCTCTAGTTTACCTGGACTAACATACCAACTAGGTAGTATGATCTTTCAATGGTTCCAGCAAATGTGTATGAGCTATTCATGTTTGGATGAGGAATCTAGGTAGTCTTATGCAACATCCATTAAAATCATATATGGGAAAATTGTTTAGTTTCCTTTTTTCTTAATGTTTTAGTCAATCAAAAATTTCCATTGTTGATATATTCACTATAACTATGAAACATAAATGTGTACTTATTTAAATTCTCTTAGCTCATAAAATAATTCAATGAAGTATTTTGATATGGAATAATTTAATTAGTATTCTTTCTCAAATAAATAAATATTGTCAAATATTTTTTTCATGAAGGTTGTGAAATCTTAGCAGTTGAAGGTTCAACAAGCTTTCACAGTGGCTTTGGGATACTTATAATGGGTTAGAATCCTGAAGAATCCTAACCAACACCAAGTAAATGAGAATTGTAGGTTAATTACTAAAAACTGGATACTATTCACAAAAGGATGTACATATCCCTCCAAGTGAGGTGATGGTCTTACCAAGTGTGACTTATTCACTGATGACGGCATCAAGTGTGAGCAACATCTACTAATGTACAGATACCAAAAATAGGAATATGGAAAAAAGAGCAAATTCAAGACCTGCCAGTTCACCTGTAAAACAGACATTTTCCAAATGTAGAAGGCTGGGAACTGAATAAGAGAATCTATGCCAATCCCTGGTGCTTCTCGGATACCAAGATTCCCTCTGCAGGGAAAACTCTGAATCGGGTCTTCAAGGTATTTTAAAACATTGGAAACTTTTATCTAACTAATGATGCAATGAACTTCAGAAAGCACTAATATAAAGATTAGACAGGCCCAATATTCCACACAAAACCACTAGTAAGAAAAGGTATATGCCTCTAACTAAAATATACTGTTGCCTCTATTATTATTATTATTATTATTATTATTATTATTATTATTCCCAGTATTTACAATGTTTTTAAATGAGCAATAAAAAATGGAAAAAAGGTTATTAGAGTGAAAAGTTAAACAAAAAAAATAAAAACAGAATAGTGCAATGATTGCACATAAATTTGCAGCTTAAAATATGAATGTTAAAAAATCCATTGAGGTTGACAATTGCGGACACATGACAGAATTTAAAAGAGGCATGCACTATGTAGATTCAAGTTGAATTGAAATACTAATAAATTAATAGTTTTAAAGAATCCAGTCAATAGGCTGAATGAATGATTGAATACAGAAATAGGAAGAATAAATAATGTGATATTAAGCAGAATATCTTCAGACAGAGAACGCTGAAAGTAGCTTTAGAGACTTGACCTACAAGTTATGTAAAGACAATGTCTCAGGCTGATAAGGCCAGACAAAATTAAACTCAATAAAAGACTTTTAAATATTTTTAAATTAAAATATATGCTTAATGTATTAATAGCATGGGTAGAAATAAATAAATAAATAAATAAAAAAGATCAAGAAGAAAGTAAATGGGCTTATTGAGATTGCAAGTATTATGCTTTGTGTGGTGGTGTTTTATTTATATATTTCTTATAAAGTAGATTCTGAGTACTGTTTATGTATTGGCTACTTTAACATGTTATTTTATAATGATTATATTTTCCCATAAATGTATTTTGCAGTTTAATAACAGATCCAAATACATAAAAATCATAGGTATTTCAAGACAGAAAATAGAACTATTGTACTGCAATTGGAAAGCACACTACATGAACCTTCTGTTGCTGGACTGACTTAACGTGCAACTTCATCAAGACTCAGTGCATCACCAGCACTAGCCACATTTTATTCATGATTATGTTTTCCTCTATGAGAAATAGGGGTTGGAAGTCGTTTTGGCAAGCAATGCTGTTCCTGAAATCTCAATGTCACCTTAGCAATGGGTTGTTAAGTTTCCAGTTGAAATTTCATTAATTGAGTAGCAAGTCTCTAGATTAAAATTAATGTAAAGAATTCTAATAAAATCCATAGTTCATTATATATATATATACATATCTCATGATTATTGAATTAATATTACTAATAGCACTTATTAAAACATGGGAGTATGGGGGGGAATTAAACAGACTATTTATGTTTCTAAGTGCATTAGATGTTTTTCATATGATGACCAAAAGCAATGGTGTGTGTGTGTGTGTGTGTGTGTGTGTGTTTAAACACATGGGTTCTTAAGTTCAGCATAATACAATAGATTCAGCTGAATGCAAGTGTTGTCAGTATATTACTGTTGGGTGCCTTCAAGTTCATTCTGACCCCATAGGAACCCTATGAACAAGAGTATGAAACAGTGCCTGGTGCCGTGCTCTCCTCAAAATTGTTCCTAGACTTGGGTGGCCTCCAGAGTCAATTCATCTATTTCAGGGCCTTCCTCTTTTTAATTGCCCCTTTAGTTTCTCAGACAAAATGTCATTTTTCAGGGACTAATCTCTCTTGAGAACATGCCCAAAATATGCAAGATGAAGTCACACAATCCTTTTCTCTAAGGAACACTCGGGCAATACTTCTTCCAAAACAGATTTCCTTGTATTTTGGCAGTTTGTGGTACTTTCAATATCATTTACAGCACCACAATTCAAAAGCATCTGTTCTTCTTTCGTCTTACTTATTAAATGTCCAACATTCACACGCAGATAAGGCAATTGAATACCATGATTTGTGTACGGAGCATCTGAGTCCTCAAAGTAACATCCTTGCTTTTCAACACTCTAAAGGGACCTTGTGTAGCTGATTAACTGAATGCAGACCATCTTTTGATCTCTTGACTCTTGCTTCTATGAACATTGACTGTGGATCTAAGCAAAATAAAATCCTTGACAACTTCAATTTTTTCTCCATTTATTTTGATGATACCTACCAGGCCATTTGTGAGGATTCTGGTCTTCTTTACATTGAGTTGTAATCCATATTGAAGGCTGCAATCCTTGATCTTCATCAGCAAGTGCTTCAAGCCCTCCTCCCTTTTAACAAGCATCATAGGGTTGAAATAAATTAAATATATGTCTGATTATGCTATAAATTTATTTAGATGAGTATTTATGGTATAATAAAAAGGACAAAAATATCTTTCAAAAACAAAATACCAACTAAATCTATTAATTAATTTGTTGAGGTTTCAATTTCAAAATCTATATCTAAATTAAAAAACGGTATATAAATAGAACTTATACTAACAGAAAAATACATTTCATAGAAATATGCTTATTAGAATCCCATTGAATGTTTAAGTAAAAATTTCATGACAATCATAAAATAAATACATGTACATTTATTACAGTGTCTAAGTACAACAGGTGTGAGATAGGACAAAGCAGAAATCTAAAGACCCTTTTATATCACATTTGTAAAAGAAAAAAAAAATTAAATGTCAAACTGATAGAATTATTTGCAGTTCAGAGACAATCATTGAAAACTAACTAAACAAGGGTCAATGATCAGACTAGTAATTTATGTAAATGCATACATAAAATTTATATCATATTAAGAAAAGTACATGGACATATATCAATTTCCTTTTAGCAAATGGATAATAATCTTGTTCCCAGTTATTTTATCAAAGTGTATTTGATACTAATTTATTGTTATTGTTCGTTGGCTCCAAGTTGGTGCTGAGTCAGAGTGAACTGATGTACAACAAATCAAACCTTTACCAGATCCTGTGCCATCTCACACATGCCCCTGTTTGAGCCCCTTGTTGCAACAACTGTGCTAACCCATCTTGTTAAGGGCCTACTTTTTTTTTTTTTTTTTAGTCCAAGGTTGTCGCGCCTGGGTCAATCCGTCTCATGGAGGATTCTTCTTCTTTTTTGCTGCCTCTCTGCTTTACCAAGAGTGATGTCCATATTCAGGGATTGGTATCTCCTGGCAACTTGTCAAAAATAACTGAAATGTTGTCTTGCCAAGCATGCTTCTAAGGAGAAACCTGCCTTCACTTCTTCTAAGACAGAATTGTTTATTATTTAAGCAGTTCAAGTACTTGCAATATTCTTTTCCATTACCAAAATTTAAATGCATCTATCCCTCTTTGGTCATCCATATTCAATATGCAGCTTTTATATGCATTTGAGATGATGAAAATGTCAAGGCTTATGGTAGATGCACTTTACTCCTCAACACAACTTGCTTGTGTTTCAACACTTTTAAAAGGTCTTGTGCAACAAACTTACGCCCAGGCAATGTGTTAACTGATTGATTGAGGCTGATTCCATGAGCATTGATTGTGGATCCAAGCAGAACAAAATCCTTGCCGTTAACTTTTTCTCAGTATATCATGATGTTACCATTTGGTCGAGTTGTAAGAATTTTGGTTTTCTTTATATTGAGCTCTAGTGTGTACTTGAAGCTACAGTCCTGACTTTTCATCAAGTAAGTCTCGATCCTCTTCAAACCCTCACCACTTTCCACAGGCACGGCTGTGTCATCTGCATATTGCATGCTGTTAATAAGCCTTCATCTAATCTTGATGCCCCGTTCTTCATGAAATCCTGATTTCTCATAATTTGCTCTAATACATATTGAGTATGCATGATGAGAGGATATAACCCTGATGGACAACTTTCTTAATTTTAAATCATGCATAATTACCTGGTTCTCTTCACACAACCACCTCTTGATCCATGTACAGTTTCTGCATGCGCACAATGAAATGTATTGGAATCTACCTTCTTCTCAAACGTGTCCATACTTTGTTAGGATGTACACATTTCAATGCCTTTATATAGTAAGTAAAATATCTTTCCGCTATTCTCTGCTTTCAGCCAAAATTCACCTGAGGTCAGCAATGATAACCCTTTTTACATGCCCTCTTCTGAATCTAGCCTGAACTGGCAGTTCCTTGTCGATACACTGCTACAAATATTGTTGGATGACCTTCAGCGACATTTTACTTGCATGTTATATTAAGAATCTTGTTCTAGCATGTGAGCAACTACTGGGTCACGACTCTTAGGAATGGGCAAAAAAACTAACTTTCAGTCAGTTAGTGAAGTATCTGTCTTCCAAATTGCTTGGCATAGGTGAGAGAGTGCTTCCAAAGCTTCTTCAGTTTGTTGGAACAATTCAGTTGATATTCCAGAAATTCCTTTAGCTTTTATTTATTGGCAAATGCTTTCAGTCCAGCTTGGACTTCTTCCTTCAGCACCATTGTTTTTGTTCAGATGCTACCTCTTGAAGTGGTTGAATGTCAACTAGTTTTGGTTGGTACAGTGACTGTCAGTATGATTGATGTCCATCTTCTTTTGATCCTTCCTGTATCATTCAATGTTTTTCAACACTGCAATCAAGGCTTGCGTTTTCTCTTGAGTTCTTTCCGTATAAAATACATTGAGTGTGTTGTTCTTTTTTGATTTTCTAACTCTAGGTATTGGTACATTTCATTATAATATTTTACTTTGTCTTATCAAGCTGCCCTTTGAAATCTTCTATTCAGTTCTTTGAATTCGTCATTTCATCCTTTGCCTCAGCCACTCTACCATCAATCATGAACTCCTGCATCCTTTTCCCACAGGTCATGAGGTCTTCTGTCATTAGGCTCGACCACCTCAAATCTGACCTTGAGATGTTCTTGTAATTCAAGTGGCATATACTTAAGGCCTATTTTGGCTCTACTAGATGATCTAATTTTGTTCAGCTTCAACCTGAACTTAAGAAAGAACAATTGATTTTCTGTTTCTCAGTTTCCCCCTGGCCTCATTTTTGTTATTCATATAGAATTCTCCAAAGTTTCTTCCACAGATGTAGTTAATAAGATTTTTGTGTATTCCATCTGGAGAAGTTCACTCACATACCCACTGTGTTGTCTGAAAACAGTATTTGTGTTCAAGAAGTTTTTAGTCTTACAATATCCCACCATGCAATGTTCAACTTCATTTTTATAACTAAGACCATATTTTCTAATTACTATCTCTTCCTGATTTTTTCACTTTTATGTTACAGTCACCAACAATTAGCAATGTATCCTGATTGCATGCTTGATCGATTTTCAGTTGAAATGGTCATACAATTATTCAATTTCTGCCTCATTAGCATTAGTGATGATGTATATGTTTGAAAAAATCATGTACTGTCTAAATTTTTCCTTTCTATCTTTTACCTATGCTTAAAGCACCATAATTTTATATTAAACTAAAAATATCATATTTTAAACAAAAGAGGGTATTTGAACAAAGAAGGAACCTTTAAAAATAATGTTTTGTTCCCAATTTTGTAAAAATAAAAAAAATGCATTCGTTATGACATTTGCAAACAGTAATTTTAGAATTAATTCAATATCATTCATGCTTTTAGTATTAAAATAAACAGAAACTTTGGTTGGGGATAGTAAGAACACACCTATTCCTACTTCGCTATTTGCTTCTTTCTCTCTCTGGTGCTCCTTAGATCCTATCACGAAAGTAGGCAGCAGATTGACTAATTCCTCTATGTGAACTACAGGGCATCCACAGAGATGAAACTTCCTCTGGGAACAACTGACACTGAACTGTGTGTGATCACCATTTGATTCATGACCAGTGATATCTTTTAGCTATTGGAATTAAGTGGTCCCTGGGTAGGGACTATACTATAAAATTATGGATGAATAAACTTTAAAATGTCTTAAGTTATAGTGTCCAATCATGCATCTGAATTGAAAGTAATGAATCATGTTAATAATGTCCTAGGTCAACTGTTTATGAACATATAATTTAACCACATAAAGACCATAAATATCTCATTAAACCTTAAGAGGTCTATACTTCCATTTTTTTTCATTCTTTAATGTTATAAAAATGTATCTTTGGTTATTGTTTTGTTGTTGATGGTGTTTTATGTTATAAAGTAAAGTCAAACCAAAGAAAAAGATTTCTAGTAGAGAATATACATTTAACTGCCTACATAAATTACTATGTTGAATTACTTTCATTACTTATTTTAAAGTAACCTGCCAAAAATGAGCTTAAACATAGGAACGATTGTGGGGACGGCACAGGACTGGGCAGTGTGTAGTTCTCTTACGCACAGTGATGCTGTGGGTCAGCACCAACTCGATGGCACCTAGCAACAACATGCCAAAAGCATAAAATAATTCTATGGATTTAAATAGGCTTTGAATTGAAATTTGCATGTGTGTTCCTAGGCGTGTGTGTGTTTTGGATTTGCTCAATGTTCTAGGAAATTAACATCGGTGTATGTGTGTGTGTTTGTGTGTGTGTGTGTGTGTTTTCATTTGCTCACTGTTCTAGTAAGTTAATTAGATAGCGTTCTTGGATCACTGATTCTTGTTTGGATATTAAAATAGTGAATTACTATTTTTAATAAGTTCTTATTAGATTTACTATAAAAAAATCACTGCCATCGGGTTGATTGAAACTCATAACAGCGTTATGTAGGGTTTGCAAGTCAGTCAATCTTTCCAGAAAACTGGTAGTCTTATCTTTCTCCATCAAATGTTTGGTGAGTTTGAACAACCAACCTTGAGGCTTGCAGTTCAGTACTTATGTGCCCAAGAGCACCAACAGGGTTTTAGAACTATATGATCAGATTATTTTAATTTAGACATTAAGCATCAGTTCTTAATATGCAAGAGCCAGTATGTTAATTGATTAAATAGGCAAGTTTCTCCTGCTTCCTTACCACTTACTTTTGATAAATAGATTGGATTTAATAAAAAAATGGATTTTCATAAATAAAATAAACATTTATTTTTAAGTAGCTGCTTTCCTTCCTTTGTTCAACAGTACTAACTAAAAACTTACTATCTGTAAGGGATTTCAGTGGAAGGAAGAACTACACTACGAAGGCAAAACAAAAGGAATAAAGGTGAAAAGTTAAACTATCCTTTAGCATTTTTTACAGCATATTGTCAAGTGGAAGAGCGTACTCCATCAGTGGGAGGGGCTTGGCCCGACTCCTTCCCTGTATATATGTTATTCCTCCTTAATATAGGCAGTGAGATTAGAACATCATTCTTGCTTTTACTATGTGCTAGTGTTGCTTTACCCTTTATGTGTTATTTGTTATCATGCGGTAGGCTACTTTATTATATTTTAATCAAGAATGCTCTATTTTTTACATTATAAAATAATGTTAATTGCTTATTAATTTTATGCAACTTTGGTTTACAAGACATTACATGAGAACATTCATTCTACTTTTAGATATTGAGGGATTCCTGTCTACTATAAAGTAAAGGGTAAATTTGCATTGAAAAGTGGTATAATTTTTAAAAAATCATTTTATTGGGGGCTCATACAACTCTTATCACAATCCATACCTACATCCATTGTGTCAAGCACATTTGTACATTAGTTGCCATCATCAGTCTCAAAAGTTTCTTCCTACTTGAGCCCTTGATAGCAGCTCCTCATTTTCCCCCCTCCCTCATGAACCCCTGTTAATTTATAAATTATTATTATTTTGTCTTACACTGTCTGATGTCTCCCTTCACCCACTTTTCTGTTGTCTGTCCACCAGGGAGGGGGTTATATATAGATCACTGTGATCACTTCCCCCTCCACCCCCTTTCCCCCTCCTGGTATCACTACTGTCATTATTGGTCCTGAGGGGTTTATTTGTCCTGGATTTCTTGTATTTCCAGCTTTTATCTGTACCAGTGTACATCCTCTGGTCTATCCAGCTTTGTAAGGTAGAACTGGGGTCATGATAGTGCGGTGGGGGGGAGCGTGGGAAGCATTCAAGAACTAGAGGATAGTTGTATGTTTCATCGATATAATCTTTAATGGTACTTAACTTCAAAAATAGGATCAATAATAAATATATTGAATATGAAATAAGAAAAACTTTATGGATACAAAATAATTAGATAAAACCTATTTAAAATATTTAAAGGAAAAGATAAACTATATTTTCATAGAATCCTATTCTCTGATAAGATGATTTCAAAACCAAGAAGGAATTATCAATGATGGTGCATGTCTGAACATATCTTGTGAAATCACATTAGAATATTTGAAATATAAAAAAAAATATATGAAATTTTAACACCAAAATCATGACTCACCAGTGACCAGGCGGCATTCTTGAGAACTTAAAAGAAGAATAAATTATTAGCTGACCGCCATGAGGAACTACCATGCCTAAACATTTGGGCCCTGAATGGTAGTGGGTATAGCTTTTATACTTTGTTTGCATGAGCAAGGTCGGCCTAGTGACTTGATGTGGGTCAAAAACTGGAAACAGGAAACCTAAAAGGCTGCAAAGGGTGGCCTGGGCATGGTGGATGTTTTTGAGGGAAGCTTCTCTGGCTTGGAGCTCTTCACGGAGGCCTTGCAACCCTTGGACGATGGGGGTCACTCCTGAACTTTCTAACTAGGTGTGGGGAACTCCCAAACACTATTTTAAAAGGCGAGTATTCATGGGGTCCCAGTGTGCACTAAGCCCACAGAAAGTTGAAAGGCAGGATCTTGGGCTTCATCCATCAATCAGGTTGTAGTTTTGTGGCAAAACTTTCCCGCTGTTCCCTTCAGGGTTCAGTGCATGCGTCTGTTTTCCTTGAGCTTTGAGGGTGGTAGGTTGTGTGTAAGCTCCACTTTATCCCTGAGAGGGTGGTTAGTTTGTGGACCACCTGTGCTGCAAATGACAGTCCATTGTCACTTCCTACAGTCTGGGCATTCCATAAGGAGGGATGATTTCTAGGAGGAGATATTCGGTCATTTCTCAGGTCTTCTCTCTAAATGCAGGTGGGTCTTTATTCTACCCATCCAGAAAAAGTGCAGGCTGTTAGCAGCAGATAACTATATCCTTGAGCTTTTGGCATGTCAGTGTAATCTACCTGAATGTCTTCAGGTGGTGTGGTCCCTTGATGTTGAACTTTTGGGTGTTTTAGTCTGGGTAGACTCGAGAAAAAAATCCAGAAACATTCATATGTGTATAAGAAAGGGCTTTATATACAAGAGCAATTGAATATTGAGAAACCATCCCAGCCCAGTCCAGATCAAGTCCATAAGTCCGAGATTAGCCCATATGCTTGACACCAATCTATAAATTCTTCTTCAGACTGCAACACATGCAATGTTGTTAATTGCAGGAAGATCACAGGCCAGTGGAAGGAACATCTTGTGGATCCAGTGGCAGTAGAAGCATCTCAGTTCTGGCAGGAGTCATCACATGGCTCCTTCAGCTCCCAGGCTGTAGTGTAGTTTCATGTGTGTTTTCCACAAGAGATGTCTTGCAGCGTGTGTCTGTGTCCCTCATCCAGCGAGCTATATATCTCCTTAGCACCTCCAAATGAGGTCATCAAGCTACAACCTGATTGACAGATGAAACGCCACCCCATCACTCTTAAGTCTCAAATTTACAACAGATTATGTAACTACCATACCAGGCATCCAGTTTGCTCCTGAAGAGGGTTGTTCTGGGCAAATGTGACATACCTCTGGCAGACTGCAGAGCATAACATGGGGAGTTTTGTTATGTAGTAGTATTGGTTAATTAAGTCCTGTAACTTAGTTTTTCCTAAATGGATCTGGCTGTGGATATCAGTGACAAATTGGTAGGCACCTTTGGAGGGGATATAGATTGCGAGTCAGGGAGCTGATAGTGGCCAGTGGAGTTTTGAACTCCTCCTTCTGAAAAGTCCCGAGTATTCTTCTGGGGAATAGGCTGGCTATAACCTTAGCTGAGGATCAGCCATCTCTGGGTAGGGAAGTACCCAAGTAAGTTTTCTGGCTGTGCTTCTGGCACTGGAATTGGCTTGGTTGTTTGTGAATGCCATAGAACTGGTCAACAAATCTTTGTGGCCCAGGCAATCTATAACTGTGACTTATTGTGCTTCCCAGGTGGCTTCTAACAGCATGAGTATTACTTGCTTGTTTTTCTTTCCTCCCAGAGGTCTGTAGCCCTCTTTCTTTATAGTCAATTCCTTGAACATGTACTATGGTGAATGCATAGCGGCAGTCTGAGAATAGGTTGAGTCTCTTTCCCTTGACTGGGGTGAGTACCAAACAACAGCACACAGTTCTGCCCACTGTGCCTGCCAATGGCTGGGAAGTGATGCTGCCTTGATCATCTCTGTCAGTGAGACCACCACATACCCTGTTTTCTTTTCTTCATTTTCCATCTGCAAGCCAAGTGAGGTCTGTGTGTGGTCGGAGTTGTTCCTGGGAATCTGGACAGGTGGAGAAAACCTCATCCATGAGCTGTGCACAGTCATGGTCAGGGCTCCATTGTCAACCAGGAGAAAGGCCACAGGATTGAGGGAAGAAACAACTTCTAGGATTATGCGAGGGTCTCATAGAGCAGCCCTTGACACTGAGTAATGCAGTGCCACTAATTGTTGTGCCACTAGTTGTTGAGCAGTGTTAAGATAGATTGAGGAACTTTTACTTTTAGGTTTTGTCCCAGGATTAGCTTGTCTGCTACCTTGATAAGAGTGAGGGCAGTTTGGGAAGGGGGAGCGATAGCCAGCTGCTCTAGTTGTTAGGCTGGTAGGCAATGGGCTGCTGCCCAGGGATTACTTTTGGTGTTCAGACTCTGAGGACCACATGTTCTTTTTCATGGGCAAAAAGGGTGAAGTCTCTACAAATGTTTGGTAGAGCCAGGTCGGGGGCCTCGGTGAGAGATTGTTTTATACCAGTGAAGTTTTGATCCTGAGCCAGCATCCACTCAAGGGGGTGATATCTGGTGCTGTCAGGACCACATACCAGAGGCTTTGCTTTTTGTGAAAATCCCAGTATCCAGATGCAGCAAAACGCTATCCCACCCAAAAACTCTCCCGGCTTCTTTTTGGTGGAAGGTGGAGGAATAAAGGAGCTTACCTGTTTTCTCGCAGGTTCCAATGAACAACAGCCCTCTGCCAAGTAAAACCCATGTTTTGAACACACTGCTGGCATAGCTGTGCCCTTTCCCTGAGACGTTGTATCCCGCAATATCCACGGGTTGTAGGAGCACAAGTTTCCCCTCCAACAGAGCAACAGTTGGTCTCCCTCACAAGGAGCACATCATCAACATATTGAAGGAGGAAGCAGTTTACCTTGTCTCTGGGAAAGTTGGTCATGTCTGATTTTAAGGCCTCTCTGAACAAGGTAGGTCGTTTTTTGCACCCTTGTGGTAAGTGAGTCCATGTCAGTTGGCTCTTAGCTCCTATTCAAAGGCAAAGTTGGTCTGGCTGATAGGTGCAAGTCTTGGGCAGAAGATGTTTTTCATGTCCAGACAGGAAAACCATGCCACCTTGGATCAAAGGAGGGTCATCAACAGTATCTAGGGGTTAGGACCACAGGGTGAAAGGTGACCGCAGAGTTGTTGATGGCCCATAGGTCTCGCATAGGGCGGTATCCCACCCCCTGGTCTTCTTTATGGGAAGATGGGGATTGCTCCAGCTAGACTGGAATTCTTGAAGTATCCTATGCTCCACATAGAAGTCTAACAATGTCCTCTTGAATCCCCATATGGGCCTCTCTGGAACTACGGTACTGTTTGACTCTGGCTGGTTGGGCCATTGGCTTCAGTTTAGCCACATCGGTGCCTGGTTGACTGCAAGTCCTGATGGTGAGTTCTTGGCCCAGACATTGGGAAAGGCAGTAAGGAGCTCTTGTGGCTTCTCATAACTGTGAGGTGACTTGAGTGGAGTCTCCACTCCTTTTCTCAGGGGACTGTAAGGACCATGACCATGTGTTTCATTTGGGTCAGGGGCAGCTGAATGGGGACCTTTAGCACAACATGGACTCTTGCCCCCTATTTGAACAGAAGATCTCAACCAAGGAGTGGCATGGGCAGTCTGTAATATAGAAAAACATGTGAATTACTTTGTTCCCCAAGATGGCAGGCTGACATAAGGCATGTGTGGCAGTTTGCCCAGTAGCCTTGGTCAGATAGACACTCTCTTTGCTGAGACGGGCTACTGGGGCATTGACTACTGAGAGGTCATATCTGTTATCAATTAGGAAATTGACAGTCTGGTGCCCAACTTTTACTCGAACTGTGGGCTCGCAAGGGTGAGGTTGTAGTATCCCAGTTGCCCTATATCTTATTGCCCTCATTAGGCCCACAAGAGGCAGCTCCCTTGGCTTTCCAGTATCCACACTAATCAGGCTGCAGGGGTGTGGTGTACTTATGTGCCTCCCTACCCAATGCCCCTTGTCTTTCCAGCTCAGTGGTGGTCTTTGCCAGGGTAGCCCCAGTACAGACTGATACCCGTATCAGTAGGGCAGCATCTCACCTGGCTCTTCTATCAGACTGCCTTTGGGTCTCTTTGTCCCTGTTGTGGAACACCTTATTGGCTACTTCCCACAATTGGGTGACACTCATACCAGCAAAACCTTCCAGGCACTGGAGATTGTGCCTGATGTCAGAGGCTGACTGGGCCAGGAATGCAAAGTTGACCGTGAGTTTAGTGTCTGGGGATTCTGAGTCTATTGGGTTGTAGATGAATTATACCTCACAGAGCCATTCATAGTAATCTCCTGGGCCTTCATTGGGCTTCTGGCATCCGGTGGCTGTTTAAGATATGCTCATGGGCTTTCGCCCTGTGGGGCAAACTCCCTAAACATAGTTAAAACTCCTATTATGATTTTCCTTACTGAATTGTTCAAGTTGATTGAGCAGAGGGTGTGGCTGTGATGATTAATTTTATGTATCAACTTGATGAGACCATAGTGCTCAATTATTTCATCTATAGCCACTGTTTTGAAGCTGTTATGGTTAAATCCATTGTACTTAAGTAAAATGGATTATCCCTCATAATGAGAATGGAGCTCATCCAATAAGTTAAAAGACTTCTGACTAAAAAGAGAGTTTTCGCTAGAATATATTCACCATCCACACTATAAGTAGACTTTTTTCAGAATTATATGACTGCTCCTTTTTTCCATCCTTCCTCTATGGACGATGGTTGGAACATGAAACTGCTGGATTCTCCAGCCTATAGTCTGCTTATCGATTCTGGGTGAGCCGTACATCCAAAGTCACATGGATAAATATGTAAAATATTGGCACAATGAAATATGTGCTAAATAGAACAAAGTGGGTCTCCCTTGTTTCTCAGGTATTACAAGTTTTCTGCCTTTGGGAGGGAGAAGTCTCCATTTTTTCATCAATCTCTATTATTAAATTTTCAATTAAGAAAATAGGTGAGCTTTCCTTTTCTAGCATGTTTACAGCTTACAAATTGTCAAAGATTTTTATCTTGCCTGGATCTATAGTCAGTGCTCATGGAAGCAGCAGTCAGATCATGATACAATGTGTTGGGTGAATATGCTTCATAAGACTTCTAGTTAGTTAGAGAATTCTAAGTAAAACAGACATCTTACCTGAATTCTTCTCTCCCCCACTACCTGTCAAATGGCCGAGTAATGAGTTTGAACTTGCCAGTTTCCACAGATATCTCTCTCTGTCTCTCCCTTTTCATCTATATGTTGATAGAACCATCATTGAGTTAGGAAGTTACAGATAAGAAACTTAAAGAAGCTGCACTCATTCATCTGATAATGGGTTGACGTCGAAGTCATATGACTCATGTTTAGCAGTCTTATTAATAGGGAAAGTTCCAAATAAAATGTTAATAGACATAGATCTTTGTTCTTCCAGATGATAACATCTATAATCAAGGATATCTCAGTAGCAATGGCAACACTTCCTGGCCATATATTCAAATATATTATCATTTATTAGTGATCAAAGTAAAACTTTTTGAAAAAAAATGACTGATTCTAGGACTGGTGCAGAAAATAGACCAAATGAAGCTATAGTGTTTTGCAGTACTGACAAGTACAAATACTACTACTAATAAATAAATAACAATAATAAAAATACCAAAAAATAAGAGTAGGTCAGAGGAACCAGGATCCAAAGTTGCAAGAATGGTGTGGGGTCAATATGACCTCCTCTTACTTCATAAAGGGGATGGAAGAGAATCATTAGCCCAAAGATTATTCCTCTGAGACCGAGAACTTTGTTATAAATCAAGTCCTAAATTCAGCTTGAATTTCTGACAATTCCCTGCCAATATAATGCTGCAGCCATTTTCAAATTATTTACTTGTATGTAGTAGTAATGATGCTGTTTGACATATATATTTTGCATTCAGTTGGATATATTTATTTGGAATGAGTACAAATATCAATCATTTCAATTTAATGGCCAGGTAATTATCTTTCAAATTTCTTGGCATATAAAGTAAGAGTGACCAGATTTGCATCTATTTGTCAAAATGTCTCTGTTTGTATTACAGAAAATCCAAAAGCCTTTGCCAGTGACTCAGTGTGGATTTGATTCTTCCGTCAATAGCAGATGTTCTTGATCATATGCTATCTTCTAAAATTTTTGAACATTTCCCAATTCATTGTTGGACAATGGTCCTTTTAAATTTCCTTCTTCTTTGGATTCTTCTTGTGTTAGTCAATATTTACTCATAGAATCTCAATACTGCAGCTCAGCCTGAATTTTTCTTCAGTTCTTTCAATATGGGAAATGTTGAACTTGGTTTTGGTTTTGTTTTTTTTTAATCACTTTTTAGACAAATGGTGTTGTATTATGGTAGTTTACATGTTTCTGTGATTCTGGAAACTATATGAGTTGTACTTTAAATAACAGTATGGTCACTTAAGGTGACCAAACTATGAAAAATATGCTGTCCCCTCTGAGGAATTAGTCACCTAAAACTCTATAAGTAGCATAGGACTTTGCTTTGTGCAAGCCACATAAATTGTGACTTAACCCAGAATGGTGTCTTTCTAAAATTTCAGATTATTTTATCCAGTATGGTAACAAATCAATATACTAATTCATTTAGCTGCCTGGTCCTTTGAATCAGTTAATAAGAAGGTAGGCAGAAACAAGGTAGTCCCAACGTTAAGCTGAAAATGGACAAGCAGAAGCCAGCGTCCCAAGGTTGTTGAGATAATGGCAAGGTTCTTCCTCAGGCCTCTTGCCTCCAAATGAGTTGATAACAAGGAGAGAAGTTATCAAGCTCCAGGAGTCAGAGGAGGTCCTTGGTAAACTTCCTTTAACAACTTACCAACAACTGCAATTCAGTCTCCAGGCCCAAGGGAATTTGACTGCTCAGATACAGGCGTCACCTTGGCTACCAGAGACGAGCAAAGTTTCCTTTCTGAATATGTCTTTTTATGGGCACATATTGTTTTTCATGTGCGTCATTGAGTTACGTCTGTCTTCTTCTCTTATGAACACATATTTCTTCAAATTTTAAATTAGAACTTTTTTTTCACTTTAGCCGTTTTTGGTTTCTTTTAAAAAAATTTTATTTAATATATATGTCCATTACTGATGAGTTTTTTTTAATATAAGGTAGTTTATGTGTTTTATATATTTTAAAATTCTTGGAAGGAGAACAAATATGACTGAGAGAGGAAGAGCCGCCTTCTCAAAGCAGGACATCATAATGAAGCCAATGGAGTAAAGCTCTCAGAATGTTCACTTGCTGATGGGAAATGACTGCAAATGGCAGGATAGAGCTGCAAACATCTACGAATAACTGGAACTAAGAATGTATGAAATAAAACTCCAGAAAATTAGAAATAGTTAAAAATGAAATGGAGACACACAAATAGATATGCTAAGCACTAGTGCACTGTTATGGATTGATATTGGCCATCTTGAATCAAATAATTATATGGTTTATAAGTCTGGAATAAAAAATTCAAAGGTGAAAGCATCGCAATTGTGGTCAAAATGATATTTCACAATCTATATGGAAGTGCAATGTTATCTACAATAGGATAATACCAATATGTCTACAAATAAATACAGTGAATAAAACTATTATTCAATTTTCTCACCAACCACTAAGTGAATGATGAAGAAATTGAAGAATTCTACTTATTTTTTCAGTCTGAAAATATGCCCTCAGAATGCATTGATAACTAGTGGCCATTATAATTCAATAGTTGGAAACAAAGAGGAAGGACCAGGAGTTTTAAATATGGCTTTTTTCATTAAAATTATGCTTGCTATTTCATGATAGAATTTTAGAAAGACAACCCAAATACCTTTTTTCAACAACATAAATGGTGAGTAAACACATGGGCTTCCCACATGTAATACAGAGAATTGAAATTGAATACATTAGTGGGGAGAAGGGAGGGGGAAGTTCATTATCAGAAGCCACAGAAAGCTGGATACAAAACATCAATTGCTCATATGTAAGTTCAGGTTCAATTGAAGAAAATTAAAACAAGTCCTAGAGAGCCTAAAACCTTGAGTATATTCCACAAGAATTTCAACTCACTTACTGCTATCAGGTAAACACTGACTCATAGCAACCTTACAGGACAGGATAGTACTGGCCCTGTGAGTTTCAGGGAGTGTAATTTGTTATAGGAGTCTGCCTTTCTCTTGAAAAACAATCAATGGTTGTTTTGAACTGCCAACCTTATGGATATCAACCCAATACATAATCACCATGCCACAGGGCTCTAACATCACCCAAATAATTTTGCTTCATGGGACACGAGAGACAGAAAATCTGAAAATCTGTAGGATGATATCAAGAACATCATTCATTAAGAAAACAAAAAATCGTGAAAAAAAAAACCCAAAAAACAGAAAACAAAGAACGAAATCAAAGTTGATGCTAGAAGAGCCCATGAAACTTCCTCCTGCTTTTAGAATAGCTAAAGCACATGGAAGAAATGATAGCCTACAAGAGGTGAAAATAAAATTTCAAATTGCAGCTCAAATGACAAAGTATAATGAAATGTGCAGAGTCTAGCATCACAAAAGCAAAATGAAATACACACATCGAGTATTTTAAGCTGAAAGAACTTCAGAAAAATCAGCCCTCAAGTTGAAATACTGACACGTTCCATGGGCTAAACATTGAGGGATCATTACAAAAAAAAAAGAAGAAGGAAGGAATACATATGGTCACTGTACCAAAAATAAAGGTTTGGCATTCGACCTTTTCAAGTGGAAGCAAATGATCAAACCAATGGCACCGAAGGAAGGGACCCAGCTGCACTGGGACATAGGGAATGGTAGGGTGTCAGGTATTGCTGGTACACTAATTGGAATTTTCAACAGCTGATGAAACACTGGAAATACTCATCTCTGTTAAGGAATTTGGAGGACAGTTACCTGCCCAACCATCTGGAAGAGAAATATATTTGTACCCATTCCAAAAAAAGGTGAGCTGTCAGGGTAGACAAATTAACAAACTATCATAATTATCACCTGCAGGTACAATTTTACTGAATACATTTTGGAAGCTACTAGAAATTCAAACCCGATTCAAAATGACATGGAACCAGAGCTATCATTACCGATACCAGACATATCTTAGACAAAAACAAGCAAACCCCCAAACCACTGTGCAAAGGCATTTAACGTTGAGGATCATGACAAACTATGGATTGCAATAAGGAGAATCAGAATTCAAAGCATTTCATTGTGCTCTTGTGGAACTTGATCAAGGATCAAGAGGCAATTGTGTGGAGCGAACCAATGGCACTGTATAGTTGAAAATCAGGAAGGGTGTGCAGCAGGGTTATATCCTGTCACTACACATGTTCAAACTGTAAGCTGAGCAAATTAGCCTGAGATGCTGGTTTTATGTAGAAGAAAAGAGCCTCAGGATTGACGGTAGGCTGATTAACAGCCTGCGAGTATGTAGACGACACAACCTTGCTTGCGGAAAGTAAGAATTTGAAGGACTTGCTTATGAAGATTTTTAAAAAATTGCAGCCTTCAGTATGGATTAAAACTCAATGTAAAGAAAACCAAATCTTCACATCTGGACCAATAGATATCATATGATAAAAAAAGAAAGGATTCAAATCAGGGATTTCATTTTGCTTTCATCCACAATTCTTTGAAACAACAGCCAAGAAATCAAAGGATGCAATTTAATGGGTAAATTCCATGCACAAGGCTTATTTAAGGTATGGAAGATTAAATTTGCCACTTTGAGAAGCAAGATGCACTTGACCCACATCATGATATTTTCAAATATACACGTGAAACACGGACGTTGATTAAGGAAGATTGACGAGGAATCCATGAATTTTTTATGTGGTTCTGGGGAAGAATATTGAAAGTACCTTGGACTACCAAATTATGTCTTCGAAGAAGTACAACCAGAATGCTCCTTAGAGGCAAGGATGGTGAGACCTCAACTCCTGTACCTGGGATACGTTACCAGAGAAACCAGTCCATTGACGGGACATCATGCTGACTAAATTAGGAAGGCTATGAAAAAGAAAAACCTTCTAACAAGATGGATTGACGCAAAAGCTGAAAAATTGAGCTCAAATTTAACAGCAATTTTAAGAATTTTTCAGGAAAAGGCAGTGTTTCTGTTCGACAATACGGTTGTTGAAAATGAGAACTGTATTGACAGCACCTATCAACAACTCCAGGTGTTCACATTTCAATATAATAATTTACTGGGAAGCACTTTGGAAACCTCTGTTCTGCCCTTTTACTTCACCATTCCTTCCGTGTGCTTTAGCCATTCTACGTGCAAGAGGGAGCTTCATAGTTTCCGATGATGTCCAATTTGATAGTTTCTTTCTTTCCTATCTTCTTATATTGATAACCCTTTGACTTCTTTATGTATGTCATTTTGTCATAACTGATTTGTAGTCACTAGTTTTCTCTCATAAAACAACATTCAGCCATGAAAATGTGAACATCATTATGATATATAACTGTAATCCTACCTATAAACTTCAGATCTGTTTGTCCAAAAGATCCAATAATGTTCTTAAAAAAATAAAATGACAATAACAACAAAGCAGTGTTTTTTAATTTAAATAATTTAATTTGGGGTTCATACAGCTTTTATCACCATCCATCCATCCATCCATCTATGATGTCAAGCACATTTGTACATATGTTGCCATCATCATTTTCAAAATATTTCCTTTCTGCTTGAGCCCTTGGTATCAGCGCATTTCCTCCACTCTCCCACCCTTCAAAACAGTGTGCTTATTTATGTTGGGTGTGAGGTTTTATATATGTCTGTTATGTTCAATTTGCTCATTTCTTATTAATGTCCTGAGTTATCTACTTATTAGATGTTTTTCAATAATTGAAAATGACGTGCTACTCAGGTGAAATTATTGTGGGGAGTTGTCTATTTCTTCTTTCATTTTAATTATATTTATTTCATATTTTGTTGTTTATATGTAGTTTTATGCAAATACATTTATAATTGCATGTTTTTGATAAATTCACATTTTATTTCTATATGGTATCCCTTTTTCATTTCTTCTAATAGACTTTGACTTAACGTCTGTTTTATTTGCTATCAATTTGGTGACCCTCACTCAAGTTACAGTAAAGAGGAGCAATTTGAAACAACCAGCTGCTCTGTAGAGAAAGACGAAGTTTTCTATGCCTATCAAAGATCGTCCTGCGGGTGGCTATGTGTCACCATTGACTCAATGGCAGTGGGTTTGCTTTTGATTTAAAGAACACATTGATACCTTTTCTTGTTTTTCTTCCATAGAACAACACAGTCTAAATCCTGTTTCAAAAAGACAGCAAGTTCACATAACATTAAAGAGAAAGTAGATGTTATGTATAAAATGAACATTAGTAACCCTTGGACTTCTAGTAGTGCACCTGCGAGTGTTTGGGGTATTTCTGATGTTTTCCTTTGCTGGGAAACACTGCCTTTCCTGGGATATGTTCGTTTTTCCTCTTCTATTGGTGAAGAGTTTACACATTCCCCCCTCCCCCATTGGCAATCTCTCTAGAGAGAACTCATTTAACCCCTTAGTTTTCTAATTATATATTATATTTATAACTAAAACATGTCCATGTTTCTTAAGTATAAATTCTAGTTTATTTAAGTTACCAAAAATCAAGAGGGGGAAATCAAAGCATTTTTTTCCCTCTTCCCTTGGCTCTTAGTCTATTTTGGTTTGGTTTAGAGAAAATTAAATACAAAATAATGTGTTAATGGTCCATTTATGTTTGACAGAGTATAAGTTAGCTATTGAAATGTGTATTATTTAAAATTAGGTTAAGTAAATAGAAATAACAGAAATCAAGTATTTCTATCTTGTATTTCCAACATTTCATTGACAAAATTCATTATCTAAGAAATTGCAAGATAGTTTATTTGAACCTTGAAATTCTGCAAAAAACTATGCCAAGTCAAAAGTCCTTTAAAGAGATTACCTTTAACATAATTTGTGAAAACATCAATTCACTTTATAGGTGCAATTTTTAATATTTTGATTTTTCTAAATTCAGGGCATTTGTTTTGCTACTGGATTGTAGCTTTTTGATTGCATCTATATCAATCTAATAAGTATATCTCTGTCATTATTCAAGAAGTAAGTAAGGAGATAGTAAAAACCTATGATGAATAACTATTCCTCTTTATATTAATTGTTCAAATTCTGTGCAGACAGCTATTTGACCTTCTTAACTGAGCAGCTTGCTTTTAATATCCACAACTGGTGTACATACATGATCACTTGGCTGTCAATGCTCATAACCATCTGCTATGATGGCAACATCCCTGCTCTCAGAAATACAGTGAGAGTTTATATGGCAGGTGCCAGGCAAGTAGATGGCAGCTTAAAATTTTGAAAGACCTTTCTTTTTTTGCCAAAAGTGGTGCTGGATTAACACCTACACTGGTTCTAACCACGATGCTAATTGTTATATATTGATTTATTTTTAATTACTTGTTTTTTATTTTTCTTATTCACTTTTTGGCCAAAAATATCTTGGAAGAGACAGTAGTGAGAATTTAAGAAAATCAACAAAAACTAGGAATGTTTGCTGCACTTGAAAGAATTGCATGTTGATATGCTTTGAAAATATGATATTAAATATTTAAAAGAACAGAAATGCTGTGCTTAAGAAAAGTCACAATGCTATTTTTAAAAATTAATTATGTTGATATCACTGTGGTTTTTGGCGAGTGTGGATGCATAATTGCAGACAAAATACTAATTCACAAAGGATTTATGCTGCAGGAAGTGCTTCTAATAAGTATGACTTGCTTTAGAATCCCAAAGGAGAAGAAAAACGGAAAAGTGGGGAAGAATAAGGAATCCAAACATTGAAGTATTATCTGATTTTGTGATGGATGTAAAAATTATTTCAGCATTCTGTTTGTATTCCTTTCTCTCTGTCGTAAGGAGTTTCAAGGAAAATAGTTAAGGTTCTGGTAATTTCATCCTATCATTACACCTGAGATCTAAAATTTCAAGGTCCCCATTTTTAGCATAGTAGTTGGACAAAATATTTCTCCTATAAGTATTCCATAGTTTCTCCAACGTATTTCTATTTTCATTGACAGTGTCAAGGTGTCTCAAGTAAGGCATTTAGTAGTTGACTTAATATGGGCAACATGCAACATACAGGGTTTTTGTGTGTGTGAGTGTGTGTGTGTGTGTGTGTGTGTGTGTGTGTGTGTGTGTAGAGATCACTAGGGTAGCAATGTTGACATATTTCTACCAGTATATGCCAGTAGCAGGAACAGCAATCAGCGTTTGGCCTCTTCATAAAGAGTTTGATTCCAGATGGTCTTGTCAGAAAATGGGATCTTTCTGAGTCCATCTGCTTGAGTGACCTATGTTGCTTATTAATCATGTGAATTTTTGCACAATTCATAGTCCCAAGGAGATGAACTTTAATCTGCCATCAGTATAAATAGAACAAGATTCATTAAGTGCCAATTCATCGGGCACAGGTACGAGGAGCCTTAAGCAATATCTAATGTAACCACATGTAACCCCAACTTCAGGATTTACAGTGGAGACATAATGTGACTCCCCTCCAAAAAAAAAGTTGGCACTTATTCATAAACTATTGAAATACTACCACGTCCAATGTTCACATATCCGTGTATAGAATATTACTATTGGTAAAATACAAAAACACTTGGATCTATTCCTGAATGAATCCAAGTTGACCCATGGCGAAATAAGAAAACAAGCCACAGACTTTCAGAGTCTCCATTGGTTTGAGCAAACATGATGCCATCAAATTTACAATAATATAAATAGTGAATAACATTCTTCAGGCTAAAAGAAAATTACCCCAGATGTTAATTCTAATCCAGACCAAAAACAACAGTGCCACAAAAAGAAATTATACAATTAAACAATGTAATATAATTTATCTTTATTATGCTTCTAAACTTTTTATGATGGAATCAATCCTATAAATATCTTTACACATATTCATATGTCTGCAATAAACACATTTGAGGGGATTTAAAAGCATTGTGGAAAAATTTATTTTCTTTCCGTTTCACTTTTTCACAAACATTTTGAAGCCCCTTCATATATGACTGTATTGTTTGGTCTATAACATAAGAAAAATGTCATGGAGTCTGTTCCAGCTCACAGCAGCCATATAGGACAGGGTCTGTCCCTGGGGTTTTCAGAGATGTCACTCCTGGTGGCAATAGAAGGCCTTTTTCTCCTCCCTTTCAGAAACTGGTAATTTAGAAAAATGCATGCCCACTCCACCACCAGAGCTCTTTATAACACATAGACATCTAATATGTTTGACAATAATAGTACACATATCATGGAAGATATCAAATATATATTGAAGTAGGGAAATGATGAATCTCATGCCAACAAAGAGAACAAGAAATGATGACTATGTAGATAACTACTCTTCTTTCATTATCAACTAGCTTATTTAATAAACTAAGTTTCATAAAAAGTAATGATTATGTATTTATAACATACAGAGATATAATGGCACAGGGGAAAGACAATAAGGATTTGTAGAAGAAATTTTATGGGTATATAGAAGTAATTTCATATAAAATTAATGGACTGCAGTATTTGGAATATATTTTTAAAGTGTATCCCTGCAAAAATGTGCATCCATTTGTATTTGCAAAACATTAATTAATTAAATTTTATATGGGAAGATAATTAATTTTGGTCAAATGAACTAAAGGCAATTGTGGAATTATAATAGTGTAAATATAAATATTTCATACTACTTAGACTATGCTCCTTGTGAAGTATTCAAAATATCTGGGCCACCTACTGAACATCCAAATTCCATTATATTAGGGTCACCCCCCCCAACTGGGATTTTTTTTCAAAGCTATGTATTTAAATTTTTTACAAAAAAACCTTAACACCTTCTAAGTACTTTCCATTACATTTAATACATTTGTCAAAAATGCAGTTCCATTCATGGAAACATTTTTCAAAGTCATCTGTTTGGATGGCTGGCAGCACCTCCCTTGTTTTTTCTTCACCTCTCTGGGTTGTCATGTTCTTCTTCATTTTCTGACTCAAAAAGAAGTCAAAGGAGTTGCATGAAGCGAGGTCAGGTGAGTAAGTTGAGTGAGCAAGAGAGGCACACTGTTTTTTGCCCAAAACTGGTGCACTGAGCTGGTATGTGAGAAGGTTCATTGTAGTGGTGGCAAAACCAGTGCCCCAGCTGCCAAAAGTCGTCTTTTTTTGCTGCACGCTGTTATTCAATCTTTCCAGAACCTCTAAATAGGAAGCTTGATTAACAGTCTGACCCGGTGGAATGAATTCCAAGTGCACTGTTAGTCGACATTTCTGTTCATTCCAGAAGCTCATTGACATCCAGAAAAAGGGCATTTCACCTTATTTGAAATGAGAAAACCACTCACACAGTTGAGTTTTTCCCATAAGCTGAGTTCAACATCATAACAGTTTCTGTGGCATTTTTTTCAGAGGAAGAAACAAAATTTCACAGTTGTACATTGTTCTCTTAAAATGGCCATCATAAACAAGAAGGTTCTAATGAAACATCTCTTACGAAAAAATTTACTGAGACCCAAGAGAACCTTCCCAGGTGACATAACTGAGTGCACTAGCTCAGAGCGGGTTGCTTGATGCTCGCTTGTCAATAAAAATGGATACTCTGAGAGCGCCCCTTAGCTCAGTTCAATTCCCATTATTTTGGTAACTTCATATACTTACCTACCAATAATATATAATCCAACAATATATAATTGGATATATTTGGAATATCCAAGAAAATGAGTTTAAATATCTGAATTTTATAAAGTTCCACACATGATTGTTTTTTACTATGAATCTTAGTAGGCACTCCAACCAATTATTTAAACAACTAACCTAAAATACCATAGTTTACACAAATAACATAATTACGATGTTTTTGCATACTACACAAACCCCCATATCATGTTATTTTTATCAAGGTGCCTCATCAATATTTTATTTCAAGTTTCAGAATCCAACTGTTTACTTATTTTTATCTCATAAACTCACTGACCTGGAGTCAATGCTGACTCACACCCACTCGGAGGGAAGGGCAGAAAGCCTATTTTGTTTTATTTTCCCCAGAGCAGTTAGTAGTTTCAAAATGCTGACCTTGAAGAGCAGCATCCAGCAGAGAACCAACATGCCACCAGGGCTCCTTTTCTGTGCAACAGAGGCCATGGTAAGACTTCATCTTGATTCCTGTTCCCCATGGCACACCCTCACTAGCCTACCCTCCAGTGTCTAATGCCACCCTTACCTGGCAGCATTCCTTCCTTGCCTCCACTCTGCCTTTTCCAATGCAGGAAGAAATCATTTTCATGCCTTCAGAAAATGCCTTTAGCAAGGCACCAAGTCCCAGTCTAGAAAGAACACAGGTGAGTCCACCAGGGTCCACAGAATTCATCAGCTAAAAGGCCTAGCACTGTATCTGCCTTCATTCTGTCAGGTCACCGGGCTGACCAATGGCCACTATCAGGTCATTTGAATTTCTCACCTATATGAACACCACAAAGTAGGCATAAGTGCCTCTGACACAGACAGGTCTCATATCACTTGATGAGATGAGATGAGATGAGATGGATCCAAGCAGTAGTAGTCCAGGTTCCTCCAGAACTAGAGTAGTGCCCAGCTGCACCTGCATATTCTAGTTCCTAGCCTCCAGTGAGAGCTGCAATACCAGACTCAGGCACGAAGACAATGGCGCCCACACTTCAAGGGGCCGGCCAGTGATTGCACTCTGGAGTCCTCATGCAAAACTCAATCCAGCCCTACTTATCTTGTTTCCAAGACAAGAAACCTGCACTCAACAAGCTAAAAGAAATGACTATTCTCAAGCCTGCAGTTTCAGTTGTTTATTTCCCAATGATAAGGGTACATAGACACTCAATCCATGATTTCTTTAACATGATTTATACCTGTGTTAGACCAACATGAACAAAAGTTACATTTTCAGACTATTGAATTTCAATATGACGTTGAAATTCTGGAAATAGCATTAGACTTAGGTATGCTATGCCAGAACTTTTTAAATATAATCTTAAAATTTCTGCTTATTATATGTGTGCATGTCATTCATATGTCATTTATAAGGGCATAATATTTGAAAAAAATGGTAAATGATTTCCAAAAGGCATCTAATCTAATGATATAGTCTCAGTGTTTTGATGAATAACATTTAGCTACTTAAGAGTGGGGCAAAATAGGCTCCAGATTAACTTTCATGTGTCCTTTTTTAAACTATTAAAACAACTAATGTAATATGATGTCTTTATTTTCAAAATTAAATTTAAGTACTCATTCTCACATTTATGTCTCTCATTTGCACTACTTCTGTGATATTTATTTTACTTTTAAAACATACTTGTGCTGTTGTACTTGACTTTCATAACTCATATCAGCCTAAATAACTGATGCTGCTGACTCTATTATTTGTCATTAAATATATCTATTTAGAATTAACACAGGCCATATTTTAGATTTTCAATAAATGTGGACAGGAAGATAGATTATAGTTATTTTGCTTACAGAATTATGTATTTCAAACTATTGAGCATGTTTTGATGGTTGGATCCCTAAAGAATTACAACCTCATGTGTGCTTCAAAAATCAGCTGTGACTTTTGGGAGATTAAAAAAAAGATGAAGATGGTATTTCTATGGTTCATGTAATATTTTACTTGTGCAACAAATATTGTAAATATAAAGAAATGGAAAAAACTATGCTCATTAAATTGATTTCAACTCATTAGTAAATGTATTGGTAAAACGGCCCTATATGTATTCCAAGACTGTAATCCTTACAGAAGCATACTACCATATCTTTCGCCAACAGGGTGACTGGAAGACCCATAGACCTTTATCTTAGTAGTCAGTGCTTAAATACCATGCTATCAGGATTAACGATTACTATGCTTTTATACAATTTTGTTGCTCTGGCAGTTGTGTATACCATGCGGGACCTATAAAAAGTTCATTGAAGGATAGGATGATTATATAGTGGAAACTTTCCTTGAACTCTTTGAAGCCCCTTTGCTGCCATTAATGACCCCATGACATTATTTTAATAAAACACAGAGATAAATTAGTTTGACACTTAAACTTATTTTTCAAATATTTCCAAGGTAGCACATAAATATTAGAATTATGTATATTTTTAAATATTTGAGTGCATTAAAAATGTACCTGGAAAGTAAGTATAGTAATAGAACATATTGGTTTGTGAATATTTAGGCCTCTAGTTATTGTCGATGTTACTGATTAAAGTTATTTTACATGTGAATATTCCATAATATTCTTACCTACATTTTCTTATTCATGACACAAATTCAATAAAAGGGAAGTATAATGATGATAATAATAACACAAATTGAGTTACTAAATGATCCAGAACTACAAAAATACAGTGTAAGTTATTAAATGATCCAAAACTAGAGAATTACAGTAATACATTAAGTGGCATAATCGCTTGAATTGATCTTAAACTACCATGCCCTTTTAATATTTAGTCTAACTCATTTGAACAATGTTGTTACATATTCTTATATGTGTGAAATGATACATAATAAAGAACATATATTTAAAATAAAACCGGATTGAATCATAATGATGAAAAGGTAGAAAAGAGAAAATTATCTTCATAAAGACTGATATGGATGTGAGTAATTCTTTTCAGCAAAAACCTGGAGAAAAACTATATATGTGTTAATAAAGAAAATAGACAATTGTGGGTAGTGTACAGTCATCAAAATGACTCATGATATTGTGGTTCTTAGATCAAAAGCATCAGAATTACATAGGAATTTGTTAGACATGTATATTTTATTAATTCATAAACACATATAGATTAGTTTTGATCTGTGCTCTTGAAGTTGCATTTTGCCAGAATCAACTCATTACTGTTAGTATTGTTATATTTTGGTACATTTTTGGTGCACAATAAGATTGGCAAATACCAAGTTGCAAAACCAAATTCTCAAGGCTCCTTTTGGTAGACTATTTAACATTTATTGTTTGATAAATATACTTGAATGTTCATAGGATCAATAAGGAGCTTTTAACTATTTGTAAAGTTGATCAAGTCAAAGAGCAGAATATAACATTTCAAAAGGGAGTTAGTTATAAAAGACAATGTCAAATATTGTAATGAAATATGTAAAGGCTTAGAGTTAGAAAACCAAAGAGGAAGAATACTTTGAGCTCATTTTAAACTGAAAGAACAAAATCAAGACTAATGTTGTGATATTGAAAGGTTCTATGGGCAAAATATTACAGAAAGGATCTAGAAAATATGGAAAGAATGCAAAAAATTACTGTAACATAATTGATTGACATTCTACTATTTTATGAGGAAGCATAGGAGCATGAAGCACCAATGGTACTGAATGAAGACATTCAAGCTGCACTGAAAGCATTAAGGCTCCAGGAATAGGTGGATTACCAATTGAACTGTTTCAACAAGCTGATGAAGCACTGGGTGCACTTCTTCTTCTGTGTCAGGAGATTTGTCACACAGCTGCTTGGCTAACTGACTAGTAGATAACCATCGTTGTAGTCTTTCCAAAGACATGGGACATGACAGAAAGCTCAAAGTATAGAACAATATCATCGATACCATTTAAAATAAAATTTTGCTGAAGATCATCCAACAGCAGTTGCAGCAGTACAGGGAGCTGCCAGAGATTTGGACCAGATCCAAAATAGGATGTGGGTTATCATTGCTAATGTCAAGTGGATTTTGGCTGAAAGCTTAGAATACCAGAAATATATTTATTTGTGTTTTATTGACTATGCTATGCCAAGGTATTCTACTGTATGGATTGTAGAAAACTATAGATTAACTTGAGAATATTGGGAATTCCAGAACACTACATTATGCTTATGTGCAACTTATACATGGACTGAGGCAGTTGTGTAAACGGAACAAAAGAATACTGACCCATCTAAATTCAGGAAAGGTGTGTGTCAAGATTATAGCCTCTCTCCATACTTATTCAATCTGTATGATTAGCAAATAATCAGAGAACCTGAGTTAAATGAAGAGGAATGTGGCATTATAATAAATGAGGTATTGCCATTATATTCATACAACTGAGACTGTTTCTTAGAGTAGTATTCATCTTATGCCTGATCAAGCAAAGATCTCAACCTCATGCTCTGGACTTCAGATAATGTGTGATTATACCTCCTTCACTTAATGTTTTGTAAGTCTATCTTTGGTAATTTTAACAGATTGGGACTATGCCTATCAACTAGGTAAGGTACCTTGAGCTTAGTTTCATCCTGTTAATTCTCTCTCAACTCATCTCAGATCCTCTACACAATTTCATAATTCATAATATAGGAGTAGCCTAGAGTCTGATAGCTGGTTCTGGTTCCAGCAGGCATGCTGATTACTGACGCCTACTATTACATTTCATTTATAAGTTTAGCATGGGATTATACTTCTGAAATATTGTACACAAGATAGTATTGAAAAACTCTTTATGTAAGATAGTTTCTCTGCTCAAATATATCTGTAGATATGTGTTTGTGTGTACTCTGCGTTCTACACACTTTAAGGATGATGCAAGTTTAGAGAGTTCACTTAATTACTTAAGGTTCGACCCCTAGGAAGAAGAGGAGTGAGGACTCCTAATAAAGACTATTATGAGTGTCTCTTTTAGTTTTTTTGCTCTTTAATACATTATTTTTCTGAATTATTTCATTATGACATAATCCAGACATTATACCATTTGAGAGTTCAGTCTTAACAAGCAATGTTGTACAATCGGTACCACAATCATCTTCAAAACATGCTCTCCCCTCCTGTAATCTTTGATATTAGGCCATCATTAGGCCCTCCATCCCCTGCTATAACCCACCCACAGAAACACTTATTCTAGTTATGGTCTTCATAGATTCACCCAACCTAGGTTTCATGTACTGAGAAAACATAGAAAGATGCATAACAGAGAGCCAAGAACACTATGAACAATAGCAAAATACAGCAGAAATAAGGCCCAATCTGGAAAAAAGAAAAGAAAAGAAAGGCATATCAAGCTTGAAGCATATCCAAAGGGAGACCAAATGGTAGGGTTTTAACCAGTAAAGTCTACTATACTCATCCATCCAATACTCTGCATATCTGATAACCAGGTTATTCTCATCCCTCACTTACAGTTAGAGGGAATCAGTGGAGGTTGATTCTACGTGTAGATCCTGCAAATGTATTTTGGGCTCATACTGTCATCTATAGTCCTCTGCCAGCCAGATATTAACAATTTAAGCTCAGATACCATTCCCTTCTTTGGCTTTTTATGATATATTTCCCACTCCTGGATCACAGATGCTGGTGTGCTTCATTCATGTGGAGGCTCTCTATTTAAATGCTACTCTATAATCATTTAAAAGTTTCTCTTTTTAAAATTTTAGATTAAGGAGGACATTGTAAACTTAACAGAATAATGTGAATTAATGATTCCAAAACATGAGACTTATAGTAACTATTTATCAGATAAACACATACTTTTACCAAAACAGAAATTCTGCAGTGCATTACACTACTACGTTAAAGTTTATATAGTAACCAACAAACCAACAACAACCAAAAAGCATCACAACAAACAAACATTTTTTGAGTGGGTGCCAACTCATACAACCCTATATACAAAAGTCTTGCACCATCCTGGCCACTGTTATGTTTTAGCCCATTGTGGTGAGTACTATGTCAATCCGTCTAATTGAGGGTCTTTCTCTTTTAGAGCACCTTCTCCTTTAACAAGCGTGAGAGATATACTTCTCCAGAGATTGACTATTCCTATGAAGTTTCAAAAGTGCATGAGAATAAATCTCTGCATCTTTACTTTGGAGGGTTCTGACCGTACTTCTTTCAATACAGATTGGTTTGCCCTTCTGGAAGTTCACCATAATTTCAATATTCTTCTCCAACATCATATTCCAAATGCATCAATTCTTCTTCAGCTTTCCATATTCAATATTCACCATTCACATACATATGAGGCAATTGAAATCACTATGGGTTAGGTCAGTTATATCTTAGTCCTCAAAGTGACATCCTTGCTCTACAACACTTTAAGTTTTCTTGTGCAGCGTATTATATATATATGTGTGTATATATATATATATATATATATATATATATATATATATATGTGTGTGTATATATATATATACACACATATATATTCTTGACTTCTGCTTCCATGGGAATTCACTGTGGATATTCTACATTTATCCTGATGTTACTTATTGGTCCAGTTGTGAAGAGTTTGGCTTTCTTTACACTGATTTGTAAATCCATAGTGAAAGCTTTAATCTTTGCTGTTCATTATTATGTCCAGTCCTCTTGGCTTTCAACAAATAAGGTTGCATCATTTACATATTGCACGTTATTAATACGCCTTCAACCAATTCTGATGCCTCCTTTTTATATAGTCTATCTCTCAGATTGTTCATTCATCATACAGATTAAAAATGTATGTGAAAAGATACAAATCAGTGCACACCTTTTCTGATTTTTATTTTTTTCAAATAAATCATTTTATTGGGGGCTCATACAACTCTTATCACAATCGACACATCCATCCATTGTGTCAAGACCATTTGTACATTTGCTGCAACATCATTTTCAAAACATTTTCTTTCTTCTTGAGCCCTTAGTTTCAACTCATTTTTCCCCTGCCTACCCCCCATCTTCCTCATCAACCCTTGATAATTTATAGATTTTTTTCATGTCTTATACTGACCGATGTCTCCCTTTGCCCACTTTTCTGTTGTCCATCACCCTACGAGAGGGTTATAGATAGATCATTGTGATCGGTTCTCCCTATCTTCCCCCACCTTCCCCTTCCCCTCCAGGTGTAACTACTCTCAACATTGATCCTAAGAATCTGTCCTGGATCCCCTGTGTTTCCAGCTCTTGTCTGTACCCATGTACATGCTTTGGTCTAGCCAGATTGGTAAGGTAGAATTGGGTCAGGATAGTAGGGGGGAGGAAGCATTAGAGTTGAAAGAGGAAAGTTGTATGTTTCATTGGTGCTTTTGGCTCTTTTGGCGCTTTTGGCTCTTTTGGCTCTTTTGGCTTTTGCACACTGACTAACTTGTCTCCTCCCGGTGTCCCTTCTGTAGGGGATGTACAGTTGCCTACAGATGGACTTTGGGGTCTCCACTCCATACTCCCCCTCATTCACAATGATATGATTTTTTTGGTTCTGGGTCTTTGATGGCTGATATCTGATCCTATCAACATCTAGTGATCACACAGGCTGGTGTGCTCCTTCCATGTGGCCTCCGTTGCTTTTCAGCTAGATAGCCGCTTGTTAATCTTCAACCCTTTAAGACCCCAGGTGATATCAAAAGATATAGCCTTTTCTGATTTTTAAACCATACATTATTCCTCTGCTTTGCATGAAGGATTATATCTTGGTTCATGTGTAATTTATCAATAAATACAATTAAATTCCCTGACATTCTCATTTTTTGACATATCATCCATTATTCTTATGACCCCAATGTTGAATGTCTTTGCATAGTCAATAAAATGTTCATGAATATCTTTGTTATATTCTTCTTTCAATCAAAATACCCATATCAAATAGAGCTCTATGACTCATATCATATTTAATAAGGTGAGTTTAAAGTGTGATTTACACTGGCCTTCACAAAGATTACTTACATTTGATTATTTTAGAGTTGTCATGATATATCTAGGAGTTAATGAACTTTTAACATTCATCACCTATCATCTTTTATGGTAGACACAATTAAAACTTGTTGGTTTTTTTGTTTCCTGTTTCTCTATTTTGGTACCAAATTTTCTAATTAAAAAAGAATGTATACTTTTGAGAAGTAAAATTGGGAAAATTAATTGTTATTTTAAAGTTTTGTATAGTCATTTAATACCTAAAACATTCACATATATAAGGAAAATCTAAACTAAGTACAATATGTTAAGCACTTGTTTCTTGCTGTAAGAAAATAAAGCAAAACAACATTTAGCATACATTTTCTTTTTATTCCACTTCACATGTAATAGTTTATTTGAATTCTCTCTCATTTCCCTTTTGGAGTGGCAGATACATTAAATGTGTGCAAATAATTCTTAGTGCTGAAACATTTAGTATTACTTTTCCATGACCAATAATAAGTGTCTATTAGTCGTGTGCATATTATATCTAAATGTATAAGTATTCTATTCACAGAAATATAATCATGTTATTTTGGACAAAAAATATGCTAGTGATAACCTTATGTATGGATCACAGTGGTCTGATCCACAACTAATTATACAGCTCCCCCCTCAGAACTTGGTAGCATTTTGTTCTATTGTTTATGAGGTCCCCATGAGTTATGCTCTATTCAAGGACATCTTTGAACAAAAGTAAGTGGTAGGGGGACAGGCAAATAACTGTTAAGATAGATGACTGGCAGATATTAGTAAATTTAAACATAGAATGTATTTAAAGATAAGTCGTGCTGTGCAGGCACAAAGGATTGTTATAAAAATGTTTAGTCGTGTCATAGGGTCTTTGGTGTGTAGGAAGTGACATATATGACTATTAGTAGAATAGAGCGATGGAAATATGCACAGTCATACTTAACAAGCTCCGGATGGTGTGAGCTTAACACATGACTACAGTGTTTCTCCATGAGATAGGTGTATGTGCATATGAAAACAAAAAGTGAAAAACAAAAAAACAAAATGTGATTCATTTCAATTATATTTTTGATGGTGTTTTCATAAATAAATAGGTAAGTGATATAGTTATGTCATTAAAAGTTTTGAAGGGATTTAATTTTCAAAAAGACTTGAAAAGAGAGTCCAGGAGAAAGACAAAACATTTTTCTCAAACTCAGTAGTATCTAGACACTTCAAAATTCTGATTCAAGAAAAGTACAAGACTAAAATATCAATTAGATAGAATTGCTGAGATGTTTACTTAGTGTAATACAGGAGGCAAAGATGCCAAGGTTGGTTAGTAATAATAGAACACGGGAGACCAATAAATCCAGTGAAAATATGTAGTTGTGAACTTATTGTAAGATCCTATGAAATATAGATTTAGATAAAAGAAAGCAAAGCAATATGTATCACGAGTGTGTGTGTGTGTGTGTGTGTGTGTGTGTGAAAATCTGGGTTGTGTATCTGAGTCAATTTTGATTCATAGCATCCCAGTAGCACAGAGTATATATAACTGCCCCAAAGGGTTTCCTAGGCCAGATTCTCATGGCTTATTTCTCATAGAAACACTGGTGAGTTCAAATTGCTAGTTTTCTGGTAGGCATCTAAATGCTTACCCAAGGATCCTTTGCGTTAGGAACAATTGGGTTAAAATCTCCATGTACCCCTAGGAGTTTCTGAGTATGCTTCATACTGGTATGCCTTCTTTTTTATTTTGGCTCATGTCTGTATAAATGATACAGTAGCTGAATGTCTGTTATCTAGCTTCTTAGGTGGATTGCCACTAAAGGATGGAAATAATCTTGCAAAGATAACAAATAAAACTATGAAACTGCTGGCAAATTTTTGTTGTTTCAGACTTATAGCAATCGCCAGATCTTTGCACGTCTCTCTAGGTCCTTTTCTGAGTTTAGTTTGGGAAAACCAAGTGTATTAGGTTGGATTGTCTAGGAAAGTAGTGACACTCATCTATGAGGAGGTACCCCCCAAAATAGCAGAGTTTTTTTCAAAGCTATGGATTTAATTTTGGGGTTTTTTGTCTTGTTTTGTCTTGTTTTTAACAAAACAAACTTACTATCTTCAAAGTACTCTCCATTACACTTTTACTTTTCTCAAATCTGCGATTCCATTCTTGGAAGCATTTATCAAACTCATCTGTTTGGATGGCTGACAGCACTTCCCTCATTTGTTTCTTCACCTCTTCTAAGTCATCAAATTATTGACCTTGCATGCTCCTTTGCATTCGTGGAAACAAAAAGTCACACTGAGTGAGGTCAAGTGAGTAAAGTGCGTGAGGCAAGAGAAGCATGCTGGTTTGTTTTATTTTGTTTCATTTTCCCCAAAACTGGTGTACCAAGATGGTTGTGTGAGCAGGTTCATTGTTGTGGTGGAAAAACTAGTCCCTCATCTACCACAAATCAGGCTTTCCTCCACCCCACCCCACATACTTTATTGAAATCTTTATTGAACCTCTAAATAGAAAGTTTGATTAATAGTCTCATCTAGTGGAACAAACTCCAAATGCACTATCCATCTCACACCCAAAAAACAAATGAGTATTGTCTTGATCTTTGTTTTCACTTGAAGAGCTTTTTGGGGCAAAATGATGATGGCGTCTTCCACTGGCTTGATTGATATTTGCTTTAGGGGGTCTTAAGAACAGGACATGTCCAGTTGCCTACGAATGGGCTTTGGGTCTCTACTCTGCCCTCCTCATTCACAATAATATGATTTTTTTGTTCTTTGGTGCCTGGGACCTGATCCTATGGACACCTCATGATCACACAGGCTGTTGTGCTTCCTCCATGTGGGCTTTGTTGCTTCTGAACTAGATGGCTACTTGTTTATCTTCAAGCCTCTAAGACCCCAAATGCTATATCTTTTGATAACCGGCACCATCAGCTTTTTCCACCACATTTGCTTATGCACCTGCTTTGTCTTAAGTGATCATGTCAGGAAGGTGAGCATCATCCCCTTGCAGAAGGGGGACCGGGAGGAGATGAGCCAGTGAAGACGCAGTCTAGCATGAGTGAAACATATAACTTTCCTCTAGCTCTTTAATGTCCCTCCCCCTCCCCCACAATACATCAAGGGATGTATACTAGTACTGATAAGAGCTGGAAACATAGGGAATCCAGGACAGATAAGCCCTCAGGACCATTAATGAGAGTAGCAATACAAGGAGGGGAAGAGGAAGTTGGGGGAGAAAGGGGTAACTGATCACAATGATCTACATACATCCTCCTCTCTGGGAGATGGACAACAGAAAAGTGGGTGAAGAGAGACATTGGACAGGGTAAGACTTGAAAAAATTCTAATAATTTATAAATTATCAAGAGTTCATGAGGGAAGTGGGGAGGAGAAAAAAAATGAGGAACTGGACCAAGGGCTGAAGTAGAAAAAAATGTTTTAAGTATGATGATGGCAACAAATGTACAAATGTGCGTGACACAATGGATGGATGGATGGATTGTGATAAGAGTTGTATGAGCCCCCAATAAAAAGATAAGAATAGCACATGTCTCATCACCAGTAATGACTTTGGGGGGAAAGTCCGGGTTGCTTTGGGCTGCTCTTTCAAAGCACTGCATGTTTCCAGTCGAGACTAATGTTTCTGGTCAGTCAGAAACCAAGGCACACATTATGCAGTGAGCCTTCTCAATCCCAAATCATCTGTTAGAATTCCCTGACCCAAGCTCCAGAAAGGCCAGGTACACTACCACATCTCTTAAATGGTCTGTCTTTGGTTGACATTTTCATCCATTCAGGAAGTTGACAGATGTCCAGAGTAAGGTTTATCACCTTTTTGAAATGGAAAAACCACTTGTACACTTGAGGTTTTCCCATAGTGCTGTCCTTGTAACCTGTGTTCAACATCGCAACCGTTTCTACAACATTTTTCCTGAGCAGAAAACAAAATCGCACAGTTCCAAGCTATTCTCTTAAATCAGACATCACAAAAAGCGAGGTTGAAGCAAAACAGCTTTTACAATCAAATTCACTGTGACCAGAGAGAGCCTTCTTCCCAGGTGGTGTCATTGTGTGTACTAACTCAGAGCCAGTTGCTTAATGCTCACATAGTGGGGAAAATGTGTACTAGGAAAGCCCTGCTAGGGGAGCTTTTTTCCATTTTAAAATATTTGGGGGGTACCCCCTCGTACATACCAGAAAGATCTTCATATCTAGAAGCAACTTTACATCAAGATGGCCACCCAGCCCAGTGAAACACAATTCCAAAGGTCTGATGCTGGCCAGGCCCTTCAGACAAACACAGCTACAGGTGGATGACCCCAAAAGGTAAAGTGGGACACAGGGTGATCACAGGCTGGTGGGTGTCGAGTCTGTGTGGACCTAAGGTCTGTGAAAACACAGAAGAGCACCAACAGATGCCAGGGTTACACAGCGCACATGGGACCACCCTGGGAGGCAGGCACAGGTTCCCTACTAGCAGGAAGGCAAAAGGGCAAGGAGAAGCATTTCCCATTGTTTCTCATCTTATACAAAATGCCACACTTCCAAAGAGTTGCCCTTAGGCTACCACATGAGTGGCAGGCTGGACTCTGCTACTAACTCCACACAGTTACCATCAAATTGACACAAAATCTAACTGCCACACCTAGAAATGTTAATGAAAAAGGACATTAGGAGTCAAAAATATAATATACATGTAAAATGTTTGTAACATAAATAATCCTTTTTAAATTTCTATTTGATATGCACTCATATATACACGGTTGTCCCAAAAGTAAGACATCCCCCGAAAATAAGACCTACTTACAGTTTTGCCTCTCACTGAAATCAAAGGCATCCCCCCCAAAAATAAGCCCCCCCCCCCAAAGCTACCATAACTCTGGACTTGACCTTAGTGGCAGGTGCCGTCGCGCAGCTCACTGTTGGCCATAGCACAGCGGAGCAGAAAGGAAGTGCGAGGTCTCTTTTAATAAAACAATAAACAATAAATGTGTACCGTGTTCTTCTTCATGGAAAAATAAGACATCCCCTGAAAATAAGACCTAGCGCATCTTTGGGAGCAAAAATTAACATAAGACACTGTCTTATTTTGGGGGAAACAGGGTAGTCTTGGTAATACAATGTTGAAAAAGCTATACAGTTAACTGGAAGGTGAGTAATTCAAATTCTCCAGCTGCTTGGTGTGGGAAAATGTGTCAGTCTGCTATGTAAAGAGCTATAGTCTGCAAAACCCTATGGGATAACTACACTTTCCTATAGAGTCGCCATCATGTAGCAATTTCCTGAAAGCAGTTATTGAGTTTTGATCTTAACATATTGGTAATATTTAAATTTTGCAAATTACACCATCACTTCAAATATGTTTCAGATATTTACATAAGATAATGCAATTCAATGAAAAAGCACAAAAATGAATTTTAACTTTAATTTTAATTAAAACTAATTTTGAAATAATTGAAAGGTATTTATTTTGGAGTTCTGGTAAAAATATGTAATTAATTATTTTATTTTCAAGTTAAAGAAAAATCAAAACAAAAAGATTTAAGGAGGTATTTACAAATATAACCCTCATTTGAATTTTTATAAACCTATTTAGAATAAAAACACATGTTAGTGGAAAAACACTCATCTACCATATTACTTTTATAATAAGCATTACCATTTAAATGTTGCTATGAGCAGAATAATTGTGTGCATTAAATGTTATTCCCATTTGATTAAATTTAAATTACTTTAAATTACTTATAAATGGTATCTTAATATTTACCATTTAATGGTTGGCATTTTATATCAATGTTATGCAGTTAATTAGGGAAGCAAATAATAATTCCCCCATGATAGTGTACTCATAATCATAATTTGAAATCTGTTCTACATCTAAAATGCTTTGAGGTCAATGGTATTTGTTGTCATTTTCTTACTTTAAAATGGGTCCTAATTTTATTTAGCACTTATGTCCTTAAAACACTAAGGCAAAAGCATAACTGTAGTGTGTCTGTAATTCACAAAGGAAATAACAGCATCTAATAAAAATGTAGTGAATTAGTTCTTTGGGAAAATGTAGGGAAAGACATTTTAATTTACTAGTAATAAAACACAATAAAATGTGATTGGTAAAAATGGAAAGAGTATTTATAGAAATCACCATTAGCTTATAGGTAGATTTCAAGTCAGCTCTTTGGCTTGATGTGCACTCAATTCTCTTTCTGCAAAAAGAAACCTGAGGATTTTAATTTTCAAATAAATTGAGATATATATATATCATCTCTCCAGGATTATATTATTTAAAAATCCTGTGCTTGAATTCTGCACATAATTACTTCATTGCAGTGTATTTCTCTGAATCTAAAGATTTTCTGATGCACTATAACATACAGAGGGATGGACAACAGAAAAGTGGGTGAAAGGAGACATGAAAAAAAGAATTATAAATTATCAAGAGTTAACAGGGGAGGAAGAGGAAAAATGAGGAGCTGAGACCAAGGACTCAAGTAGAAAGAAAATGTTTTGAAAAGGATGATGGCAACATATGTACAGATGTGCTTGACACAATGGATATATGTATGGATTGTGATATAAGCTATAAGAGGCCACAATGAAATAAAATACAAAAAAATTGTTGCTAGGTACTATTGAGTTCATTCTAATCCATAGAGACTTCAAAAATATACAAATAAAAAATTAAGATTTGATATGTGTACATATTCTTCAAGATTTTTATGCCTTATGATACTATATATGTACAAAAGTGAAAGTTCTTTTCTCTGTAGTTCAATAGCTCATCTCTTTATTAATTCTATATACATGTTGAATTAATTTCTTTTTAAATCACTGAAACTAATAAAAATAACAAAGGATAGCATTTATCTCCATCAAAAATTATAAATTATTTCAATCTCATTATAAATTCTAAAGAATATTTAGTTGTTTAGATTATATATTAAACTAAATTTAATTAAAAACACATAAACAAACACATGATTTGTTATTTTTGACAAAGAAACAGGACAAACTTATAAGAACTTTGTTCTTTTTCATTCCAACAAGTAATATCTGAAAAATGATATGTTAAGTAGGGAATTGCTTTCAAATGACCATATCTATAGTGGTGATAATGCTCAAAATAAAAGTACACTACTAAAGCTTTGGCATTTTTCCTTCATGTTATAATCCTTACCCTACCTTCTTGCTCCTATTTTTTACCTTCTCCCATTCACCCTGTATAATAATAATTATTATTATTGTTTTTCAATACAGATTTATCAATATATATAATAAAACACACTCTAAAGGAGAATAATCCATTTTACTACTGATCAATGATAGATTTCAGTTAAAAAATGACACAAAGGTGGCATGGGGTGATAGTTATCAAAACGTCCAGACTATTGTTCCAAAGTCATTACTTATTCTTTCTGAGTAAATGAAATAATAAGTGGGAATTGAAAATTAAAATGGAATCATTCAAAATATATATGAAAATACGGAAAGCACATGCATAGTTTCTATGGGTAGATCCCATTTGCTACATTTTCCCAAGTAAATTACATAGCATGTAAAACTTCGGCATATGCAGTGCAGCTCCCTGCTTAAAACCTGGTACTCATATATTATACCATATAAACATATAATGTATTAGCTAAGGAGAAATAGATAAATAAGTAGAAGATCTAGTGTTACTTGGTTTGAATTTATGCAGAAGTGTCTCCCAAGTAAACAAATAAAACACAGCCTGGTTCCAAGAGCAGTCTTAATTCTCCTTAATAGAGAAGCTAGCATAATATCTAACCCCTGCCCATCCATCTTTTCCAAGAAACCATGATTGGGGGAGGGCAATAGCAAAACTTCTTAGTACACAAGAACACAATGCATACCATCAGTATTTGATGGGAGCAGCTCACTGCTGGGCTGTGAAATAAATGTTTCACAATCATGTGTAAGGCTTCCCTTACTCTGTTTTCTTCCTATTTGCTGAAGGAGTGAGAAGGAAACATAACGGAAGAGACCAGCATTTACTATTAGAACATCTTTTAGAAGACATATCTGAAAGGTGTTATTTAATTTTCCATAAAATCATTTCCCATTTTGCCTTTAAAAATTATTTCCCCTTAATCTAAGAAAATTTGGAGCCAAGACTCTAATCATTATGGCGTAGCCAGCATGATATTAAGAGAGTACCAAATCTGTTTTCATTCAATCATCTCCCCAATGTCCATGATTAGACATCATTCAATTCATTTTCTATTATTGTTATTTTTCCAAAACCATTTTAATGGGAGCTAATACAGATATCATATCATTCCATAGGTCAATCATATCAAGCAGTATTGTACAATTCCATCACAATTCAAAATATCCTCTTCATACTTGAACTCCTTGATATTAGCTCCCCATTGCCTCCTGACATGTCCCCTGTACCCCTTATTTTACATGCTCTCTCTATGGGTTCATCGATTCTTATATCACCACCAATACTCCATATGGAAAGACTGAATTTGTGAAAATGTTATTCCCATAATCAGTAAGTCCTGAGTTGGAAAATTTGTTCCAAAGCAATTTTGAAATTTGTTCCAAAGCAATTGTTCCAAAAGCAATATAACTACATGCTGTTTAATTTACTTCATTGTACCTTACACAAAGACCTAAAATAAATTATTTGATAATGTTAATATCTGTATAGTGTGAATCTAGCAAAGTTGGAAGGCTTTAAAATCAAATGAAACACATAAAGATAGATATCCTAAGTGTTGGTGAGGTAAAGTAGACTGATATTGGTCATTTTGAACTAAAAAATCATATGGTTTACTCTGCTGGAAACTTCACAGTCAAGAGGAATTGCATTGTATTGTCCCTCAAATTGATATTTCAAGATCAACCTTGAAGTATAATGCTGCCGTGATAGGATTATATCTATCCATATGCAGGACAGTCAATCAACACAGTTATTCAAATTTATGTGTGAGCCACATGAGCTAGTGATGAAACTGAAGAATTAAACTGACATATTCAGTTGGATTGATTGAAAATGAAATCAATATGCATTGTTAATTATTGGCTATTGGAAAGAAAGAGGAAGGAACAATAGTTGGAAATTGAGGTTTAGGAGAGAAACAAATTTGGAGATCACATGATAGAATTTTGCAAGATCAACGACATCATAGCAATTTTTTTCAACAACAAAAATAGCAACTATGCGCATTGACCTTTCTAGATAGAATGCACGGAAATTAAATGGACTACATCTGTGGGAGGAGATGATGGAAACACTCCATATCAGCAGCCAAATGAGGACCCCTGAGACTGAATGTGGGGCAGACCACCAATGACGCCTATGTAAGGGAAGGTGGAAATTGAAGAAAAATCTAAGGCGAGTCCATGGGAACCAAAATATAACCCAAAGTGTATCCCACCTGACATTTGAGGACATTTTAAGAACAGTTTTGCTGCATTGAACACTAATGACAGAAGAACTGATGAGCTCTGAGAGAATATTAAGAACACCATACATTAAAAAAATATTTTAAGTCCATCAAAGGACAGGAAAAAAAAAAAGAACAGATGAAACTTGATATCAGAAGAGACTCTGAAAGTTGCTCTTGCTTAGAGAGTAGCCACGGCATGTGGAAGCAAGGATGAAGCCTAAGAGCTGAACAGAAAATTTCGAAGGGCAACTCCAAAAGACAATGCAACCTATTATAATGAAATGTACAGTTAGAACAGCCAATGGGAAGAACATGATCAGTATATTTTAAACTCAAAGAAGTAGAAAAACAAACAAACCTGGAGTTGAATATTGAAATATTCTATGGGTACAATGTAAAATGATGCAGGAAGCACCCGAAGAAAATAGAAAGAATAGTCACTGTACCAAAAAGAGCTGGTTGACATTCAACCATTTCTGGAGATAACATGTAGCACTGAAGGAAGAAGCTCAAGCTGCGCTGGAAGCATTAGTCCGAAACAAAGCTTCAGAAATTGATAGAAAAGCAATTGAAATGTTTCCAAAAGGAGACAAAGCACTACTCTCCTTAGGTTGGAAATTTGTCAGACAGCTTTACTTGGCTAACTGGAAGACTTCTGTATTTGTACCCATGCCAGTGAAAGGTGAATCCAAAAGATCGCTCACATTATAGAACAGTATCATTAACATCACACAGAGGTAAAAGTTTTTCTTGACCATCTTCTAACAGTTGTAGCACTATATTATCAGGGAGCTTCCAGGGGTTCAGGCCAGATTCAGAAGAGAACATGGAACAAGAGATATCATTGCTGATCCCAGATAGATCTTGCCAGAAAGCCGAGAATATCAGAAAGACATTTCCTGGTATTTTATTGAATACGTCAAGGCATTAGGCTGTGTGTAGCATAACAAACTATGGATAATTTTGTGAAGAATTGGAATTCCAGAACACTTCATTGGTTTCATGATGAACTTGTACATAGATCAACAGGGGAGTGTGCAAACGGAACACGGGAACACAGCATCGTTGAAAATCAAGAAAGGTTTGCATCAGGACTGCATTCTCTCACTATACTTTTTCAATCTGTATGCAGAACCAATAACCAGAGAAGCTGCATTATGTGAAGAAGAATATGGAATCAGGATTGGAAGAAGGCTTATTTAAAAAGTGCTATGCAGATGACACAACCTTGCTTTCTGAAAGTGCGGAGGACTTGACGCACTTGCTGGTGAAGACCAGGGATTGCAGTTTCAGGATGGATTAGAGCTGAATGTAAGGAAGACCCAGTTTCTCATAACTGGACCAGTAGATAACATCGTGATAAATAGAGAAAAGATTGAAGTTGTCAATGATTTTGTCTTGCTTAGATCAACTATTAATATTCATGGAAGCACGAGTCACAAGATGTATTGTATTAGGTAAATCTGCAGAAGACGTCTTTAGTCTTTATAGTATTGAAAAACAATGATGTTATTTTGAGAACTAAAGTGCTCCTGAATCAAGCCATGGCATTTTCAATGGCCTCATATGTATGTTCGGTAAGGAAGACTGAAGAAGAATAGACATGCTAGAATGACGGTGCTGCAGAAGGATAGGCAATGTACCATGGCGGCTAAAAGGAAAAACGGTACTGTCTCAGAAGTCAGTCAGTGCTTCATCCTTTAGAGGCAAGGATGGCAAGCGTTTGTCTTACATACATTGGATATAACGTCAGGAGGGACCCATCCCTGGAGAAGGACATCATACTTGGTAATGTGGAGAGGCAGCAAGAAAAAAAAGAGGGAAGTCAGATGATTTGTAACAATGTGTGCAACAGTGGGCTAGGGTATAGGAACAATGGTGAGGATAAAGCAGGACCCCACAGAGTTTCCTTCTGCTGTGCACAGGGTAGCTATCGGTCACTACCTACTCGATGGCGCCTAACAACAACAACAAAGCATCATCCAATACTTAGGACTCCATGATGAGATCTCATGTAAGTACAATTCCCGGTAAACCAACATTTCATTATAAATTCAATAGCCTCATTGATTTTGATAATGAATTGCCACATTGATTATGGAGAAACTATTGAAGTTATAATAGCAAAAGTTTAAAAGAGAAATTATGCATGTCAGTTCAAAACTGTTTCAAAGGTGATAAATTAATATTATGCATTTCTACTTTTATGAAAAAAAGAAATTTGTATTGAAATTTAATAATCATTTTGAATAATGGTATTTTTTAAATTAAGAAAATTACATAATAAGAATTATTTCTCCAACTGGACTTAGAGTAGAAATAAACACAACTGCCATCATTGAATTTGTGGTGGAAAATTTCATCAAGTTTCATAAGTCTAATGTATTACTACTGGGTTCCAGTCATTACAGGAGAGAGTTTTTTCCAAATAAAAATGAGGTTAAGATGTCTCTGTTATCCTGGGATAGCTACCGATGAGCTCTTTCAATAAGACACTGATAACACACTCTGCTATTCTTGTTCAGATGCCCTTAAAAATAACTTTATAGACATTTCAATCTGACTGAATGATACAAACAGGAATAAATTTGCTTTTGATCAAGGGACATCAGATTATTATTTTTCTTCTTAATTTATTTCTATCAGTTGTAAGTTATTAAACTCCACATTAAAAAGGGTGGGCAAGAATATAGCTAAAATTTTGTTGAAGCAAATTAAACCTGTATGCATTACAAATAAGAACATAAGAAATTTATTTTATATTTTATCAGAGGTAGGATATTTCCAGCTGCTTTTACTAGGAGGAGCTCGGTTATATAGTACACACTAATTAGAGTACCACTGAGAAAAATTTAAATGTACTCACAGCCTGCAAAGGTTGTAAGTAAAATGTAGCAACTAGACAAAACACAATAATATACCAGTGACACCTAACAACTTCGTATAGTACATAAGTGAGATGAGATAAATGAAATGAGAAATGAATGTGGACTCTTCAATTTCATTAATTAGTCTATATTAATCCTTCAGTGATACTACAATTTGCCAATCCATTCTCCTGAAGCCTATTGTGAAAATGCTCTTCAGCTCCTTATAGCTACAAATCTGTACTATGTGCCTCCGACTGAGATGTCATTGAGGTGTTATAATAGCTCCATCTAACAATATGCTTTTCAGCATTTATAATAATTTTCACCCTGAAAAAGATATTAGCAAATCATACACTGGCCTTTTAGAAGTGAACTTAGTAATTTTCATTTATTTTCTAGCACCTGGTTTTAAGGCTCACATTACTGAACTTTTCTAGTTATTATACTCAATTATTTTAAGACATGCTGTTTCTCTATATAACACTTCTTTACTATTTAAATGATATAGTTTGTCTTTATATTAATATATGAACATTTTCCTAAGTATAATCATAATAATTAGTAATTTAGAAATAGCATATATAACATTAGAAAATAATATATGCCTAAAGTTTACTTTTGTGCTATATATTACACAGCATACATGGATATATATTTTCTGCTTATGCTTTCTTTTATTATTTTGATTATGAACATTTGTTATATGTTGGTATGCATTTATATATAAATAGTATTTACCAATTATACACTGACATAGAAAAACAGCACATTTTTATTTGTAAAAAATATTTCATATCGATATTGGTATTTCATGATTTGAACTATAAATACCATTTTAATCATATTTTGTCAATTTTAGTATAACCAACCCAACCTCACTTCCATTGAGTCCATTCTGACTCATAGTTACCCTGCGGGGGAGGGTAAAACTGCCCCTGTGGATTTCTGGATTGTAAATATTGACAGGTGCAAAATCCTTGTCTTTCTTCTAGAGTGGTTATTGTTTTTGAATTTCTGACCTTGTGGTTAGCACCCAATGTATAACCCAGTACACCACCAAGGCTTCTAATTTTAATATAAGCAATTCATAATATTTTATTGTTGGTCAATGTACTTCTTTTTTTTAAATCATTTTATTAGGGGCTCATACAACTCTTATCACAATCCATACATACATCAATTGTGTAAAGTGCATTTGTACATTCATTGCCCTCATCATTCTCAAAACATTTGCTCTCCACTTAAGCCCCCGGCATTAGGTCCTCATTTTGCCCCTCCTTTCCCACTCCTCTCCCTCATGAGCCCTTGGTAATTTATAAATTATTATTTTGTCTTATCTTGTCCTGTCCGACGTCTCCCTTCACCCACTTTTCTGTTGTCTCTCCCCCAGGGAGGAGGTCACATATAGTTCCTTGTAATAGGTTCCCTCTTTCCAATCCATTCTCCCTCTACCCTCCCAGTATCACCACTCACACCACTGGTCCTGTAGGGATCATCCGCCCTGGATTCCCTGTGCTGTATTTCCAGTTCCTATCTGTACCAGTGTACATCCTCTGGTCTAGCCAGACTTGCAAGGTAGAATTCATATCATGATAGTGGGAGTGGGGAGGAAACATTTAGGAACTAGAGAAAAGTTGTATTTCTCATCGTTGTTACATTGCCTGCTGACTGGCTCTCTCCTCCCCGAGACCCCTTTGCAAGGGGGTCTCCAGTGGCCTACTAATGGGCTTTGGGTCTCCACTCCGCACTCCCCCCATCATTCACTATGGTAAGATTTTTTGTTCTGATGATGCCTTGTACCTGATCCCTTCGACACCTACTTCTTTTAATCAATAATTGATACAACTAATCAAAAGAGAAAATGTAAAAAAATGTATTGACCACTTTTCACTCTGAAAGCAACTTGCAGAATTGCTAAGGCCTCTTGTTTTCTTCTTGATTTCTACAATATAAAACACTTTCCAAAATATAAATAGCTATCGTTTATCTAAAGCAATAGTAGTTGAACAGCATAGTATTATATCTTTGCTCTCAGCTGAAATTCTAAACAACTGAAAGTTAAGGTATGAAAAAAAATTTGTTTTTTTATCTTATTTTGGATCAAGCCAGAGAAGTTAATTCTTTTGAATAAGTAAAATATGATATCTTTCTTCCTCTTGTCTAATATTTTCCCCAAACTGCCCTGCCTAAATGAGTTATGATAATACATCCTGTCCAGGTTAAATTAGTGAGCTCATTGTCTATTGAATTAAAAAACAAAAACAAACAGCCAGAAGACCTCATTGCCTTTGAGTCAATGCTGACTCAGCAATCCTATAGGTTTCTGAAACTCTGTTTACTGGCTTAGAAAGCCCAGTCTTTCTCCTGGGAGCTGTTGGTGGTTTCAAACTGCCGACCCTTCTGATCACAGTCCAGTGTGGAACCACTACACAACCCGTGCTCCCATGGCTATTGAATAGACAGATCATTTTTATATCTAATTGTTCTGATTCCCTTCCTTGCTCTAATACAGGTTCAGAATATAATTAGATAATAAAGCACTGTGCCTCTGTAGAATATTTCTATGTAATGCAATGCTTAATTATGTCCACAAGGCTTTGATGCATTGGTTAGGTGAAAAATAATTTAGCTTGTGTTCTTTAAAATATCTTTGTAAAATAAAAAGATGGGAATGGTAGTTGATAACTTTTTCAATATCAGTCCTAAAGTACAATATTTTGCTATAGAAGAGTAGCAATCAAACAGAAGATTCTTATCCTAGCGGAGATTATTTCTGTTGTGAGATTAAATCTCTGTATCTACATATCTATATGTACTTTGCATGTATGGCATGTCTTCCAATGAGAAAGTCATACTAATGAGGCAGAAAATGTGTGATATCAAGAGAATATAAAAAAGGTTTGATATATATATATATATGTATGTTTTGAACACATGTGTTTTTTTCTTACAATGAGGAGTGTTGTTTTCCCACTGGGGAATCATATGAGCAGTTGAGTATTAGACCGGCTACTTGCTTGAATAAAAGGCAAGCAAGTCATTGGAACAGCCACATCTCTTCTTTTCTTCTGTCCATTTACTCTGGCTTTAAATTTTATTTTCTATGAAACGTAAATTTTACAAACAATTCTTATTCCCCAAATTTCCATGTTGCAAAAGAGAAATAGGATACGAGTGTTTCTAGAATGACATGTTTTTTTAGAAAGAGTTTGCTTATCGTGCCCAGGGAACAATATAATCACAATATCAATAAGATAAATTTAATTGTAAGTGAAATATTTATATTTTCACCTCCTTCTAGCAATGGGGTTAAAAAAACAAAGGCAAAGCACACAATTGAAGATACATTTTTTCTTGTTTGTTAATATCCCATTCATAGTTATTAAATGTAAAATGAATAAAAGTAAAAAATGTACTGTTAAGTGGAAGTTTGTATTTAGAATGTGGTGGCATAAAACTACCTAAGAGGCATACGCTATCTTGGGAGAGAGTGGGGGGAAAAAACGGAATCTATAAAGCTTTTTGAAGGGAGTTTACCAGATCACAAAATTTGGGGAACAATTTTTCCATTATGGATTTCATAAGAAGGAAAAGTGTTTTGTGATTTACAGTTGTTCATTAGAGGAATTCAGTCTTATCAGCTCCCACTCATTTGCCAGTTTGTCCTTCTGTGGTACTTCCATGATGCTGGGTTGCTGGAAGCTGTGCTACCGGTATTTTAAATCGTTACCTCTGCTAAACAGGTGTCAGGAGAGTTTCAGTCTAAGGAGAGTCTATGAAAAAGAAACAGACAATCTGATTCCAGAAATAGTCACCAGTGATAACTTTATAAATGGCAGGAAAATACTGTTGCTGAGGAGCCCCGGGGCAGCATGGTTATGCATGGGGCTGCAGTCCACAAGGTCAAAATCACCAGCTGTTGCTTGACAGAAAGAGGAGTGTTTTTACTCCCTTAAAGAGTCACCGTCTCAGAAATTCACTGGGGGGTAGTTCTGCCTTCTTTGGGGTTGTTATCAGTGGGCAATGAGTTGATGGCAGTGAGTTTGCTATTTTGGTTTACTGTTTGCTGAAGAGAATTCAAAAAATGGATGTAGAAGTACATCAGAAGAGTGGCCTGAAATTCAGAGAACAAGAACTTTGCCGACCTGAGCTGGATTTTGATTGAAAACAGAGTATCAGAAAGTTGTTTACTTTTTTTTTTTAAATCAATTTATTGAGGCTCATAAAATTCATCACAATACATAGATCAATTGTGTAAAGCACATCTATACATTTGTTGCC
>NW_022111372.1:13275181-13329264 GCF_000313985.2 Echinops telfairi | reverse complement strand
TTGCACGCCCCCAGTGATTTGCCTCAGTGTGGTGGGGTCAGCTCAGTCGCCCTTCCCACACTGTGTCTCCAGTGCTGTCCTGTGCAGGGCCATGGGTCAGCTCGGGATGCCGCATCTCGCCGTGGGGGCAGCCACACAGTCCTTCTGTACACTGGGCCCCCCAGCTGGGCCATCGTCCTCTGAGTTTGGTGGGCCCAGTTGTGCTCCGCTTTTCCTCATCCTTCCTTTGTCCCAGTGTGGGAAGGGAGCTAACCTACCACACCACACCCAGAGAGAAGCTGGGACAAAGATGCTTACTTTTTATTGACATTCGAATGTGTGGATCATAACAAACTATAGATTTCATTGAAAACTATGGGATTGCCAGGAAACTAATTGCTCACAAAGGAAACTGGGACACAAACCAAGAGATAGCCTGTTAAGTAGAACAAGGGAATACAGCATGGTTTTAATTCAGGAAAGGTGTGCATCGGGGTACATCCTTTCACCATCTTTTTTAAAATCTGTATGTTGAGTGAACAATCTGAGAAGCTGGCCTCCGTTTTTTAGAGGAAAGCTTATTAACAGCATGAGAAATTCAGATGACACAATGTTGCTTGCTGAAAACCATAGGACAGGAAGCACTGATTGATGAATATCAAAAGCTACATAGAGCATTCATTATGGATCACAAATCAGTATACATTGAACAAAAATTCTCTCAAATCAAACAATAGGCAACATAAAGGTAAATAGATTATATGTTTAAATTGTCAAAACTTTCTTTTTACTTGAGCTTTAAAATCAATGCTCATGGAAGCAGCACTCAAGAAATCAAAGGTTACATTGCTTTGGGAACTCTGCTGAACAAGACCTGTTTAAAGTGCTAGAGAGCAAAGATCTCGCTTTGAGTACTAGACTACCCCTGACTCAAGTCATGCTGCTTTCAGTTGCCTCATATGTCTGTGAAAATTGGACAGTGAATCAGGAAAGCAATAGAATAATCCATGCATTTGAATGGTTTTGGTGCTGAAAATTGAAAATACAGTGGACCGGTAGAACAAAATATAGTTATGTGTAATTATGATGACATTTTATCTCAGGTACTTTGGTCAAGTTATGAGGAAAGACTAGGTTAATATGTTTATTAGTGTCAGTAGGAAAATGGAAGTTGGATAGTCCATAAGCTGGAGAGTCACCAAGTCTGTAGTCAGCAGTGTTAAGCATAATAAAGTTGTGATCATGGTGAAAGACTGGGCAGAGTTTTACATTGTATTTTGGGTTGTCAGTAAGAGTCAGAGCAAATGACAAGGGAGGCAACAACAACAGAAGTCTTGACAACAAAGTGAAGGACAAACAAGGTAGTGATTAGCCCAGTACCATTGAATAAACTCATTCACGGAGACCCTGTAAGATAGGGTCGCATTGTTGCACTGCAACAATAAATTGAAATATATCAATGTTTATGAAGATGGTACCGGATTGGGTAAGATTTCACTTTGTTTTACATATGGTTTCCATGAGTCAGGTATTGCTCAATAACAAAGAGGTAATCTGCTCTTCAAGATTCTTAGAAAGGCTATCTCATTCATAACATATGCTTATGACAAATCCTGATTAGCTAGCACTACTATCAGTGTGGAAGGTACAGTATCTTTTTAACCAAAGACATAAATTCACTCTCATTTTACACAAATATTTGTAATTGAAAATAAATAATTCTTGTGAAACTCAGGGCATATATACATTGCTCTCAATTATTGGAAACTGCATGTTCAGGGGTTGTTATTTATTATCCTTGATTAAAAACAAAACAAAACACACCAGAATTTAATGGTGAAAAACTTATTTTAAAAAACTACCATCATGTCCATTGAAACTCATGGTGATGAAATAGGATGGAATACAACTGATTTTCCAGGCCTAAAATATGTATGGAAGCAGACTGGCACATTTTTCCCCTACAAAGCAACCTTTCCATTAGCCTCTGAGCACAAATGCACCAAACATCATTAAATCTCCACATTCCTTGGGCATATCTAAAAAGTTAATAGATATGAATAACTGTGAAAATATCAAGAATTTATGTTTGGATACACAATTAGTGCTCATGGAAGAAACAGTCAATAAATTAAATGACTTATTTAATTTCTAATTAAATGACATATTTAATTTCTGGGTTAATCTATTGCACCAGATTTCTTTAAAGTGTTGAAGAGCAATGTTGTCCCTTAGAAGCCTAAGGAGAATCTAATGCATGTAATGGTATTTTCATTATCCTCACATGCATATCGCAATTGGACAATGAATAAGGAAGATCTCACACTATAACTGTAGTGTTGGTGAAAAATGATAATGATATACAGTATTGGTTTTTGGTCCAGCACTAAATTCTAGCCTCTATCTAAAAGCATTTTTTTTTATGGCAAGGCCCAGTGCAATGCCTACCCTCATGAATAAATCACTGAAGTTTTGGATGCTATAGTAAAGTGTGGTGAACAAACCAGATGGTGTCCAGCTATCTGAAACAATAAAGACTGGGGATATGAGGACTTTTTTTTTTTTTGAGGGCTTTTCTTAAAACAAGCAGCCATCCAAGTGACTTGTCAACTAAGTCCATGTGCAAGAAGCACACCAGCTTGTGTGATGCAATTATTAAAAATAATATAATCCAAATCCAAAGGATGAGATGGTATCAGAGCTTAAATTGTGATCATACAGTTTGGAGAAGTCTACAGATGATAGTAGAAGCCCAAATTCCATTTGCAAGATTCCCACATGGATTAAGTCTCTATTGAGTTCCCTCTTAACATATTCCAAGGATGTGAATAACCTTGCTGTCAGACATACAACAGTGTAAAATTGATTATGGCAGGTGTAGTTAGGTTAACATGGAACACAATATTTTCTCTCTCTTTAGACCTGTTTTAAAGGTGTTTCAGCTTTTATTATTTTCTGATTTCTTTTTGATTGAAGTTTTCTGTTTTGTCTAGTCACTGCCTGTTTGTTTGTTTTGTTTATCTTATCCTTGTATATGACAATTATGCTGTTGTGTTTTTTCAAAGTAGTTTGTGCTGCCCATAGAAGCAACCAACTTGTCTTGAAAAAAGGCAGAATGCTCCTTAGAAGACAAGATGGGAATCTTTTCCCATACTCTAGGTATGCTGTCAAAGGAGAATAATCCCTTGAAAAGGGCATGTTGCTCCATAAAATAGAAGGATAGGGGGGAAAAGAGGACCTTCAAGAAGATGTATTGTTATAGTAGCTGCACCAACGGGCTCAAACATAATAATTCTGAGTATGTTGTAGGACTGGGCAGTGTTTTATTATGTTGTCCAGTGTCATGATGAGTTGGAACTGACTTAATGACCCCTAACAATGTTATCATGATGTATTGTGATAAATGGCACATGAATTCATATAGTTCAGTGGACTCCAGTGTTAGGATAGATGGGATGAACATGGGGAAGGTATTAATTTGAGTATTATTTAACCCAGACATCATATCTCCTAAATAACACATCAGAAACAGTATATATACTTATAAGCATTATCTAGCTATCCATATGCCCAAAGACACACATATTTTACATAGTTACTCTTCCAGAATACACTGTTTCATAAAATAACCTCACACTATAGCAAGATGTAAACAAGGAAATCCATTCTGTTTTAAGTTATCAAATACATCCCTGGCACAATGCAAGATATATGGGGCGATGGGAAACTTTCAGGAAATCCAGGAGGTGGGAACTCTCTAATAAAAATGACATATGTAGCACTAGTAGCACTAATTCTGTACATGTTGCCCTGTGCTGGAAAAAAAAAAGCCACTGGCTTTGTTTTTCAGGTCAAAATAAAGTAAAACAATCAATTAACGTTTGGTCTCTGCTGTCCTCTATGTGATTGAGTTAGAGATGCCTAAGATTTTGAACATACTTCATCTGTGATCACATGATTCTCATACGATATTTGAGAGAATTACTCTCGATATAAATGAGTCTTTGTTGGACCTATAAATCAAGCAAAATATGAAGTCATCAAAAAATGAAATGGAAGGCATAAAAATCAATGCCCTAGGCATTACTGATCTAAAATGGGCCAGGATTGCCAATTTTGAATCAGAAAATCATATGATTTACTATCCTAAAAATGACACAATCAAGAAGAACTGCATTGCATTCAATGACAAAAGGAATATTTCAAAATGAACCTTGAAGTCCAATGCTATCTGTGATAGGATTATATTTATCCACCTTCAATGATATAAAATCTATACAATTATTATTCATATTTATGCACCAACCACAAAAGCTCTTAATGAAGAAATTAAAGACTTCTACCAACATATTCAGGCAAAAATTGATCAAACATGCAATGAAGATGTCTTCATAGTTGGTGGTGATTGAAAAGCCACGTTGGAAACAGAGGAAGGAACAGTAATTGGAGAATATGGTCTCCATGATAGAAACAAAGCTGGAGATCACAAGATCGAATAGTTTTAGACTGACAACTTTTTCATAACAAATACCTTTCTTCAACAACACAATACACTTGGACTGCTCCCAATGGAATACACAGAAATTTAATTGACTGTGCCTGGGGGAAGAAACAACACAGAAGCTCAGTATCAGCAGCTAAAGCCAGGCTAGGGGCTGTCAGTGGAACAACTCATCAATTGCTCTTATGTAAGTAGAGGCTAAAGCTGAAGAAAATTAAAACAATTCCACTAGAGCTGAAATACAACCTTGAGTCTACTTGAAATTTAGACGACTTCTAAAAACCAGATTTGACACATTGAGTATTAATGATAGAAGACCTGATGAGCTATGGGAGGTAACCAAGAACATCATTCATGAATAAAGCAAAACGTTCTTAAAAAGAGGAGACGTCAGATGGTGCAAGATATGACAAAATAATAATACTTTATACATTTTCAAGGGTTCATAGGTAGGGGGGAGTTGGGAGGGAGGAGAAAAAAAAGGAGGGGCTTATACCAAGGGCTCAAGTAGAAAGCAAAAGTTTTGAGAATGATGATGGCAACAAATGTAGAAATGTGCTTAACACAATGGATGTATGTGTGGATTGTGATAAGAGTTGTACAAGCCCCCAATAAAATGATTTAATTATTTTTTAAAAGACACAAATGAAAAAGATCAAAGTGGATGTCATAAAAAGTTTTGAAAATGATGGCGGCACCATGTGTACAAATGTGCTTGACACCGTGGATGGATTGTGATAAATTCATTATGAATGGATTGTGATGAGCTGTAAGAGCCCCGAATAAAGTGATAAAAAAAAGATCGGTGTAGCTATGGCAAATGAAAGAAATGTTAAACACAAAGTACTGAATAAGACATTTCGAAGGGGAACTTGAGTAGCAAAAGTAAAATATTATAATGAAATTTGCAAAGACCTAGAATTCGGACACGAAAAAGGAAGGACATGGTCAGCATAGCCCAAACTGAAAGTCCCAAGGAAAAATCCAGGTCTTGAGTTGTGATATTGAAATGACAGAGGTGGAATCTGAAGAAGGTGGAAAGAATCCACAGAATCACTGTACCAAAAAGAACTGGTCGAGAGCCCACCATCTAAAGAGGGAGCATATGAGCAGGAACCAATAATACTGAAAGAATTCACGAGAGAAACATATTACATAAATTGATGGGATATCAATTGTTTTTTTTCAATAAGCTGATGGAGCACTGGAAGCACTTGCACGTCTGTGCCAGAAAATGTGGAAGATAGCCATTTGATCAACTGACTGGAAGAGATCCTTATTTGTACTCCTTTCAAAGAGGTGATGCCAGAGAATGCTCAAATTATAGAACAATAACACTGGTATCTCATAAAAGTAACATTTTGCCAAAGATCATGCAACAGTGGGTGCAGCAGGACATTGACAGGGAGCTGCCAGAGATTCAGGTCAGATTCAAAGGAGGACCTAGAGCAAGGGATTTTATTACTGATGTCAGATGTATCTTAATTAAAAACAAAGAATAAAAGAAAGACACTTACTTGTATTTTATTGACTATGTTAAGGCATTTGACTTGTGTGGATCGAAACAAACTATGGTAACTTTGAGAAGAATGGGAATTCCAGAGAACATCATGATCTCTGGAACTGTTTCCAAAGCTGGTACGTGGATTTTGTCTTGCTTGATCCACAATCAATGCTCATAGAAGCAGCAGTCAAAAGCTCAAAAGAGGCAAGGTAAACATGCTGCCCGTAAGATTGTAACACTTTCCCAGGTAAACATGGCTAATAGTTTAGTGAGTAGGACCAAAAGGAAAATGCATGCTGAAGAGAGAAGAAGCATGCCCCGAGGGAGCTCAAAAGACGTAGACACATTCCCAAAGCAGACGGTGATGCATTAGTGAGAGATGTCCAGGAGATACCAGCTGTTAAGCTATCGAAACACTGCCAAGAGAAAATGCAATGTGAGATTAAGGAAGACAAAGATGACATGAAAATGGAGACTGATATTAAGAGAAAATAAAAAGAGTCTTCTAGACCAGCATGGACAATATTCAGTACGAATGAACACAGGGCCGAGAAAAAATCAGAAGGCAAAGGGAAAAACTAAAGCAATACATCCATAGAGAAATGCCAGAAGTCCAATCCAGATTTAGAAGTCATATTGATCTTGACTAAAAGCAGAAAAAATACCAGAAAGATGTTGGGTTGGGTTTTATTTTACGCAATGGATATACCAAACTCTGGATAGCATTGGTAAGAATGGGAAATTCATTTTACTCCTCGCAAACTATTTTATGAGCCAAAGGGTCTTACAAACAGAACAAATGAATAGTGTGTGGTATGATACTAGGAAAAGTGTGTGTCAGGATTGTATCTTCTCACTGTGCTATTCATACTGATAAGCTAGTCTGAGAAGGTGGACCATATGAAGGATAGTACCAGGATAGGAGGAAGGCTTACCTGTGATATTCAGATGGCATAAACCGGCTCACTGAAAGGAGGATTTGAAGCATTTTCTGTGAAAGACCAAGGACTGCAGCCTTCAGTGTGGATTGTAACTCAATGGACAGTAAATCCAAATCCTCACAACTGGACCAATAGATAAGGGGAGAAATTATTAACGTTGTCAATGATTTCATTTTGCTTGGATCCAACTATCAATGTGCATGGAAGCAGCAGTCAAGGAATAAAACAATGTGCTACACTTGGGCCAATCTGCTTCCCATGGGCTCTTTAAAGCATGGAAAAGAAAGGATATTATTTTGGGGACTAAAGTGCACCTGATCCAAGCCATGATAGTTTCACTCACCTTATTATATGCATGTAAAAGTTGGACATTAAGTAAGGAAGGCTGAAGAAGAATCGAACTACGGTACAGGAGAATATACTGAAAATAGCATGTACTGCCAGAAGAACAATCTGTATTGGAAAAGGACATCTCCAATGTCCCTAAATTGGACTTGTGGTCAGGAGAGATCAGAGGACGTTACCTGTGGTAAAGTTAAAAATGGAAAGAGCCTCCAGTGCTGAAACAATGGGCTCAAATTTAACCAACACGAGGATGCACAGGATCGGCCAGCATTTCATTCTGTTGTAGACACGGGCACTCTGAGTTGAGGTACCAAATCGATGGTACCTTACAACAAGAGCACCACACCTGTATAGAAACATAGTCACCATTAACTATTGACTGACCAACTAAATTAACGGGTTTTTAAGGTGAAAAAAATCTTAATCACTATTTTATCAAAAATACATAATTCTATATTTCATTAAACTAAGTCCAATTTCAAGTCCAGTTTGTATTGATTAGGGTAATAATAAGTAAGGGCCATAGTTTAAAATATGTCAGATTCATTAAGTGAAAGTATTTTTCAATAGCTCTTTATATTCAGTACCTATGAAAGTCAAACTCACTATTATCACATTGATTCTGACTCATGGTGACCCCTTTAGAGAACGTAGAGTTGCCACTGTAGGTTTCTGAGACTGTCAATCTTTACAGGAGTAGAAACCTTCAACTTTTCCGGAGGAACAGCTGCTGGTTTTGAATTGCTGACTTTGCGATTTGCAACTGAACATAGAACCCACTATGCCATCAAAGTTTCTTGTGAGGGTGAAGTACCCCCCAAAATTAAAGGAGAGACTATAATAATTATAAGGTAAAAAAACTAAAATGGCCATCCTGATATGGGAAAAGGCATTTCACCATTTGGATTCAGACACGGTGCAGGCATATATTATTATAAGTCGGCTTACATAAAGACTTTGAATCGTCTATATGTTTAACCAGAAATTAATTATATGATTTTTGTGCTATTCTGTACCCGTAAAACAGCTATTCTGTATCTGTAAAACGATGTAATACTCTAGATGTTGTTTCAGGTGGAGAACAGGAAGACAAATATGCCCAGTATTAGGGAGCGGTAGAGGAGGGAAGGGAGCGCCCTGAAGCGGCAGAATACAGCGAGGCCAGGACACACCTCATGGTCTGCCACTCGCAAGTTTCATTGTAAATACACTTTATAAGTAACAAAAGTTCACTTGAATAAATAGAAGTCACATTATTAGATCAATTTTCAGGCAAACAATAGAAAAGTTTATATTGGGAACACTAACATTAGTGAGGTATACAAACCTTAGAATAATCAACCACTTGACTAAAAAGGAATAACATTTTTCTATGGACCAAGTTCTGAAGGTTTAGTTAAAGTGTATATAGTACATTCACACAAGTGAACATTTTCTGTTGTCTGTCACCCAAGAAGGAGGTTATATGTAGATCCTTGTAATCAGTTCCCCCTTTCTACCTCACCTTCCCTCCACCCTCCAGGTATCACTACTGTCACCACTGGTCCTGAAGGAATCATCTGTCCTGGATTCCCTGTGTTTCCAGTTCCTATCTGTACCAGTGTATATCCTCTGGTCTAGCCAGATTTGTAAAGTAGAATTGGGATCATGATAGTGGGGTGGGGGGAAAGGAAGCATTCAGCAACTAGAGGAAAGTTATATGTTTCATCGTTGCTACCCTGCACCCTGACTGGCTCATCTTCTCCCCATGACCCTTCTGTAAGGGGGTGTACAGTCGCCTACAGATGGGCTCTGGGTCTCCACTCTGCATTCACCCTCATTTACCTTAATATGATTTTTTTGTCTTAGATGAACTTTTAAGACACTAGCCATTATTAACCAAAGTGGGTTGTGGACCGTTGTATTTGTGGACTAGAAGACTGTGGTCCTAAAGGAAGTCACGTGTATTAAAGGCTTATTCCTTTTTCATAATGCATTTAATAACATATAACAGGCTTTTAATTTTTGTGAAACATTCTGGGCACCAAGGTAAATCATAAATTTGACTGCCAAGCCACTGTAATCTAGATAGTTCAATACCATAAAACTTATTTTTTCAGTTTTATCGCAAATGGCATTACAATGTGTAGTAATGCTCCCCCCCTCTACCATTCATACACAATGATATCGTAGGGATATTTTTACACATGGAAGATGTGTTTATCATATTGGTTTATCATATCTTTTTTCTTTTTAAATAAGTAATTCATGCATTTATAGTCATTTAAATAAGTTTAAATATTATTCTTATTTCATTGTTTAACTTTTTACCTTTTTATTTGATGAATGTACATGATCCTTCCCCATGAATACAAATTACAAAATTAAATTTTTTTCTTCATTATAGTCAAAATCAAAGACTTTTCATTATATTTTATTTTTTCTCAGACCTTCTTTCTGTTTTTATACCATATAAAATTATAATTTTAAAATAAATTTAACATTTATTAAGTGAAAATTAATTCAATCATTTAATATTACAAAATATTGTGAAAGGCGAAACCCACAATTTCACATAAAAATGGGCTGTCTCAGGCAGAGAGAGATTTCTGGAACCATTAAGAAGGATCATCATCAAAGCATGTTTCAAATTTCTATCTGAAGTTTTGGAAGCCTCAGTTTCAGAAGCCTCTTGGTACCAGCAGAGACAGTCCCATGGGACAGAGCAAAGAAGCCACACTGAAGAGAAGAGATGAGCTGCACACAATGAAGCAGAACCCTGGGTGGCCTTCCTGGCCCAGAGACTGAGGTCAAGGGATCTTTTGGCTGAGATGCTGGGGACCAAAGTGAAACTTCCCCGCCAGATGCGGGGAAGCGGGAATATGGAGACATGTCTGCATCCTTCCTGTTTGCTGCTTACAAATCCTGATTTGTTGTTGCCTGTTAGCCTCCCTAGTTACCCCCCTTAATTGTGAGGGGTGTCTGGGAGTTCCGTGTGGCCATTTCAAGGCATCACAAGCCCCAGCGTAGAAGTGGAGGTCCTGGTGCAGAATGGCAAGTACCAGAATAGAGAAAAAGATGGGTAGAGGGTGGAGGCATAACTGCCCCCTGCCCTGTGGTAAGGGGCATGGCTTTTTGTGGAGTTGGATTCTCATTCTGTCTTGTGTAGTCACAAGTCAGGTGTGGACTCCAGGCCATTTTCACATACATAACAGCTCTTTATTTAGCAATTTGTCTTCTCCAGTTCATTCTGTAGCATAGTAACTCAGAATAACTCTATGCCATATCCACATATAATTCTATTTGATTAGGAACACTTTTGTTACCCAGGAAAATAATACCACATCCATCTGTATACATAACCCTTTTTACTCTTCCTTAGATTACATATACTGCAAAACATAGACTTAAATAAAATATAAATATACTCCTCAAAATGTATTTTTCAAGTTTGTGGAACATTATTTAGAAACTTCTGACCCAACAGTTGTATACTTATAATTAACTACTATAATTTATGAATGATCCACTTCAATTTGTTGCTGGATAGTTGGATGGATGTATAGATAAATATTTTAAAAATTAAGTACATAGAAATAGAACAGTAAGTTCCAAAATATTAATAGTTTTTATTTATAACTCATTTAATTTTACTCTTTTTTTATTTCACAGTGCTTATCTGTGATTAATGGAAAATAAAATCTATTTGTCAATACAAAACCAATTTCCTTTTGCAACGTAAAATAACTCAAAAAGAGCCAATTGATATTAGTGAGCCACCTCTAAAGTCTGTATGGAAATGACTGTACAAGGCTTGATTGACATAAGACGGAAACAACTACAGATTGAAATCACTGAAGGGCAACTTTTATAGACACAAAATTGAGTATTTGGTTCAATCTGAAAGTATGCCCGAGCGTTTCATAAAAAATCTTAAATATTTGTGTAGGAAGCACTTATTTTGCCAGAAATATTTGTTTTATTTCTTTCTTTGCAGTAAAGTACCATGAATCTCAGTAACTATACAAGGTTTCCTGATGCCTTTATAAATGTTTATGAATCAAACTTCCATGCCAAAAAATAACTCTTGAACTGAAAATTTACTAATAACATAAAAAGCTGGTGTTTAATGAATTGACCCCCAAATAAAATATTTCTCCTTCAATCATCAGTTTGATTAAGTATGCAAAAACTAAGGACCTTAGTTTTATATGAAATATTTTAAAATCAAATTGTTTATTTTTGAATACATACTATATTTAACTGCATCTATATATCATAATAATTAATGGTTAATTGTTATCTTGAGGTGAATTTACCAACACTCAGGGGTATTATAAACAAATGCTACAAATTAGAAGACTTTAAGCATAGAAATGTATTGTCCTATATCTCATTCACTACTGTTGAGTTGATTCTGCTTGACAGAGACCCTGTAGGATAGGGCAGGATTGCCTTTGGGTTTCTGAGGCTGAACATTATTGCGGGGGCAGGAAGCCTCATCTTTCTCCCACAATGGGACTAGTGAGTTCAATCCAGTGACCAGAGTCACACCACTATATCATCAGGTTTTTGTTTTTATCTTATAGCTAGAGGCTGATAATATCCAAATAGAGTGTGTCCGAAGAGCCACCCTCCCTCTGTCTGAGGAAGCTATTTCTTGTTTCTCCCGGGTTCTGGTTGCCCTCGGTATTCTTCGGCTGGCGACTGCAGAATCAAGCGTATCACGAATTCTTATCTGTCCCTCTGCAGTTTTGTAGTTTCTATAAGGAGCTCACTAAGATTGCATTAGGACTCTACCTTCATGTTAATTTAACTCGCAGATATCTTCAAAGACCCATTTCCAATCAAGGTCACATTTGTTGTTAGTTGTCTGAGAGTCCGCTCAGCGTTATCGGGACTCAATGGACGGTTCGACTAGAGGACATGATTTAATCTCTTCTCTCTCTCTCTCTCTCTCTCTCTCTCTCTCTCTCTCTCTCTCTCTCTCTCTCTGTCACACACACACACACACACACACAATCCAGAACAAAAGACTGTGACAAATATTTGGAAAGGGTTAAAATAAAGGAGCCAGGAGGTAATGGTTAAGTGCTTGTCTGACTAACAAAATCTCCACCATTCGAATCTGCCAGCCTCTCTGTGTCAGAAAACAGCTTGTGCTCTTTTGCACAAGTATTTACGTCTAGCACACTCTATGAGGTGTTTCCACTTTCACCTGTAGGGCAACCCAGAGTTGGAATCTAATTGAAAACACACAACAACAAATAAAGGAGCTTCTGGTAGCATTAGAATATAGATATTTAGATAATTAGCTAGACATGTCTAGGTTTGCTTTGGCACGTGTTCACCCAGAAACAGGTTTGACCCACTTGCTTTCTTGGTGTCTATTTGTCCAACCCCTGCACACACACCTAAAATATATGTTTTTACAAGCTATGGATTATATATCTTAAAGATTTTCACTGCCATTGAATCAATTCTGACTCAGAGTGAACTTTTAAGACAGGATAGAACTTCCGCTGTCCCAGGGAGAGGCAAGCCAAATACCAGGTACAGAACCAGAAGGCAAATATAGCACAGAGTCAACGGAGGCATTTTTGCTTTCACCAATGCTCTGTGAGAATATGGAGGTCACAAAGGGGAAGGCTTTAAGGCTGTGTGGCTCTTTCATCTTTCACCAGACCATATCTCAAAAAAAAAACAACAAAAAAAAACCAAACCCAACATTGCACCACCTAGTTTCTGAGGTTGTAAGTCTTTACGGGAATAGGAAGCCTCATCCTTTTCCAATGGAACAGTTGGTGGTTTCAAACCACGGGCCTTGTAGTTAGCAGCCCAACTCATAACCACCACACCACCATGGCTTCTTACATTTAATATCGTTACTAAGTATTTATTAAGTAAGCAGATAGGAATTAGGTAAAGCATGTCATGGAAGGGGAGAAAGAAAAAAATCAGTTTTCCAACCCAGTTTAGGCTCCACACAGAGTAGCTTTGGTTGGAACTTGTTGGGGAGCTCAGATGTATATGCAATGTTACATACATGCAAATATGTGAAATGAAGCTGTTGTAACATAGTTACTACCTCTTTTTCAATGTAATTTTAATGTATGTTTAAAAATATATTGAAATTTTGCTTAGGCTGATTAATCACCTAGTTATTCTCATTCTACTAAGAGTACTACTTTCATTTCACTGTTATTGGCCACTGAAACCTGCGTTTAACTCAGGTGGAGATCATGCACATCTGAATGAAACATTGCCTATGTCTCAGGTCTTTGCCATCCCCACTGCAGCGGGTTTTCATTGGTTGATTTTTGGAAGCAGGTTAACAAGACTTTCTTCTGAGTCTATCTTAATCTGGAAGCTCTGTGAAATCTATTTTTCATATAGCAACACACAAGTCTCTAGTAGCAGCCTGCTAGTGGTTGTGCTGAAGGATCATTGGTGGGAAGAGTAGAGATGAGGACCAACTGGAGTAATACTATCTGTAGCAGAGTTAAGCCCAGACTAGTCCCACAGAGGTGGAGAGTCAAGAAGTCCCAATCACAGACCTTGTCACAATCGCTGTATTGGTGTATTTCCCCCCACTTCATTTTATTATATTCCTTCACATCCTCGTGTTCTATAATTCACTGTAAGGTCTCACATAACTCATGAAACCTTAAGGAACTGTCTCATGTGGAAATGTCTCATGCCCAAATCCAGAAGCTAGACTGAGCAAGCCAAATGCAAGGTGCAGAAACAGACAGAAAGTCCAAGCAGGGCTTTTTGCTTTTACCGGAGCTCAGTCAGAAGCTGGAGGCCACAAAAGAGAAGGCATTGATGGCAGGGTGGCTTTTCATCTTTCAGCAGCCACAGCTCCAAGGAAAACTTAAATCACATCATTTAATAAGGTAGTGCATCAGGATGCAAGCCACCTTTAACAGATAACTCCTCCAAAGTTGGATTTTAAGAATACACGTAAGGCCTAGAATTTGCAGCATGTCACAAAGGAATTATGGTAAAAGGGATTAGGCTCGAGAACCATATTTAGTGTTTGACTACATCTCACCCACCAAGCATATACCTGAGAATGAAAACTTATAAATAAAGATAACCAATTACTGAAATTGTTTCCATAGTCATCCTGTAGCAATTATACCTTTCTAACACATCAGCACTTATTTACACCTGTTGTTATAAGTTAGCAAAATATCAGTGATGGATAACCCAATTGAAGTCTTCACGTTCGCTTAGGAATTTTCTTGATTAATGATGTTGAATGAATAATAAACACAATAATATAGAATCCATAGTTCGTTATATATTTATTTCAAAAAATGTACTTTGGCCTTCATATACAAATATACATTTTCCCCTATAGGGTTGTCTGCATAGTAAAATAATGAGAGAAAGGATAGAGAAAAAGTAATGTTTTTTTAATTTCATTTATATACACATATATATTCTAATATAATTACAAGTTAATTATCAAACAATATATGTTTTCAAAGCTATTAAAACCATATTTTGCATTGCATATTATAATTCCAAAGAACATACACATAAACTTGTTGAATGCACAATTTATTTTTTAAAGTTTTCAATGGTTTAATTTAATTTGGTTTGCTTTTGAAAGTATATTTAATAAATATTTCATACAATTCACATTTTAACCACTGTCCATTCTCTTTCTTTCTCTCATTTGCATTTAGTAGATTCTATTTGTGCTGACCTTGTATGTGTGAAAGCAGAACTTTGCTGCTTCAATTCCTGTAAGGCTGCAGAAACAAATCACCAGAACTTCTTTCACAGTGCCACTGGGTGGGTTTGAAACACCAGCCACTTGGTTAGTAGCAAGCACCATTTGTACTATTCGGAGAACTGTTCTCATAACGTCTGCAGAGCAGCAATTTCACACTAAACTCATATCTGTTAAACTCATAGCTAATTATAGGCTACATGTGGTATGTTCATTTTGTCAAATGTGTTTCATAGTGTAAAATATTATTCAGTCAGTTGAATATGCTGGTGTTATTTTCTTATTCTCAAATGTAGTGTATACTGAAAAATATTCTTGTTAGTTGGTAATGTTACACTAATTATATGCATCTTAACAAATGCATATTAGAATGTTTATAAATATAAAAAGGAATAATTGACATCAATAATAAATACTATTTTGAAAAGAATTTTCAAATTTGAAAAAAATATTGTACTTATCGGGTCGCCATTTTTGCCCGGGCCATCCCTGCAATCTTAATGCCCATTCTTTATTTGGTCTGCATAGATTAAATAAGTATAATGATAAAAAATACAACCTTAGCACAAACTTCTCCTGATTTAAAAATACGGTATTTTTTTGTAACTCTATGTTCATAAAACTCTGCTATTCCTGCATCACTAGTGGTTGAAGCAACATTTGAATAACAGTTTTATTGACCGGATTTCCTTGTATGTGGGTAGATATTATCTTATTACAGACAGCAGTATATATCAAGATAGATCTTGAAATGTCCTTTTTGAAATTGAATGAAATACCATTCCTCTTGAATCTGGCATTCACAGCATAATAAGCCATATGGTTTTCTAATTGAAATCACCAATATGAGTTCAATTCACTCATTTATGCCTAGAATCTCAGTTTTTATGTGCGGCATTTCATTTTGTTATAGCATCCAATTTTTCTAGATCTACACTTTGTACATTTCATATTCTGGTTTTTAATTCACGTTTGGAGTACGTTCTTCTCATTTTGAGTTGTGCATATCAGCAAGTGTAGATCTTGAAGGCTTTTGCACCACAGGATTCACATCCAAATTTTTATGGATGACACTAATGAGAGTTGAGCACTTACTCTACCATGGTTTCAGTGCCTTTCGACCTGAAGTATGCATGTTCTAGCACTATCTCTGACAATGTTCTACTTCTATTCCTGAGGTTTTAAAAGCTATCCATAAGGTTTTCAGTAACTAACTCCTCAGAAATGGACAGATGCCGCCTTCTTTGTGGTCTCTTCGGTAAGCTCAGCTGAAATCTTTTCCCTTCGAGTGGCTCTTTGGACATTTGAAGTAATGGTGACATAGCTTTCAGCAACACACAAGCCATTACAGTAGGACAAAGTGGCAAGACAAGTAGTGATTACCTTATGGAAGTTAATAGATAACACATGTTAAAGATGTATTTATTTTGCTTGCACATCCTCTTCTCAGCCAAGCTGGCAGGCAAGTCTGTCTCTGGTCTTCTGCCTTTAAGACATGAGGTCCTCTGTCTTGTTCCATGGACTGGAAGCCCCACTGCTCTGTCTCATAGTCTCAATTCTGCCCCTGTATTTTCTCTCACGACCTTGGTGCTGCCACCTCTGTTGCCTCTTCTGTCCCGGCTGCTTCAGACAGAGATCTTGCACATGCTCGGCTGGTGGTGCTTCTTTCTTCCTGATCACAGGATTCTTGCTTCTTGCTTCTGAGATGGCTCACTTATAAAATCAGTGTATGACACAACTACCTAATCCCCTTTATTAGTGTTTCACACACCCTATTTTCATGGTTCTACCCTATTATTTGTTGGAGATTACAATGACATAGCTAGAAAACTAATACAAAGTAATTTAATTTTAGTTTGTATACACACATTGCTATTTTATTTTATAATGATTGTAGAATGCCCAGTGAGTTTCACTGGACACAAACCAGCTCATTATACCACTTGAAGATTGCGCTCAAGTTTATTTCCTTATTACTTCAAAAGTGATTGAGTTCATATCCATGTTATGAGGTCACTTGTGTCCTTTTTTTGCCAGTCTAGATAAAATATCTGTCCAGTCAACCATCTTGATTTCAGCTACAGAAATGCACACTTATATTCCCACATCTTATCTTTGATTTTTATTATTTCTGGACCTAGGAGATGGACTGACAAGTGGCTGTAACAATGCTTTCAAGCATACGGACAACTATGAAGGTGGCACATCATGGGGCAGTGTTTCTGTAGTAGTTACCTACTTTCTTATCAACTTGATAAATAGAATGAAAGGGTGGTATCTAGCCTGTCAATTAGGTCACAGTCTGATGGTGCCTCCTTGTGGGCATGACCTTCTTAAGAGGAGAATTCTGGGAACTTCTTCTCTCTTTCTGCTTCACTTTCCTACTGTGGAACCTGAAGGAGAGCTGGAAGAGCCACATGGAGACCCGTGCCTGCGCTGAGATAATCCACCACCAGTGGAGCCACAAGAATTTTACCCACCAGCCTGTGATCTTTCTGCATTCAGCATTGTTGCTTGTGATTGCATGGGTCTAAAAGGGGATTTATGGATTAGTATCAGACTTATGGGCAGTATCTGATTGAAGACTTGTTATAGACGGGACTGCAATGTTTGCTTGGTATATAATTATTATTTGATGTAACGCTCTTTCTTATACATTCATGGATTTGTTTCTCTCATCAACCTGGCCTGACACAGTTTCTTTCTGTTGTGCATTGGTTTGCTATGAGTAGGAGCCAACTAGACAGCATCCAATGACAACAGCGACTACCTGAATTTAGACATGCATTACGTTTCTGATGTTATAAACTGCTACTCTCTTCCTTGCCCATTCATCTACAGGATTTCTATAACACACAAGACCCCTTGGCGGGGCTGGGCATTTTCCATTCCATGTTACAGAACAGGGCAGTGTTTCATTTGTTGTGCATATGATGATTTGAGTCATAATGGACATGACAACACCTAAGAACAACAATAACACATTCATAATCAGTTTGCAGATTTAACCATTGAGCCATGGTGGCCCTTTGCATATAGCCTAGGGACTCTAATATGTTAATCTCATGCACCTCATTTAATTGCAAGCTAATATTCATCTTTCACTCTTGTTTTGCAACTCTAATTATTTAGAATGTGAATACAAGTGAATGAGACTACTTGTATTATTTTAATCATCTAAATCAGCATATGAACATTTTCGGGTTAGCTTCAGCTTTGCAAGAGAAAATATGATGAACAGGGAATTAGAAGATGATAGCATTCTGATTGTTAAATGTAAATGTTTTCCCTTTCTAATTCTTGTCTCTAATTAAGTACCAGAAATCCCCACAATTATTATAAATCTTTTTAATAGGGAAATAGAACTTTTGCTTCTTTTTCATGATTTGGTATAAAGACAATAAATAAAAGAGAGGGATATCTTTAAATAAAACTTATAAATGGATTTATCTTTGTGGAGTTATATGATTTGGATAATGGAAATATTTAAATGTGTACTCTAATGAGCCAGATTCTTTAACCATTAAATATAGTCCATGGGAGTTGTTTAAGCACTTTTTGGAACGTAGTTTACAACTTTCCGGGTAAGTTGGATTATTTAGTGCTCTGAAGCATGGTTTGCTTGATATTTTTCTTCCAATGGCATTAAATTTCCCATCATATCAACAATATCTTTAGGGAGAATTTTCATTAAACACCAAGAAGATTTAAATACATTGAGTTAAAGTTGTTTTTCTCAATTACACTATTTTCTTCTTGAAATGACATTTTCTTTTTCAATGATATGATGATGAAGTAGCCTCTTTTAGCATTAATGACAGAAATTGCTTATTTTCAAATGAATAATTCTAAATGTTTTATTACCCATTCTCAAATGATTTCCCTTGTGACTTTTAAAGGCATAATAATTTCCTTGAGTCCATTAAAAAAAAAAAATCCTGGAGCTTCATCTGTTCCTAGTGTTTAAACAAAATAAGTTTTATGTTATTCATGAACTAATCGATAAAATTTAATAAATATTTGGCTAACAGACGTATCACTTAAATGGAGAAAATATAGATTAGCAGTAATGCAGAATAGTACACTGAAGATTTTAATTCCAGGTATGCGAATTACTTACTCTATTATAAAATTTGTATTTTAAAAGATATATCTTTGTTTTCTCATCTTTAAACATTGACCTGCAAATTTCAAACTCAACACAGGCATGTTATAAGGATTAAATGAGTAAATATATGTCCCATACATGACAGCCCAATAATGAAATAGTACCTGACTACATTTTTATGTGCTTTTTACTGTGTTGGAGATACAGAATCTTTATAAAGATTGCCAAATATTTGTGTGTTGCTTGATCAAATAAGCGATTCCGCTGCTGATTGTATTGTATAGTTGCACAGACACAAGCCTTGTTGCGAGGTAGAGCTGCCAGCTTGAAAGAAAACACGTGTTTCTAAATTGCAAAGGATTAAGGCATCTTTCCAATTTATGTGAAATTTCAGTAGAAAGAGAATTTCCTAAAATTACAAGCTACAGTAGTAATGCACAAAATATCATCCTACATGCACTATCTATATACCTAAACTGTTTTCTATCCCATTCTTGCATGTGAGTTGTCTATAATGTCTGCATTGAAAATTATTTCTTCTTGATTCTATTGACCTCCCTGCTGATTGGAATTATGTTTCAGCAACACATATTACATTCGTCTTCTAAATATCATTTTATTTTATCACACATTTTATGATCTTTTAATATTTAAAGGTAGCCTTCTACATAAGAAATAATGTGAAATTTGAATATATATTTGAAATTTTTAAATTACAAATACATACATTTGAAATTTAAATATATATATATATATATATTTCCAATGTTTTATGTGTTATTGTGGAGAAACATAAATAACATTAAATTTGTTATGTTGCCTATTTTTAGTGTACAATTTAGTGACATTAATTATGTTTTCAATGGTATTGGACCATTACTGCTATCTATATTCATAAATATATTTATCATTCCCACTAGAAGTTCTGAACTAATTAATGAATTATTCTCATCCTTCTTCTGGAAGATTCTAGTAATTTATAATATACTCTCTACCTGTGAATTCTTCTCTAAATATCTCATCTAGCTTGAGTACTGTGTCCTCTTAAGTCTGGTTTATTTTATTTAGAATATTCATTTATGTTATACCATGATTCAGAAATTCATTTCTTCCTATAGATGAATAATAATACATTGTATCTTCCTGTATACCACATTTTGTCTGTCGATTCAATTTTTTATTGATACTTGGGTTGTTTCCAACTATTGGCTATCAGAAACAACGCTACAAGGGACATTAGTATACACATTTCTGTTTAAGTACCTACTTTCTCAGTTTTTCTAGTTATATCTATTTGTATCTTAGGTGTATAAAAAGTATACATCTAAAGTATAAAAAGTATAAAAATTCTTAGATAGATGTTATATGATAATTTTATAATCTCCTTTGGAAAGAACTCCAAAACTGTTTACACAACAACTGTACTATTTTACACTGACCTCAAACCATGGACAAGGGTCACTATCTACTCAATTCAAGTGACAGGCGGACGCTGTCTCTAATCTGTCAGATTGGCACATTCTGATGGTTTGCAAGATGCTGTGGTGTTGGAAGCTATGTCATCAATATTTCAATTATCAGTTGGGTGCTCATTATTAATTGATTTTAGCTAAGCTTCCAGAAAAATAGCTAACCTTGAGGAAAGAATAGACTGTGCATTTCAGAGGGATTAGCCACTGAAAACTTTGTGTATAGCAATAAATTTTGTCAGACATGATGCCAGAAGGTGAGCCCTCAGATTATTAAACACTAAAAATGTAACTGTAAAAGAGGTTCCCTCTGAAAGCAGAGTCCGTCTTAATTAGGTGAATGTGATAAAGCTTTGGGGACCTTCATTTGCTAATGGGCATTGCTCAAAAGGAGATGAAACTATTGTGCACATTTGTGGAAAACTGAGAACCTGGATGAAAGTGTAAGCAGTCTAATCTCTACACTCCTGACCACAGGGCTTGGAAAACCAGTACTAGTGTTAGGGGAAATAGATAAATCTGATAATACATATTCTCCAGTTAGAAAGAGTTTTCTCCACAATTAACTTCCATGGTGATGTTAACATAAAGCTGTCTCCTACAGGAATCTGGCTCCTTGCTACTCGGCTACAAGATGCCTTTTTTTAAGAGTAATCAGGTTCCCCTTTTCTCTGTCCCATTAGGGTTCAACCACACCATGCTCTCTTAGATGCCAGAAACATAACTTAATGTGTTTTCTCTAGAGACTGAGGATATCTCAGATTCACACTGTGCCCAGTCTGTCATGTATGTGCCTAATGGAGGCTTACCCTCCCCCCTACTATCTAAACTCACTGTTAAATACAATTCCACTCCTATTGTAACATCGGAGATGAGGCCCTGTTCCCCACCATCTCTGTCTAATATATTTTTCTTCAATTGCACATGCTGCTACTAAGGACCCACTCAACTGTGGGCTTGGATCCCACACATTCAATAATAACTAGAATTAGGAATGTATGAAGTATAAATCTATGAAAATTTAAATGCATTAATAATGAAATGGAACTCAGAAATACCAATATCACTGCAATTAATGAGCTGAAATGGATTGTGTTGCTTATTTGAGTGCGATGATCATATGGTTTACTAAGCAAGAAACTGTAAATTCAAGACAAATGGTACTGTAGTCATATTCAAAATGAACATTTCAAGATCTATCTATATGCCTAAAATGAAGTGCAGTTCACAAACAATTTTTGAATTTATGCACCAGCTACAAAAAGTCATGAGGAAATTGATGAATTACACCACTGCACTCTGCAATTGATCAAACATGCATTCAGGAGGGATCTATAAGCATTAGAAATAGGAATGAGAAAGTTAGGAACATAAAGGAAGGAGTAATCATTGGAAATACAGCCTTAGAAATGAAACGTGAGATAGCATAATATACTTTTGCCAGACCAAGGACTTCAATGCAAATGCATTTTTCAACAAAAGGCACATATACATGTTGTTATCACCACATGAAATATATGAGAATCAATTGACTATATCTGTGGGAAGGGAAATGCAGGAAATCAATATCATAAGTAAAACAAAGTCAGAAGCTGACTGTGAAGCAGAACTTGCTCATATGTAAGTTCAAGTTGAAGTTGAAGGAAATTAAAAGAAATCTATAAGATGTGAAATAGGGCTTTAAGTCTATCCTTCCTGAATCTCAAGAACACCTGAAGAACAGATTTGAGAAATGAAAACTAATGGCAGAAGATATGATGATTGTGGGATGACATCAAGAGCATCATACATGAAGAAAGCAAAACTGTCATTTAAAAAGATAAAAGAAAAAGAGAGAAAAGAGAGCCAACGGAGATGTCAAAAGAGATTCTGAAACTCACTCTTGAACATAAGAATGGCAAAAGCAAATAAAAAAATGATGAAGGGAGAAAGTAAAATGGAAATTTTCCCAGGATAAACCCAGAAGACAAAATAAAGGATAATTGTGGTAGTTACAAAATCTGTTGTGAATTTGAGACTTAAGAGTGAATGGGGTGGAGGTTGGCCTGTCACACAGGTCACAGTTTGATCACCTCATTTAGAGGCACCAAGGAGATAAATAGCTCGCTGGAGACAGGACACATGCTCACTCCCTGGGAGACATGAGGCTGACAAGACACATGGAGTTTCACTAGTGCCCTGAGCTGGAGGAGCCACATAGAGACCCATTCCAGCACTGAGATGCTTATACTGCCACTTGATCCACAAGATATTCCACCCACTGCATTCGGTGTCCTTGCATGTGTTTCATGAGTCTGAAAAGGAATTTATAGATTGGTATTGGATATGTGGGCTAATATTGGACTTATGGACTTTATCTGGAATGAGCTGGGATGTTTTCTCAATATTCAATTGCTCTTGTATATAAAGCACTTTCTTATAAACACATGCATGTCGATGAATTTGTTTCTTTAGTCAACCCAGACTATCACAATAGTGAAAATTTTAATGACATGGAATTAATTAGAAAGCAATAAAGGAACACATTCAACATACTTCAAGTTGAAAGAAATGAAGAGAAACTTCAAGCCTCAAGTTGAAATAGTAAAGGAATCTATGTACAAAATATTGAATGATACAGAAATCAGTTAAGGAAGATAAAAGGCATACACAGAATCACTGTTCAAAAAAGGAATAGATGAATTTTCAACCATTTCAAAAGGTGTCATATGATTAACAAATGATGGTAATGGACAAAATAAAAATCACTAAATACATTAGACAAACTGAGTATCCGTGAATGGAAGGAATACAATTGAAAAGTTTTAATAAGTTGGTTAAGCACTGGAAACAATCAAGTCTATGCTAAAAAAATTTGTAATATGGCTACCTGGTAAACTGATTGGAAGAGATCTAAATTTGTGCCCGTTTCAAAGAATTTGGGAATTATGAAACAATATCATTAATATCACATTCAAAGAACACTAGGTTGATAATAATTTTTCACATGGGTGTATCAGTGCTTAGGGAGTTACCAGAAATTCAATCCAGAGTCTGAAAAGGACATGGCACAAGGGTTAGCTCTGCTTATGGCATGGACTGTGGCTGAAAGCGAGAATACCAAAAAGGTGTTTACTTGTGTTTTATTTATTTTTCAAAGGCATTTGACTGAATGGAGTTCAATAAACTACAGATAACATTATAATAAACTCCGAATAACATTGAGCAGAATGGGATTCGAGAACACTGAATTGACCAAGAGACATTTATTCAGAGAACGGAAATACTCTATCATTTTAAAATAAGGAAGATGTGTGTCCTTTCCCCATAGTTATTCAATATGTATGCTGAGTATATAATCGCATAAGCTAGACTACACACAGACTGTGCTGTCAGGAGTACTTTGAGATGTATTAGGAATCTGTAACATGCCAATGACTCGAACTTGCTTGCTGAAATCTAGGGCTGTAGAACGTTCTGATGGAAATCAAAGACGGCAGCTTCCTGTGTGGACTGTAGCTCCATACAAAGAAACCAAACCTTCCACTTGAACCAAGGGACACCTCTTGATAAATGGAGAAAAAAATCAGAGCTGTCAAGGACTCATTTTACTTGTATCTACAATCAATGCCCATGGAAGCAGAAATTAAGAAAGAAAATGAATTACATCAGGCAAATTTTCTATAGGAATCACGTTTGAAGTGTTAAAAAAGCAAGGATGCCACCTTTAAGACTGAGGTACAGCCAATTCAAACCATATTATTTTCAACTGCTTGACTGAAAGTTAGACAATTATGAAGGAAGACAACAGAAGAATTGGTGTATTTGAATTAAGGTGTTGGCAAAGCTTATCAAAAGTACCTTGGATTGCTAGAGGAACAAAGACATATGTATTCAAAAGTACAGTCTGAATGCTCTTTAGAAGAGAAATGTATGGCAAAAATTTGTCTCAGATAATTTGGACAAGGTATCAGAAAAGACCAATACCTGGGGAGGGTGGGGGCGTAGAGAACCTCAAGAAGATGGATTGCTACAGGGGCTGTAACAACGTGCTCAAATATAATAAGAGTGGTAAGAATGGCACTGTGCCCATCAATATTTGTTCTATGATGCATGGCATTGCTATGAGCGAGAGCTGACTCAATAGCACCCACTAACTCTAACAACACTATGTTGGCACCGTCGTTTCATGGCTTGTTTGTTGTCTGAAATGTTGATTGTTGGAACCCATCCGCAAATTCATGGGAGAAAGAGGGATCAGTCTCCTTCCATAGATATTCACAGCTTCAGAAATCATAAGGGACAATTTACTTTGTCTCACTGGGGCCCTGGTGGTGTACTGGGTAAAATGGTGAGCTGCTAACCATGAGATCAGCAGTTCAAAACCACCAGTCACTGCATGGGAGTAAGATGAGGATTTTTACTTTCATAAAGATTCAGAGTCTAGGTGAGACAGTTAGTTTATTGTACCAACCTGGCCGATAAACACATGTGGGGTTAATTGAAGGGCAGAAAGATAAATGGCTCCGTGAACCTCACCTTTCGCGTTCTCGGGTCTTTTGATCTCTGATGGTCTGATCAGGATGCAGCTACCTTAGCCAGTTCCCTGCCTCAGCTGGCAAGGGTCACTTCCTGCAAGACATCCCCAAGGAGAAACCTCATGGACCTACCCTGATGCAGCCCTGGGTGCTGGAGCAGCCATGTGGAGACCCTTGCCAGTGCTGAGATGCTTACACATTCACTGATTCGGCTTTCCTCCTGCAGTCAGCATCATTGCGTGTGTTTCGTGAGATGGAGGAGGACTTTGTGGATTGGTGTTGGGCATATGGGTTATAGGCTAATGTAGGACTTGTGGGCTTGGGCAGCACTGGGTTGGGATGTTTTCTTGATGTGCACTTACCCTTTATATTAAACTCTCTCTTATACATGTGAGTTTCTGTGGACTTGTTTCTCTAAAGTACCCAGACTAACATACTAGGGAACCTACAGGAGCAGTTCTATGCTGTCCTAAAATGTTATGAGTTCAAATCAACTCCTTGTAAGTGTTATTTGTGTTAAATTTACAGGGTTCAAAGAATTTTCTAAACAACAATGGATTAGCAATTAGGGGAAAAGCATTGTAGAAAACCACATAACATTTCTGACTTCTTATATCCATATAAGAAATTTTTCTACTGCTTCTTTATGACTAGTAGTATGATAGGAATAGTGTTTCTTGCAGTTTCTTCTGTGTGTGTGTGTACTCTATACCATAAACAGTGTTTTTGTTTTGTTTTGTTTTATTTTAAAATTTAGGGAATGAATAGGTCAGTGATGAAAAATTACTCACAAAGAGTTCCTCTTTCTTTTTCTAATGTTCTTTCAGATTTTTGCTAAACTGAAGATAAGCTAATGGTGTCTCTTGAAAATGAAATTGAAGTATGGCCATAGAGTTGAATATCAGGTACAGAAGAATACATTTTAAAAGGGTATTTATTGTTGAGCTAAAGTAATGGTGTATGCCTTACTTGATACAGTTGTTTTGTTCTTGAAATGTCTTTTTCAAATCTATGATATTAAAATATCTTCCCCTCTCTCCCTTTAACCCCATCTTTTCTCCACCTGTATCTGTTCCTAGGATTGACTAAGTAATCCGTCTGGTCACATTTGATTGACACTGGTGTGGTGTTGCTTGTTTGTTTTACATAGATCCACCCATATTCAAGTATGCATATATAAATGTTTGTATTTAGAATAAAATACTTGGAGGTGGAGAGCAACCTCTGCAAAAAATGGCATTTAGACTACATCTGATCTCTTCTTGCTAGATCAGGGCAAGAAGAGTCAACGTCCACATCGCCCCAAGACTGGTTTCTCTCAGGCAGAATTCAAATGTGGCTTCATGCACCAACCTTTTTGCCTTATTCTATTTCTCCCATAAAACTCCCACAGCTAATAGTCACCATTATGTGGGTTTATTAGTTAAGCCAAAAGGCTATAATTCAGGATTAGAAATGTTAAAAATGCAGTTCGTTGTTCAAAATATCTATGTTCAGTATAGCGCCAGGCACACCTCTCTCTGTTCCCCAAACTCTCAGCCACGCTACCCTTTGCTCCAGCAAGTTTTATAGAACTACTTTGGCACAGATGAATATCCAGAGGGTACTTGATTCTGAAAACCAGTATACTGACCAAAGGCCCTCGGCTTTATTTTTTTGTGGGCCAGAATGCCTGCCACTGTCTCATGCTCTTGATGTTTCTGTCCCTGCTGCTACCTCTACTGCCACCGTCTCTCCAGGCAATCTTGTAGTCCCAAAAGGCATGCTTTGTTCATAACACTTCTTTATTAGTGGTCAGGAGATTTCCCATTCCTGTTTCTCTGAGATGGTTCATTTTACAGCCAGTGGAGCGATAAAAGTGACTAATTTTCTCATTAAAATCCCATATGCCCTTTTTGCATGTCATTTGTTTTGAGTTACCTGGATGGTGTGTAGAAGGGCTATGGGAAGTAATCTATGCACCAGATTTTTCAAGTCTAATATTTGTTTTCATTTATGATAAAATAATTGAAGAAATGAGAAGTTACATGTTCTCTGAAGTGGAACATTTACCTAGTAGCAGGTTATTAGCAGGTTATTTCTGCCTGTGACATTTTTATTCACAATAGTCTGTGATATTAAAATTATTAGCGGGAGTAATTTGAGCAAACTTGACTCTCAAATATAAGCTCACATAAATGTCAATATCATTTCAAGATGTGTGGTATCTGTAATATCTGATCATTCAGCTGCCTTTGATATTGTAGATCGTTCCCAAACATGTTGTATTATGAGACTGCGACATCTCAGCTTTCTGCACCTGCTTGTATCTCCATCACTGCTACTTTTCTGTCCGCATCCCCTTGGTTTTCACTTGTACATATATTGACGTGCATGTTCCCTTGTGCTCCGTAGTGAACCACCTGCTCATGCCAGCATATCACCTATTAGTTATTTATGACTGACTAATAATTATTTAGGATTTTCTGGTCTATACTTTATGATTATTTCATTGTATCCTCAAATTAAACCCATAGGGTATGTACTATCATTATACAGCTGACTGGGTCTTTGATATATAAAATATTAAATATAAATGTAATATTTTACAGATTTTCTATATTCTTTTTAATTTTCCTCTATAGTATACACTCTTAAAAACCTTACCTTTTCCCTATCAAGATAATTAATTAAGTAACTTCAGACTACTGAATAATTTTAACATGACAGTCTTGTAGTTTCATGTCAGGAATTAAGTATATTGCTCCCTTTGAAATAACAACAAAGTAATTAATTTCACTGTAAATTCTTGTGATGATGTAAAACTGTGATGTGAGAAAAACTGCCCATCATATCTGAATTATTCATTGACAACACTAAAGCATCTTACTTAGTAATCTGATGAGGAACACCTCTGGAGCTATGAGAAATGTTGGTTGATTGAAATTGATCTGAAATTATCTGCTCATTACCTGCTGTATCCTTGACAGCTTAAAAAGGCAATCCTCACAATGATAATGAAGCATGTAACACCCACTGTACATAGAGATATGGCTTGTCAATATTCAGCTTATTTACTGGTAAAATCACTTGATCATACTCCTAATTGTACTTAAAACATTTTATTGAAATGTAGAATCTGTCAATTATTATTTCTTTTTTTGCTAAGCCATAACGTGACCTTTTATGTAAGGACATATGTATTTTTAATTTTATTTTTCTTATGTAATCATACATTTGAATTTTTAATCTCACTATATGCATGTAATTTGACATTATTCCATAGTGTTTGGATATTTAATAATATAATCTTGGATACTTCTAAAAAAATCCTTTAAATATTGAGTTTTGTCAATTATTAAAATATTAAAATTAATTTATAGAAGTGATAAATTAATGTAAACTCTGATTTTGTTCAGAACTATTTCATTGGGTGTGAATACAGATATTATATCATTCCATAGTTCAATCCCCTCAAGCGGTATTGCACCATTGTACCATCTCAGTTTCAAAACATTCTTTTCCTTCCTGAGCGCCTTGAGATCAAATCCCCTTTTTTCTTCTCCCCCACTCTGCCCCCCAGAAACCCTTATTTTGCTCATTGTGTCTACGTGTTCAATCAATCTTGAATTTCATATGACAAAAAATCTATAGTAAAAAGTCAAGAGGGCCACTCACAATGACAAAATACATCAGAAATAACCCCAATATTAAGAACAAAAGACAGAACATTTTGAAAACCAGATCAGGTCCAATAGGTAACAGAGAGGGAATCAATGACCAGGTTTTAACTGTTCAAGTAGGTTGATCATTTTGATCACCTATAATCATCGCTCTAATGCTCTGTTTGCTAACAAGTTTCTTCAGATCCCTCCATTATGGATAAAGGGAAATCACTGGAAGCTTCTCTCCTGGGTAGATCTCACAAATGTATCTTGGCCATCCGCTGTCATTCACTGCCTTCTGCAAATCAGAATCCCTAAATTTAGGCTCTGATACTATTCCCTCCTTCAGCTGTGGGGTTTATGATTGATTTGCAATCCTTTGGTCGCTGGTGTTGATGTGTTTCTTCCATGTGGACTTAGTTGACATCTAATTTGGATGGCTGCTTGTTTGGAAACAAGCCTTTAAGACCACAGATGCTATTTTATCTGATAGTCAGACACTATCTAATTTCTTCACCACACTTTGCTATAGCACCAATATCTTTTGTATCCCTGTCCTGAGTGTGAGTATCAAGTAAGGCCATGAAGTAAGAACTAGTTTTTTATTAAGTGAAATTTTAATTATTCTTAAAATGGATTTAGTTGTGAGCCCCAAATCCACTTCTGGATCTATGCTTGTTCTTATCTTCCTTTGGCTCCCCTTAGAGACCTCCTTGTTTATTTATGGTAGAGAGCCTTATTGATCATCTCCCTGGAGCATTAAGTTCTTCCATTAATATTGCCATTGATTAGCTTCCAGTACTGATTTTTAAAACAATGTTTTGAGATGAATTTTGGACAAGTGCAGGCTAACTACAATATCTAAATTGTTCACTTGTACAGGATAAAGTTTTATGTGCCTGGAAACTATTTACACCAACAATGGGAGTTGATTCTCAGGCAAAATTTATAATATTCACTGACAAGGTCAATCACAGGTTTTCCAGAATAATATTTATCCTAATAAAGCATATTGGATATGGATGTACTAAGTCAATATTTGTCCGCCTACCAACAGTTCAATACTCTTGGTATAGCTGCCTTCTGTTTATTTAAACACCATGAATTTTCAGTGTTAACTCCTCAGGTTATGTGTTTGAGGTAGAGTCCAGTTTACCTATTTGCGTTTCCACAGTGGATCCCTGCGGGATGGCCTCTGGAGAGTGTTGTGAGCCACAAAAATACTAGCGTTCTATGACATTTAGCCTAGGTTACCAGGGTGTGTTCGGGTATATTATTATTTATTCTAGAAGCCTTAATAGTTTGGAAGTTGTCTCATGAATTCCGTTGTATATAACAATTATTAAATTAAGGCATTCTTTAAGTGAATGCTCTTCCAGCTAATCTGTTTCAGAGAAAATACAAGGAAATAATGTCTTGTTTGCCATATGTGATATTTATTTTTCATATATGTGTGAATAGGCAGGAAAACATAATGTATAATATAATGAGTGAGCATTTTGAACATTTCTCACAGTACTTTGGGAAAGATAATCCATGGTTTTACACACTAAACTTATCTTTAAGGGTTGTTTTTCTTCTGTATTGCTAGCGTAAAATTTAATTCCATTCAAAACCATGTGAAAATGTAAAATTATTTAAGGATATTTTCCAATGTACAGAACTCTAGAACATTTAATTTCTTGAATAAAGGAAGCAAGATATGGGTCATATCAGTAAACAGATGATTGTAAGAAAACCAGTGGGGTAAAAAAACATTTTAAGTTTATAAATAAATATTAACAAACACAGAAACAGAATATCTTATAAAACTGGTAATAATCATATGACTTCATTGGCATTTAAGCCCACATGTTAAAGAAACTTGGACATATTGGAAGTGAATCATTTTTTAATAAGTGAATCTCTTTAATGGAATATGGACATCGAAGAGTCTTAATTATAAACTTAGTTATATTTTCTTAAATATAAACACAGATACTTAAATATATGATGGAAATATTATCATTAAGCTCATAGCAATTGGTAGTTTTTTAAGTAATGTTAGTGGTGGTGTGGGTTAGGTATTGGTTTGAGAGCCCCAAGATCGGTGGTTCTAACCCATCAACCCCTCTGAGGAAGAGGAGGTTATCTGGTGCTATAAAGTCTTGTAGTCTCCAAAATTCTGTAGAAGGTCGCTCTTAGTCAGAATTGAGTGAGCAGTGAGTTTGGGTTTATGATTTTGTACCTTAGAAATTCCTGTAGATTATGTCCAGCCAATAGCACAATGCCTAATTTGTTATCACATTTATGTGATGTGTCCCTCCCACCCCCAAATATTGACTTTCTTGGTCATTGGATTTTTATTTCACTTCATTTTTTTTAAACATTTTATTGGGGGCTCATACAGGTCTTATCGCATTCTATTCAAATATCCATTGTGTCAAGCACATTTATACATTTATTGCCATCATCATTTTCAAAACATTTTCTTTCTACTTGAACCTTTGGTATCAGCTCCTCATTTTTCCTCCCCCCACCCCTCTTTCTCCCTCATGAACCTTTGATAATTTATAAATTATTATTATTATCATGTCTTGCATTGATCTTTTTCTCGCTTCGTCCACTTTTATGCTGTCTGTCCCCCTGGGAAGGGATTGTATGTAGATCATTGTGATTTGCTTTCCCTTTCTCCCCCTACCTTCCTCTTACCCTTCTGGTATTGCTACTCTCATTACTGGTCCTGAGGGGTTTATCTGTCCTGGATTCCCTGTGTGTCCAGCTCTTATCTGTACTACTATATGTGCTCTTGCTGACTTTGTAAGGTAGAATTGGGGTCATGATTTTTGGGAGGGAGGGGCATTAAAGAACGAGAGCAAAGTTGTATGTTTCATCACTGCTATACTACACCCTGACTGGCTCATATCTTCCTTGTGACCCTCTGTGAAGGGATGTCCACTTGTCTACAGATGGGTTTTGGGTCCCGACTCCCCACTCCCCCTCATTCACAATGATATAATTTTCTTGTCCTTTGATGCCTGATACCTGCTCCCATCAACACCTCAATGGCCGCTGGTTTATCTTCAAGTCTGTAAGACTCCAGATGCTATATCTTTTGATAGCTGGGCACCATCAGCTTTCTTCACTACATTTGCTTATGCACCACCCATTTTGTCTTCAATGATCAAGTAGGGAAGGTGAGCATCAGGGAATGCCAGGTTATTAGAGCGAAGTGTTCTTTCATTCGGGAGTACTTTTATAGAAACCCAATATCCGTCTGCTACCTTAATATTTAACGTATAAATATATGTCTGTAGATCTATTTTCCTAGTGTTATATATGCTTACATATGTACATGCCTGCATTTAGACGTCTATAAATGTCCTATGCCTCCTAGTTCTTTCCTCGATTTCTTTTTACTTTTCTCTAGTCCCACTATCACTTCTTGATTCTTACTATTTATTTAATATTTCCTGAGTAAATAAGAAATAAATAAGAGCAAAATGTATTTTAAATTATTTTTATTATTCAGATTTTCTATGAAATACATATGTTATTGGTTTTCTTATTTCTCAAATGAATGCTAGACAATTTGACTTGCACAGATTAAAGAGCATACAGTTTTCATTGTAGAAAACATTTTGAAAATTTAAATATATTACAAGGTGACTGGTTCAAATTCTCCAGCCTTTCCTCAGAGAAATATGAGTTTGTCAGAAACCCTATTTAAGGTTACGGTTAATAAAGCTTTTTAATCTCAGAAACCCTATAGAGGGTCACGATTAATGGGAATTGAACTAATGGCAATGGGTTTGGTTTGATCTTTGTTATGATTTACAAATTTCCAACTTTATCCACACAAAAACGAATACTTTTAAAAAGTATTCTTTTGTAGATTGACTATTTAGTGAGAAGTTATTTTCATTTTAGTACTTTCTTGAGAGTAGAAAATAAAAAGTAGTAAAAATGGTTTTCCAATTAAGAATATTAAAGAAAATCAGTTTTATGCTTTATTTTCCAATAGTCCTTTCTTTAAGTATTTGCACTGGTTTAAAAACAAACATCATACAAAAAATGAGAAAGCAATAATTTTATGCTGTTATGATGTCAATACTTTATGAAACGTTAGTCAACATAACACTTGGCATTCTAATCTCCTGCAATAGGCATATTTTTGCTCAAATTAGACAATCTTACCACAAAGTTTTGCCAAATTGTCTGAAATCTAAGTAGAATGAGCTATCTGGGAGAAAATTATGTGGCTGGACTCTGTATTCAAATGATAAATGAATACTGCAAATATATTTCCACAGAAATATTGAGGAAATGTTTTCAAATCAACTGTAAAGTGGTGCAGTTCCAGATCATATAAAGCAGTGGTTCTCAGCCTTCCTAATGCTGTGACCCTTTAATACAATTCCTCATGTTGTCATCACCCTCAACCATAAAATTATTTTCATTGCTACTTCATAACTGTAATTTTGCTACTGTTATGAATCAGGCGACCCCTGTGAAAGGGTCATTTGAACACCAAAGGGGCCACGACCCACAAATTGAGACCCGCTGATATAAAGCATTAAAATATTTCATACAATTTTTTTTTCATTTCATACAATTTTAAGAACCAATAAGAAGAAGAAAGTTACTTTTATGAGATAAAGGGGCTTCAAACTGGACAGAAAAATATCATTACCATATTTAATTACATTTTTGAACCACTTTGTCCTTTGTTATATTTATACCTGTCTGTATAGTGGCTTAGTGATTCTTCAATGGGCTTCCCTGCAGGAGAAAGACAGGGCTTTCTACGCCCCCAAAGAATTACTATCTCAGAAACTTACAGGAGCAACTCTGCACTATTGACTCTACACAGGGCTGTAGGGGGTCAGCATCAATTTTATGGCTGTGAATGAGTGTTGAGTGTGCCTGTTCAGCAGCCCAGCCCCGTTGATTCTGTTGGGTAAGTGCTGGACTGCTGACTGCAAGGTTGGTAATACAAAGCCACACACACCAGTCCCCACCTGTAGAAAGACAAGGCTCTCTACTTTCCGAAAGAATTTTACAGCATCAGAAACCATATATAGGGTCCCTATGAGTCACAATCAAATCTTTGACAGTAGGTTTATTTTTTATTTATTTATTTTTTCACTTTTGATGTTTTGGTGTGTGTATTAAGGAGCCTTCATGGCAGCAATGTTAAACATCCCTACTACTCACGGAAAGAATGGAAATTTAACCAACCAGGCCGTTGGTGAGAGAAAACCATCTGCTTCTGAAAGACTTACAGTCTTGGAGAACCTAGGAGCGGTTCTATTCTATCAGATAGGTGCACTGAATCAAAACTGACTGTACAGCAGTCTGTCTATTTAGTGGTCTTATTGTTCTCAGATGCCATCCAGTCTGGTCCCCGCCATAAGGATCTATGTTCAAGAGAACAAAATGTTGCCCAGTCCTGAGTCTCCCTCACAATCTTTGGTATGTTTGAGCCCATTTTTACAAATAAATCCATCTCACGAATTGTTTCACTCAATTTATCTGACCTTCTGCTTTAGCAAACAGTATGCTATTTTCCAGGGATAGGCATTTCTTGATAAGTACCCCAAATAAGCAAGATGGCAGTCTCTCCACCCACGCTACTAAGACGTGCTCTGCCCGTGCTTCTTTCAAAAAGGACTTGATTGTTCTTCTGGCAGCTAACTATGTATTACATTTTCTTCATCAACAGCACAATTTATATGAATCAATTTTTTTCTCAACATTTTTACATTGTATCTATTAAATCATATCTACATATCTGTGGTAGTTACATAATCTGCTATCAATTTGAGAGGATTATGAGTGAAGGGGTGGAGTCTAGTCTGTCAATCAAATCAAAGCCAATGAGTCATCTGTGTGGACATGGCTTTTTCCTGAGAATTCTGGGAAATCTGGTATTTCCTCCTTGAGGCAGAAGACAAACTCTCTCTCTCTCTCTTTCACTCCCTGGGAAACATTGCAGCTGACAAGACATGTGGAACTACACTACTAGTGCCTTGAGCTGGAGAAGCCACATGGACCAACCCTGATGTAGCCCTGCGTGATGGAGAAGCCATGTGGAGACCACTGCCAGCACTGAGATGCTTACAACACCACTGGATCCAAAGGCTTTCTACCCACTAGCCTGTGATCATCTTGCATTCGACGTCATTGCATGTGTTTCCTGAGTCTGAAGAGGACTTTACAGAACATATGGGCTAATATCAGACTTATGGGGTTGGACTAGACGTGGCTGGGAAGTTTCCTCAATATTCAACTTCTCTTGTGTATAAACCTCTTTATATACACATATGAATTTGTTTGCATTTGTTTCTCTAGTCCGCCCAAACCAACACAATATCTGTCTATACCACATGAAAACATATAAAGATGAGAAATTCAATTCAAACCATGAAGAATATATCTGGTATTGTTAGTCTAGAAAACGTTATTTCATGCACCTGAGTTATAAAATAAAGTTAAAACACATAAGATAAGAATGGATAAGATATTTAAATACATTAGTGTGTTAGTCTGGGTTGACTATGGAAACAAATTCATAGACACTCATATGTGTATAAGAATGAGCTTTATATCAAAGAGTTATTGTATATTAAGAAAACATCCCAGCCCAGATCAAATCATAAGTCTGATATTAGACTACATGTCTTATAAAAGTCTGTAAATTTCTCTTTATGCAACACATGCAAAGATGCCAACACAGGAAAATCAGAGGCCAGTGGATGGAAAGTCTTATGGATCCAGTGGTGGTGAAAGCATCTCAGCGCTGGCATGAGTCTTCATGTGGCTCCTCCAGCTCCAGGGTTCTGGCTCTATCAGCATAGCTCCATGTGTCTTATCAGCAGAAAGATGAAGCAGAGAGAATGTGTTCTACCTCCAGGGAGTAAAGGTACATGAATGAGGCCTCTGGGAACATGAGTTCCTGGAATCATCAGGAGAAGGCCATGCCCACACATAGGTGTCATTGGCTGTGACCTGACTGATAGGTTAGATTGTCCATAAGTAAAAATCTGTGTGTATCTATCTACATAAATCGTTATTACATAACAGTTTAAACTCACCAGTCACTTAGTGGGGAAAAAAAACTGTTTGCTTCTTAATGACTTACAGTCTTGGAAACCTTTGGGATAAGTTTTAAATAGTTGTACTTACACTGCTATGTAAATATATAGCTACTTATTAATATATATATTATGTAAATATACACAGAATAATGTGTAAATATTACGTTATAAAAACCATAAAGATGTAATCTTACATATTTTTTAATGATTTTATTTGGGGTTCGTAAAACTCATCATAATCCATACATCCATCCATTGTGTTAAGCACATTTGTACATTTGTTGCCATCATCATTCTCAAAACATTTGCTTTCTACTTGAGGACTTGGTATCTGCTCCTCATGTTTCCCCTCCCTCCCCACTAACCCCACCTTCTTGAACCCTTTCACATGCTGTGATTATTTTAATCCAACAATTCTTACAAAATATGATTTATGATAAAGATATCATATTTGGATCAGCATCTAGGGAAAACATCGGCCTTCATAGTGTCTGTTATGATAACAACCTCAATTAAATGCAGTTAAAGTTTATATTTAGGAAACCAATAAAATTTCATTCAATTTAATTAACCAATTTAATTTTATTCAAATTAGAATACTCAAATTAGAATAAAATAATTTTATTCAAAATGGATATATTTTAACAAAGAATAAGAAACATTAGCCTAACAGGATCCACATAACAATAACCAGTTTAATTTCTTTCAAATTAGAGTACCTGAATCAATGGGTAGGATTTGAACAACAAATATGAAACATCATACCAATATGATCAATGAAATATGAGATACAACTCTGACATCTTTCTACCTGACATCATGACTCATTCTATGCAATGTCTCTAATAAAATGTTATCTCAATCTAAAATTTTATTATGGATGCATATTCATTCATTCTGTCTTTCTTTTGTTATCAGGAAACGCTGGTGTTTAGTTGTTACACTTGGGCTGCTAGCTAACTGGTAGGTCAGCAGTTCACCATCTGCTTCATGGGGAAAAGATAATTTTCTACCCCTGCAAATACTTACAGTCTGAAACTCACATGGACAGTTCTACCCTGTTCCCTAGAATGCTAAGGGTCAACATAGACTCAGTAACAGTGACTTTTGGCTGTTTTTGGTTTTATGTGGAAACCCAGGTCAAAGTGCTAGTTCGCTATGGATTTTGCAATGTAAGAATTCCTATACAATTTACTCGAGTTTCTGCAGATAATTAGAATGGGTCTATATAGAGACACAGGCATTTACTTGACCTTGTACAATTAAAAAAAAAAGGAAAGGAAAGAAGAAGAAATTGGAAAATAATGATTCATTATTTTTCACTTTATTTATTTCAATTTATTTTTCATTTATTAGTAGTTGTGATTCTAATTTACATATACTGTTTATATAAATTAATGTTTAACGAGGAAAACCCCTGGATAATAAGGACACTGATGGGTTTTATTTCCTTGTCAATAATTGTTGATAGTCTATTTAATCCATTTGATATTAACTGCTTATTGGAAGTCCATGCTATTTTCATAATATTATGTTTGCTATCTATTGGTTCTCAAATCTTACTTTCAATTTTCATGTTGAATAGCACTTATCTTCATAACAATATAATCATCCATTTTTAGTATAAAAGAGATTTGACCAGTTAGTGATCAATCATTATATTAAAGACCTCATGGTATCTACAAGCACATTGTATATTTTAATGTTTCTATTTCTTTGCTTATAACAATTAAGGTGTTATCTAAATTTAAGTCATTTTTCTTCATGACATTTCTAAGTAATTTTGACTATGATTTAATTGAAAATTTTTCTTACTGAACACAGGGTATCAGTAAATAAAAACTAGCAATTAACAGACATATTAACAGTTCTTTCCCCATATATATTTTCTGTTGGATTGAATTACTGTCTCTTTATTAATGATACAATTAAATGATAAACAGACTACATTTTGAATCAAATTACAATTCAAGTGTTATTGATTTTTTAGTTCTGAAACCGACATTCTTGTTTTAATAAAGATGCAGTTTCTGCCTCACTAGTATATATGATTCATACAGAACTCATATATTTAATATATGTACATTTCTAAGCAATATTTTCACAAAACAAATGTTCTCCAGATGACATCAGTTATCATTAGGTTCCTAATTAACAAATTTCTCCACAGTTGTTTCTTATTTATGAGGCAGTAGCTCAACGTTGATATTTTATCCTGACAAGAATGTAGTTTTTAAAGGGATTTTGATAATAAAATACTTTATGTGTACTTAAAAAAAGTTGTATTCTCCATCAATTTCATAGCAAGAAGAATCCAGAAACCAGAATTTCTAAATTTCCTCATTAAACTTTTGTTACAAAGCAGTGATTCTCAGTGTGGTCTGCCATCCAGTAGCATTGGCTTATGTTGTATAAATGATCAGACCCTACATTGTAATTAAATATTTGGGGAAAAGCTCAACAAACATTTATCATCCCCCCCCAGCCAATTCTGATGTACATTAAAGTTTGAGAAGTACAATTACAAAACAAAAAAGTGTGAATCCTGTTCATTAATCAACCATTATATTATAAATATCTCTCTCAGGAGATATTAATATTGAGGTATTAACTTTAAATATCAAACCCAAATGAAACGCAGTGTCATTAAACCGATTTAAACGTATAGCAACCTTGTGGAGCAACGTAAAACTGCTCCCTAGGATTCAGAAGCTGTAAATATTTATGGGGAAGATAGCTTGTTTTTTCTCCATGGAGTGGCTAGCGGATTCTGTGGGAACTTCTGACCTTGCAGCTAGCAGCCCAAGGGTAGCTAATTAAGCCACCAGAGTTTATACTAAATATCAAAGGATCTATTAAATCTAAGAGTAATTAAGAATTTGCTTGTCTAATATCAGTATCTAAAGCTGCTACATTTGTCTAATATCAATGCCAAATGCTTACTTATAGAAAAAATCCTGTCCTATATTACCATTCTTCCTATTTCAGAAGACTTTTTTAAAAATCCAGTTGCTTGAGTCAATTTTTATTCATATTGACAATAAAGGATATGTAGAATAGCCATAAGAGGTGCAAGTCTGTAATCATTATGGAAGCAGACAGGCCCAACTTTCCCCTATGCAGTGAACTGCTAACCTTTTGGTTTGTAGCCAAACACTTAACCATTGTGCTATCAGGGCTCCCTTTCAAAGAGTTTAATTTAAAATAAATACATATCACATTTTGAAATTCAATTTTTATTAAATGGAAGAACATTCTTGGATTATATAGAAAACTTTTACTGGAACAAATCAAATCTCTCTCTCTCTCTCTCCTAAATAAGTACAGTGAATTTTGGATAGCAATGAATTAGCAGATATGATATTGGCAGAGCAGGAAAGTAGCAACTCTTAAATTTGGACTTGGTGGTCTACTTGGTGGACTTGTGTCTACAGTATACCTGTGGTTATGATTTAATTTAGAAGATGTAAGATCAGACTAGTCCGAAGTTGTTGGGAGATTAAAGGTGTCTCAAATGTTCAAGCTTACTAAAATGCTATTCTGCTCCATTTCCCCTCCACTCCTATCTTGAATATATTTGCTCAGATCCCTGGGTTTTTAAAGTTGCTGTAATGTTCAAATGATACTCATGAAACTTTGACAAAATGTCTCACACGGTGGTGGGTCCTGTTCAGTCAGTCCCAAATTCAAAGGTCAAATATAGGTAAACCAAATGCAGGTCCAAAGTCAGAAGCCAAAAATGTCCAACAATCACACTAGGTCTTCTTGCTTCTACCAAAGCTCACTCCAGAAATAAAAGTATGGCTTTACTGGTTGTGTTAGGCAGGGTTCTCTAGAGATACAAAACCAGGACACATGATAGATGATAGATAGATAGATAGATAGATAGATGATAGATAGATAGATAAATTGATTTACATAGTGAGAAGGAATATACCAGCTAATTAGTCCAGAGGATTCAGTTCAACTTCCTTCCATGGAACAGTTAATACACTTGATGTCCTTCTACTCACACGGGCTGCTGGGTCCAAGGTCAAGGAAGCAGACAGCGGAGGCCTCCCTCAGACAGGGCAAGCAGAGTCTGCTCACAGGCAGCAAACAGTAGGGTCAGACACCAACAGAACAGACAGTAGCTCAGGAGCTTAGCAAAGCAGGCCCTGATGGGATATCAAACACAAGCAATGCACGGTGACAGGATCCACCAACCTCAACCTAAAGCATAGTACACACCAGCAGCAGAGTGGTGAAGCATCTTGAAGGAACTCTAGAGACAAGATCCAAGGGTTGGCTTGGCCCACAGTTAGGCTCACAGGTTGAGGCAGAGCACGAATTAAAGCACCAGAGCACAGGTTCGATCACAGAGCAAGAGAGGGGGCCTGGCCTTGCAGAGTGAGCTATTTACCTCTTTGCCCTTCAATCAAACTGCTACTTGATTAACCCCACATGTTCCTATTGGCCAGGTTGGCACAATTAACCTAACTATCACACAGGTGATGTGATATGTTTGTTAGAACTGTTCAATTGCTTGTGTATATATATCCTATGCAAGGAGAACAAAGGATAGTGTCTTAAATCACAACCTTTATTAATGTAGAATATTGAATATGTCTCGAAGGAAGCAATCCCTTGGTCATACCCTCTAGCCTTTACTAAGGCAAAAATGAAAAAACCTAGACATAGAAAATCAAAAAGGAAAAAAAACTGAAAGAAATTAAGGACTAAAGTTCAAGTCTCAAGTTTCAACACTGAAAGTTTTTATGGGCAAAATATTGAAAATTGCTGGAAGCATTGGAAGTTGATGTAAAGAATACACAGAGTCACTGCACAATTTTTTAAGGTGACATTTAACTATTTCAAGAGTAGCATATTAGCAAGAACCAATGGTACTGAAGGAAGATGTTCAAACTGCATGGAAAGCATTAACTAGAATCAAGGCACTGGGAATTGATGGAAATACCAATTGAAATGCTTCAACAAGCTGGTGAAGAAATAGAAGCACTTACTCATCTATGTTAAGAAATTTAAGAGATAGCTACTTGGCCAACTGACTGGAAGATATCTATAATTGTACCCATTTCAAAGAAAGGTAATCCAAGAAAATGCTCCAATTATAGAACAATGCTATTGATATCACATGAAAGTAAAATTTTGCTGAAGATCATCCAACTACAGTTGTATCAGTGCATTGACAGGGAGCTTCCAGAGGTTCAAGCTGAATTCAGAAGATGTGTAACAAGAATATCATTGCTGATGCAAGATGGACCTTCTCTGAAAGCAGATAATACCAGGAAGATGTTTACTGAATATTTCAAGGCATTTGACTATGTGGATCATAACAAAATATGGATACAATTGAGTAGACTGTGAACCTGAGAACAAGATATTGTGCTTATTCAGAATTTATAGATGGAAAAAGAGGCAATTGTTCCAGAGAACAAGAGTTTGAAATCAGGAACTTTATACAACAGGGTTGTATTCTCTCACCATACTTATTCAACCTGTATGCTGAGCAAGCAATTAGAGATGGCTTATGTGAAGAAGAATGTGGCAGCAGAATTAGAGGGACTTACTAACAACTTGTTATGCAGTTGACACAACCTTGCTTGCTGAAAGTGAGCAGGACTTGAAACATATAATGAAGATCAAGGATCGTAAATCAATGTAAAGAAAACAGAAATCCTCATAACTGGGCTAATAAATAACATCATGATAAACAAAGAAAAGATTGAACTTGTCAAGGATTTGTCTTGTTTGCATCCACAATCAATGCTCACAGAATCCCCAGTGAAGAGATGAGAGGATGTATTGCTCGGTGTCAATCTGTTCTGCAAGACCTCCTTAAAGCATGGCAAAACAAGGGGGACGTTTTGAGAACTATGGTGCACATGATCCAAGCCATATTTTCATTATCCCCATATTTATATGAAGGTTGGACATTAAATGAGGAAGACTGAAGAATAATTGATGTATTGAATCATGGTGTTGACAAATATTGAAAGTATCATGCTCTGTCGAAAGAACCAACACATCTATCATGGAAGAAGTATAGCCAGAATGCTTCTTAGAGGTAAAATGGTGAAACCTAGTCTCACATATTTTGGACCTGTTGTTAGGAGAGACCAGTTCTGCAGAAGGACATCATATGTAGGGGGAGGTAAAATGTGTAGGCATTCCCCCCCTGACAGCCAGACTGCTGTCTCATCCCTCCACAGGAGTGGGCCTGCTTCCTGCCTCTGGGGACAATGGACAGGCTCCTGTAGGCAGAGTTTTCACCCTACTGATAATGTTCCTATGGAGACCCAGAAACCACCCCCTAGACCACCCTCTCTCATTGCTGTGTAACCTATTGTGTAACCCCTTCCTGTGACTTATGTCTCTACCTGTAATTAGTGGGCTGGCATGCCCCCAAAAGGTATAGAAGCATGGGTCAGCAATGTAGAGCTCTCTGACTCTCTGACCTCTTTGCTGCTCACTCCCTGGTCACTCCCCTCTCTTCCCCCTCTCCCTGTTCCCTTGCCCTCCTTCCCTTCCCCTCTCTCTGCGTGGACCACCAAGCTGGGCTGAGGTGAGCAATGCTACCATGTAATGTGTCTGACTGCATTATTGTAATATCTCTCATGCTCTCGATGACTCTAATATAATTCTTATATATCTCAACCGTACAATTGTGCATTACTGAACCCAGAAGTAGTATTACTGAACCAGTGAGTACTAGTAGCGGGTGGGGCTGGCACCCCCCCACCCACCCACCTCTTCACCATTTTAATTTAATACTATAATCATATTTAGCAAAGTAGTAGGTCAGCGCAAAGAGGAAGACTTTCAACAAGATGGGTTGACATAGGGGCTGCATCAATGGGCTCAAACCTAAGAACAAACATGAGGATGGCACGGGACTCAGTAGGGTTTCATCCTGTTGTTCCTATGGCCACTGTGATTCAGAACTGACTCGAAAGCTCCTAACAACAACTCAGGTAGAGTCTAAAGAGGACTCCAAGGGAAAACCATTAATTGGTTCACATTCTCTACTAAAGTCACCCTAATCCTGTCCATTAGTAAAGAGTGCCCTCCAAGATGGGATTATTGCCACAGGTGTAGAGTACAGAAAAAGAGTATATCTCATAAGGGATTATGGCTACGGAAGCAATATTAATTGACTACATCTGAATATCTTTAAGAATATCATTTACTTTCAGAAATGAATGCCACTTGCTGCCTCACCACTTAGCTCAAAAAATACTTAATTCTCATTAATAGTAGTTTGCTTTCCATTATTGATTTTCTTTTTCTTTCTTTCTTTACTATCTTCATTATTTTAAAGATTTCTTGAGTTGTTAAATTTATGTTTGGAAAGACATTTGATTACTTCCTTCAAAATATATATCACTTCTCCAAATTGAGGCTTATATTTGAAACACTGCTAAGCCTATTTAGTAAGGCAAGGTTACATATACAGGAAAACAAGAGTATGTCTTATTAAAATATTAATTACTTGGTTAATTTTTCTCTCTTCAATGGACATATAAGCCACGAGAAAATTGAATTATTATATAAGTTAACAAAGCAGAAGCTAGATTTAGAAATCTAATTATTGTCCATGATATCATTTTACATAAGCCTAGTGAAAAATATTCAACGTTTAGCAGCCTCCGAACTTCTGACTGTAAATATAAAGTATTTACAATAATGCTTTTCAAGAGAATTGGTCATGTTTTACGCATAGTGTGTATATATATGTAAGTATGTATGTGTACTTGCGTGTATTTGACAGCTAAAGCAAAGCTACTAAAAGTGATTCCTTTTATCTCTATTCTTCTCTTGCAAAGTAGCAGTCATTCAATAACTCAGTATAACTCAGATCATTGTGTTGCTTAAGTCAGTGAATGCAATCTAGGTAACTCATTCATGAAACATTTATTTTACTTCAATTCTGCTCAATTTCCTACTTGTTCTGAATTGTACACATATAGAGATGTGAGAAGCTTAAGTGACTAAAAATGGATGAAAAATAAAACTGAAGTAGAAAAAGAAGGTAATAAAATTAATAATTATCAAGTGGAAAATGCTTTTATAAATCTTGTATAAAAATGTAAACACCCCAAAAGAGAGATTAATAAATTTGACAACATGAAAATAAAATTTCCTGACCTCATCATGGCCCACCAAGGACAACATCCCTGCTCAGAGCAGCCAGTGCATAGAGAAGACCGTAGGGCCACCCACACCACGAGGCACGATGTTCCCTCACTGACCCATAGCGCTATGGGGTCACACTGGAGTTATTGAGCAGAAAATATATTGGTCTGCCCCAGGCACAGTGGGTGAAACGTAGTGGGTGCAACTGGGCAGCAAGGGGAGAAAAGTAACCATGTCCCCAAGGAATCCTGAAAATAGACTTCTGATGTGTGGGACAGGGCTTGGCACCTGGAACTATCTATTGTTTGTTTTCTCTTGTTAGGTTTTGGTTTGTTTTATTATGTTTTTGTTATTCTGTTTTTTTCTTTCACTCTATGCCTAGCTATAAAAGATAGGCAGCTCGACCAGTCCCAAAGAGAAAACTATGGGTCTAGTGGTTCTGGGTGGACATGGGAGAGTGGGGAGTCAACAAACTCAGAGATAAGGGAACATCAAGAGATCTAAAATTGATGGTGAGGAGGGCAGATAATACTGGGTAGACTTGATCAAGAGCAATGTATCTGAGAGGAAATACCAAGAGCCGAATGGAAGGTGAGCATAATAGTGGGATGGGAGGAAGGTTAAAGAAAATAGAAGAAAGAAATGGGAGGTGAGGGCTATTTATAGAGGTATCGCTATAGGTATATATATATATATATGTAAATATATTAAATTGTAACGAGAGGGATAGAGGTCAATGTACATATATTTATATGATAAGTATTAAGATAACAGATGGACTTTGGGCCTCTACACAAGGCCTCCCTTAACACAAGAACACCTTGTTCTGATAACGTGGAACTCTTTGATACCTTTCCTACAAATCACAGAACACAAAATGGGTGCATTAGCAAATGTGACGAAGAGAGCAGATGGTGCCTGGCTGTCAAACAATAGAGCATTTGGGTCTTAAAGGCTTAAAATCAAATAAGGGACCATCTAGCAGGGAAGCAAATAAGTCCACATGTAAGAAAAATGCCAGCCTGTGTGATCATGAGTTCTCATCGGGATCAGGCATAAGATATCAAAAGATCCAAAGCAAACAACTATATCAGTGTGTAATAGGGGGGTTTGAATGGAGACCCAAAGTCTATCTGTAGATAATTGGATATCCCCCTACAGAAGTGCTATAAGGAAGGGATAATTCAACCAAGCCATACTATAGCCCTGACGAATCACACATTATTCCTCTGGTTCCTGAATACTTCCTCTCTCCACCACTAACATGACCCAGTTCTAACATACAAATCTGGCTAGCCTGGAGAACACACATTGGTACAGATAAGCGATCTCAACACCTGGAATTTAGGGAAGATGAGCTCCTTAGGAAGAGTAATTTGAGTAGAGATATCATGAGGGCAGCGGTTCTCAATCTGTGTGTCATGACCCCTTTGGGGGTGGAATGACCCTTCCACAGGGGTCGCCCTATTCATAACAGTAGCAAAATTACAGTTATAAAGTAGCAACAAAAATAATTTTATGGTTGGAATTCACCACAACATGAGGAACTGAATTAAAGGGTCATGGCATTAGGAAGGTTGAGAACCATAGGTAGGGGGATGGTTAAGGAGAGGGAAGGGTAAGAAAGGGGGAACCCATCACAAAATTGGATATATACCACCCCCCAAGGAGATGAATAACAGAAATGTGGGTGAAAGGAGACAATGGATGGCATAATATATGAAATAACAATATATAGTTGATCAAATATACACTAGGGAGGGAGGGTGAGAGAGGAAGGGGAAAAGGGAGGAGCTTATGCCAAGGGCTCAAGTAGAAAATGTTTTGGAAATGATGATGGCAACATATGTACAAATATGCTTGATGCAATGGATATATGGAATATTATAAGAGCTGTAAGAATCTCAATTAAATGATAAAAAAATGAAGCAAGAACAAAGAAAGAAAAAAGAAAAGATAAGATAATCTCCTGCATTATAAAACCACCACAAGCAAGGTCTAAAGGAAAATTTACTAGAGCAATCATTAGCTGAAGAATGGTAAGAGATGGGTATAATGAGGATTCATTTTTACGAATGTTCTAATGACTTCCTAATATGGTAGCAAATTTTCAATAATAAAGAGTAAAAGAAAAAAGTTTTATTGATAGAAATAAGTATTCAGATCTCAACTAGGTGGGAACATGCTTATATTTAAATTTTCATGTGAGAGAATTTTAATTTTAACATTGAGTTTTATTTAAGTGTAAAAAAAGAAACTACCAAATTCGACGTCAGAAGAGAATTTGAAAACTGCACTCGGGTCTAGTATTGTTGACTTTCAAGAGTACAAGAGAAACAAAAACAAAGTTTAAAAGCTGAAAATATTTCCAACGGTGTCTGGAGAATGTAAAGTAAATTTTTAAAATAAGCAAAGACATAGCCACCTATAGGCAATTGATCTGTGATATAATGCCAAACATTAAATGGAAAAGAGACCGTCTCTTCATCAAATAGTGAGGAAAAAATCAGATCTCTATCTGCTAAAGAACGCAACCCGTACCTCACACCATGTACCAGATGAACTGAGGCTGTACCAGAGACCCAAAAGAACTGTAACAGAGCCTCATGAGCATATAGGAACAAACTTAAGGGCCCTATTACAGAACATACACATACTATCAAATATAACCAAAAAAACACACACAGAAGAAAAAATAGAAGACTGGGACCTACTGAAAATAACATGCTTATGTCAAAAGAGTTTGTCAAAAGAGCAAAAAGAGAAAGTGCCTTGGGAAAATCTTTAGCAGTGACAAAGCAAACAAGGGACTAATCTTCAAAATCTATAGAATACTATAAGACTTCAATATGAAAAAAAATCCAATTACAAAATAGGTAAAAGATATGAACAGTTTTCTATAAATGACATTCAAATGGTTAATAAATACTTGAACAATGTTTACAGTCACTAGCCATTGGTAAGTTGCAAATCAAAGTGTGTTACACTGACAATGACAGGATAATTCAGAAACAGAGGAAACAACCAACACTGTACAAGATTCGTAGATATTGGAACTTATACACCAGATTTTTGTTTTCTGTCTAACAATCATTGCTTTTTAAACAGTGTTCGGTTACTTACGATTTTAACTGTATAAGTGAACATCCATGTATTTTAGTTTGAAATTCCTTCCTATGTATTTATATGTTCATTTTCTCAATAGTACTTTAAAACTCATAACATTAGCAAGATTTATTATATTATTATTAGAATTACCAAATTTCTTATGGAGTTTACATAAATTGTTTCTCAACAAACTAATAATGCGGCCTCTTAAGTGGACAAGGGATATATTAAACTTCAGCTTTACCAATGGACGTTGAGGTGGCACCTAACTGTAAACCCTTATATAAGAAAATTCATTCTGAGGATGTATCCCTGCTCTCCTCACGTGATCGCTGAAGACATGGGTGTTACAGCAAAGACTGGTGATGAAATCGATGGTGCCTGCCCAGCTCTCAGAGAAAATATTGCCTGGGGCCTTAATGGCCTGTCTTAAAACAAGCAGCCATCCACGTTAGTTGTCAGCTAATCTATTCAGAGGGAATACATCAGCCCATATGACCCAAAGATCATAAATATTGAAATACAATATCAGATGAGAGAAATATATTAGAGCTTAAATTTTGAGCACCCAGTTTGTAGAAAGCTAGAATGACAGTGAAAGCCCAAATGCATTGGCGGTGTCCACATGCAGAGGGAGTCTACTGAACTAGACCATGAACTAGAGAAGGAAATGGCCTGGGCCTCTCACCGAGAGCGCTGGAAAGTTAGGCATAGTTCGATAGAGTAACTTCAGATAGAGTTAGGTTACATGTTGACATATTATTATCTGTTTTCCTTTTTGATCCCTTTTTAATTTCCTCCAACTTCTATTATCTTCTACTTTCAGTTAGAATGAGGTTTTCTGTGCTTTATTTTGTTGTTATTGTGCATTTTGGTATTATTGTCTTTATATGAGACCCAGGATAGTTAATCTTATGGCAGGGAGTTTGGGCGGTCATAAGGAACTAATAATAATGGGTATAAGAATGAAGAAAAGTGTTCTAAAATGTTTTTAATCAATTTATTGGGGCTCATACAATTCATCACAATACATAGATCAATTGTGTAAAGCACATCTATACATTTGTTGCCCTCATTATTCCCAAAATTCGCTTTCCTCTTGGGTTCCCGGAATCAGCTCATTTTCCTTTTTTCCCCTCCCCCTCCCTTCCTCCTCCCCTCTCCCCCATGTACCCTCTAAAATTTATGATTACTGCACAGCTTTTTAAAAAATATTCAAACCATTTAGTTGTATAGTATATAACTATATGCCAATAATTTTTTTTTAAAAAGAAATCTTTACAACTGGACCAATAAATAACACCATGATAAATTGTAGAAGAAACTGAAGTCACATATTTTATCTTTGTTGGATCTACAAACTGCTGTCTAGAAACAAAATTAACATACTGCATTTTTAAAAGTCATTGGCTGACTCAAGTCATGATATTTTATATTGCCTTTTATGCTTGCAAACTCTAGATAATGAAATAGGATCAGAGAATTATCGGCACTTTTAAAGTATGGCATTGACAAGAGTTATTTAATATATCATAGAGAATGAACAAATCTGACTTAAAGAAAGTATAGTTAAGATGCTCCTTAGAAATGAGAATAATGAAATTAATCTCACTTTCTTGGCATATGTTATTAAAAACAAAGAAAAAAATCTTACTGCTATCAAATCTATTCCAACTCATAGCAACCTTTGTAGGACAGGGGAGACCTGCCCATGTGGTTTTCTGAGACTTAAGATCTTTACGGAAGTAAACAGCCTGCCTCCTCTTTCTCCCATAGAGCAGCTGGGGGTCACAATACTGACCTTGCTGTTAATAGCTTGGTACACAGCCCATAGGACAGACCAATCTCTGGATTTGAGAAAGAGAGGGCTACAAAGAGGAGTTTACACTTAAATGTTGATGGATTGACATGGAATAAGTCCAAACAGTATGGCAAAGTGCCAGAAAACATTTTTTCCATTCATACATAGAGTCACTAACAATCAGAGTCAATTCAATGGCATCTAAAAGCAACAGCACAGTGAAAAGTATAAGCACTAGTGAACATAAGATTGTTCTATGTAACATTATTATGACTCTTAGAATGGTGGCAATATTAAAAATATCTTGAGTTTTCAACTACAAAATGAAGCAATTTATAAGAGACTTTTGAAATAGATTTCTGTGTTCTGTGACTTTTGGCTCTTTTAAAAGAAAGCCTGGGTGATACTTCTGAATTGAATGTAAACTCTAAGTGATAACTTAAATCTCATCCAATTGTCAGAGAAGTGGTTACGAACTTGGGTGCTAACGAAAAGGTTGGTGGATTGAACTCTGCAATTGCTTTGCTGGAGAAAGATGTGGTCATCTCTTTCCATAAAGAATTCCAGCTTTGGAAACCACTTGGGAGAGTACTGAGCAGTTTGCAGAGAGAGATGAATTTAGGAAAGCTAATCTATAGGTGGTTATAAATTCCAAGACATACCGCTAAGTAAAGTATATGTGTATTTGACTTGAAATGGCTTATTGTGTGCATTAAGAACGGTTCTAAAAGATCATTGCCAGAGCCCCCAAATGAGTCTCTGTCTCATAGAAGAAATCTGAATAGAACTGAAAATATTAAAAGTAGAACTGTTATTTTAATTGCAACCTGTAGAGGGATGGTGGACCTTATAGTCTGAAACTAACAGACAGTTATTTGCTGCAGTTGACACCATTGTGACAGACACCATATTGGTACTCTAATATGCCCACATCCTAATTTGCAGACCCTGTCTTTATGCCTCCTCACTTGTTGTAAGGGTTAAGGCTGTGATGTCAGTTTGTTTGGCCATGATTCAGTTAGAATGCAATAATTTCCATGAGGAGATCCCCCATGAACAACCAATCAATTGAAAGAGAATTTCCTGGGGCATGTGACCTATTTCCAATATCCAGGTACTGTATGTTGTGGCAAAGCTCTCTTGCTCTTCACTCTTTGTGGGTATTGCATCTGGCTAGTCATTACCTGACACCAGTTCTTTGGTTTTGAGACAGCAACTTAGCATATTGGCTATATTTACTGATGCTACTGCATCCTTTATGTCAGTACCTTGCCATTGTACTTGCTGACTTTGCCTTCTTATTGCCTCTGAAGTCCACAGCCTGCCTTCTACTCTGTATGTCTTGGATTCTTCAGATCCTGCAACTTCAGGAAGCCTGACTTGCCACCCATGAGCTTGGAACTTGCCAGTCTTTACAAGCACATGTGTAATTTTCTTAATATAAAACTCTGTTTATCCATGTCTGTTTCTCTCTCTGTCTCTCTCTCTGTCTCTCTGTCTCTGTCTCTCTCTCTGTCTCTCTCTCTCTCTATATATATATATACATATATAGATATATATATACATATATATATACATTTAGTTTTGCTTCTCTAGAGAGTATGAGACACTTTCCAAAGGGACTTTACAGATGTAAGTTCATGATATTGAGAAAGGAGGGTTATATTGGGTCACAATCATCTTTATACCTAGTATCTATATCTATGCTTTTGGTGAGTACCAACAAGTTGATTCTGGCTTTTAACGACCCTAGTGAGCGAGTAGAATTGACACAAAGGTGTCCAAGACTGGGATCTTTACTGGAAAAGATTTCCCAGTCTTTTTCCATGGTGTGGCTGGTGGGTTTGCACCACTGTCATTTGAGTTAGCAGTCAGTTGTGTGTGTGTGTGTGTCTATATGTCTATAGGTATATATATATATAGAGAGCTATAACTTCAAGTTTTATGGCAAAGGAGTTAAAAATAATGCTCACACATCAATGATTTTGCATGAGATTTAATAATAAAATTGAATCTTATAGCTGTAACATAGATAGCATTTTACTATAATTTTACCATAAATAACCATGCTTTTTATTGTCTGTTTTTCCATAGAATTATTCAATTATATCCAAAAATTAAACATAACAGTTATCCTTAAAGTCCTAGGGGTGAAGATTAAAGAGTAAAATGTCGACAGATTATTACTTTAAAATATAAAATACCATAATTATACTGCAACTTTATTTACATACATTATTAACTTCAAAATGTGTTGTAAAATAGACCACCTATTTTGGTTCTTTAAGAAATGTGGACTAAATAGGTCAAGTAGTCAAGCAAAATCTCCACAGCAGGATATACAAATTTTAAATATTTCAAAAGGCACTGTTTCTATTCCCTGTAATTAGGCAATTAATTCTACTGGCATTTATAGGCTGCATGTGGTGAAAGAATAAGAGATAGAGAAAAGTTGCGAAATCAAATATTTCAATTTCACTTTAAAGGTCACTGAATTATATGACCAAGTTAGAAGTATTTAACTTGAAATAAAAAAGTCAAGAAACAAATGAGCTGAGTAACTCACGTTGTGAAGTTTGCTACTTTAATTGGAACATAAAAGATTTTCTTTTAAAGAACACACTGGTAGATTTGATTAAATACATGATTATGGACTATTTGTAAATGCCTTGTGCTGCAGCTTATTTACTCCCCATTGTTTTGTTTCAAAAATATGCATTATATTCAGTATTTTATTTCTTCCTATGGTAAAAATATAGAGCTGAAAGAATAGAGGTTTTTAAATATTATGTAATAGGAACATGTATTGCCAAGAGTATGAATACATAAGTACAGCCTTTCATAATTTGTTTTTGGAGAATAATTAATTTGCTTAAAAATAATTAATAAAATAAATAAATAAGAAAGCTGATGGTGCCCGGCTATCAAAAGATATAGCACCTGGTGTCTTAAAGACTTGAAGATAAACAGATGGCCATTTAGCTGAGAAACAACAAAGCCCACATGGAAGAAGCACACCAGCCTGTGAGATCAAAAGCCCACATGGAAGAAGCACACCAACCTGTGAGATCATGAGGTGTCGAAGGGATCAGGTATCAGGCATCAAAGACCAAAAAAATCATAGCACTATGAATGAGGGGGATTGTGGAGTGGCCACTGGAGATCCCCTTATAGCTGGGTCTTGGGGAGGAGATGAGCCAGTCAGGGTGCGATGTAACAACGATGAAAACTACAACTTTCCTCTAGTTCCTAAATGTTTCCTCCCCACTCCCACTATCATGACATGAATTCTACCTTGCAAGTCTGGCTAGACCAGAGGATGTACACTTGTACAGATAGGAACTGGAAATCCAGGGAATCCAGGGTGGATGATCCCTACAGGACCAGTGGTGTAAGTGACGATACTGGGAGGGTAGAGGGAGAGTGGGTAGGAAAGAGGGAACTGATTACAAGGCACTATATGTGACCTCCTCCCTGGGGGATGAACAACCAAAAAGTGGGTGAAGGGAGACGTCGGACAGGGCAAGGTATGACAAAATAACACTTTATAAATTATCAAGTGTTCATGAGTGAGGTGCAGGGAGGGAGGGGGAAAATGAGGACCTAATGTTGGGGTCTTAAGTGGAGTGGAAATGTTTTGAGAATGATGAGGGCAATGAAGGTACAAATGCACTTTACACAAATGATGTATGTATGGATTGTGATAAGAGTTGTATGATCCCCTAATAAAATGATTTTAAAAAAGTTTGAGTGTTTCCTTTCCCACAATGGATAGTCACTATTGTGAAAGGTCACAGGTTCCTTTGGGAAAGGCTAGAAGAAAGACTAACAGTATAAATCTTTGGTGATGTAGCAGAGTCCTTCTTCAAAGGGACCCAGCCTTCCCCCCATTCAAGGTGTTGTGGGTCTGTAAACTGGCTCAGGTCTGGGAATTGATTACGGAGTCATGATGCTCTGTTCTGGTGATTTGAGTTAATAAATGCTTCCCTTGTTATTTAAAAAAAAAATTAGTCAAGAAATCAAATGATATTTCAAATTGGGCTCTTCTGCTATGATATGCTCAACTATCTCACATGCATTAGAATACTGGACAATGAATAAAGAAGATGAAAGAATTGAATGGATATATATTTTTATTCAAGAAAATGGAATTAATTTTTATTCAAGAAAATGGAAATAAAGAAAATAAATGCTTGTTGCATATAAATCAACTTTACATATACCAACTTCTTTATCTATTTTATGTAGTTACTAGCCAATTCAAAGAGTGTAAAAACAATATGTTTGGAGATATAAATTAGGCATGAAAAAGTAAATCATAAATTCCTTTTAAAAACCAAAATTAAAAAGAGGGCTCTTAGCTCATAAGTTATGCTGCTTTTCTTTAATGTAAAAGTGTAAATTTGTCATTGGATTCATAATACCAGCCAAATTTCTCTCTGTCCTCCTACCAATCTCAGATCATCAGTTCATCAAATTGATTGTCTTCTCATTGAAAAGTTTAAGTCAGTTCCGAGTCTCTCTGTGCCAATGTTTTTTGATAGTATGCTTAGGCACAGCATGTTTGCTAAGAGAAATACTCATCTAGTATTTAAATGAACACTTTTGTATAAGTAATGAATTCATATATTTGGATATTGGATTTTCTTTTTGGTGATACATAGTCTTGTGTTCTTTGTAAAACTTATTGCTGTCTTTATTTTCAGATATTTTGGGGGGGAAATGTCTTTAAGGATTTCAGTTTTATTCCTGATTGAGTTTCTTATATGCCATATACCAAATATAAACCAATAGGAGTTTAATTTTACGGGAATCATATCATCGTGAATTAGAGTGGCGCGTGATGGGGATCCAGTGCCCATCTGTAGACAACTGGACATCCCTTGCAGAGGGGTAGTGGGGAGGAGATGAGTCACTTAGGGTTCAGTATAGCAATAATGAAACCCACAAACTTCCTCTAGTTCTTAAACGCTTCCTCCCCACAATTACCATGACCCAATTCTACCTTGCAAACCTGGTTAGACCAGATGATGCCCAGTGGTACAGATGGGAATTGGAAACGTGGGGAATCTAGGACAGATTAACCCCTCAGGACCAGAGGTGACAGTGGCGATACCAGGAGGGGAGGGGAGAAAGGGGGAATTGATCCCAAGGATCTACATATAACCTCCTCTCTGGGGGATGGGCAACAGAAGGGTGGGTGAAGGGAGACGCCGGGCAGTGTA
>NW_022111372.1:13235286-13274921 GCF_000313985.2 Echinops telfairi | reverse complement strand
GAATGAAATAAACTAATGTCTGTAACAAGTGAGAGAAAAAAAGAACTGAATAGCAAGGAGTTCTAATGCGTTATCTTAAAAACAAGCCAAAATTAAGAGTTATTGTTCAATGAATAAGGAGGCCTGGTGGCAGAGTAGGCTATATGTTTGACCACTAGCCACAGATGAGCAATTCAAGCTCACCAGCCACTCTTAGAGAAAGGTGAGACTTCAAGTCCTATAAAATTTACAGACACAGAAACTCAAAGAAGTTCCACTCTGTCTTATAGGGTCACTGTAAGTTATAATCAACTGACTGGTTGTGATTTTGGTGTAATAAATAGGGATTCAAATGTTCAGAAACTCAAAATGGGTCTATCAGATTTCTTTTTTTTAATTATATATATATTTTAAATAATTTTATTGGGGGCTCATATAATTCTTATCACAATCCCTACATCCATCCATTGTGTCAAGCACATTTGTACATTTGTTGCCATCATCATTCTCAGAATGTTTGCTTTCTACTTGAACCCTTGATATCAGCTCCTCATTTTTCTCCCTCCCTCCCTTCTCCCCCCTCCCTCATGAACCTTTGATAATTTATAAATTATTATTATTTTGCCATATCTTACAGTGTCCAACGTCTCCCTTCACCCACTTTTCTGTTGTCCATCCCCCAGGGAGGAAGTTATATGTAGATCCTTGTAATCTGTTCCACCTTTCTACCCCACCTTCTGTCCACCCTCCAGGTATCGCCACTCTCACCACTGGTCCTGAAGGGATCATCTGTCCTGCATTCCCTGTGTTTCCAGTTGCTATCTGTACCGATGTACATCCTCTGGTCTAGCCAGATTTGTAAAGTGGAATTGGGATCATGATTCCTTTCATAAAATTAAACTGTCCAAGTCTTATTATAAGGCACGAATCACTACCCGAACACAGAAACACTTAAATGAAAAGTTAGGATATTTGTTATAAAGAAGCTTGGAATGTTCACCTCTGAAATATTTAATATGAATTTTATCTACTTCTACATATTGAATTTTTTTCTGAAATGTTTAGTGCATAATTGTTAGAAAAATTCAAATCTTCAAAATATTTATGAAAATCGCTATGGAGTTCTTACATTTTCAACACTCTAAATTGCTCTCACCCTTCTATATAAAAGCCTTTTTCATTTTTACAAAAAAAGTTCTGCTCTGAAACTATGTTCCAACTTTGTGATATCCAACTGGTAGTCTCTGTACACATCACACTGCCTCCCTTACCAATAGGAAAAATCCACTGCCATCTCCTTGATCCTAACTCATAGTGACCTTATAGAACAAAGAAGAATTGCCCCTTTGAGTTTCCAAACCTTTAAATCTTTCAAGGCTTCTGAGTGACTTGTGGGTTTGAACCGCTGACCTTTTATGATTGGCAGCTGTATGTGTAACCAGCTACCTATCATGGATCCATATATAGTTTCCCTGGGAAGTCCCTTAATACCTAAATCCTTTAAAAATATTTCTTACTTTTTTGGGTTCTATCCTGTAATTCATGGATCTGAATTCTTCTGATATTGAAAAATATGATGATAAATTAATACATTAGTATAACTTAATAGCTGAAAACATAGTGGAATATCATATTTAAGAAACCAGAGTTGATGCAAGTTATCCAATACAATTTTCTGAATCAGTTCCCCAATTAACCCCAGTAATAGATCTAAAAGACAAGACACTAAGAAAAAAATGTTTGCTATTGTACTGTTATTAAATATTTTCTTAGATCCCTTATTAATAATCGGTCTTATAGTATGTTTCATTATTGTGCTCTTTCTGTTAAATAAGTTTCTAAACAAATAAGTAGGCCAGAGTTAGAGTTTGAGAGTTTTCATTGATTTTAATTTAATTGTTTTAAATGTATTAAAAATTTGTAAAAATTGAAATTCATTTAATATTTCAATGTTTTCTAGTCACTTTATTTTCTCAATAAGAGCAGTTTTATGAAATTAGCAGGAGACCACCTTATACATTACTTTGCACTTTGTGTATCCCCACTCCCCCAAGCCAAGGGTTTTCATAAATGCTGTGTTAACTTTGTTCCTGTTGCTGAAAGAAAATAGCAGACCTGTGAAAATACCTGCAGTGGGGGAGGTCCAGCAGTTGATAAAGAAAGGAGAAGCCTTTTGTTATTTGAGCAAAAGTACAATAATGTGATATGATGGTGTTATGAGTGGAAAATCTCTCTCAGGTGTGCTGAAAATAAAAATAGAGGTATACTCATCACTATATAACTTAACTATAATAAAACACCATAAACATATAGCGCTTCGGGTGTTTTTGATATTGAGCCTCTGTAATATGTCTTGCAGAACCTATTTTCTGTTATATACTCGAATGACAAGAGGTTTTCTGTGCTCTGAATATAATTTTGAATTGTTGTGGTCCCCTGCTCCCTTTTGTTTCTCTGCCCCGTGAAGAAGGGCGGGGGGGCTAGCTAATGATTTCGGCTCTCAGTCTCATATCTGAAATGAAGTCTGCTGGGAGGAGAACACGCAGTGTGTGGTGCACGTGCTTTCTCTTGATGAAGGAAACCAGCGCTTGTACCCATTCGCCTTGATTCTCTTCACGTGGATGGGAATCAGACCATAAGCCCTGTGCAGCAGCAAGAAAGAAGAAAACTTTAATCTACATCTGCCATCTAAAGAGTCTCTCTAGAACTTCGATACCTCCTCCTGTTTCTCAGAGTGCTCATTTTAACTCAAGGCAGGGTGGGATTTCAGGGAATCTTGTTCACAATTACTCACAGATAAATCCTATCAGTGTTTTATCTCACTCACTTACTAGGCCTCTGCAGGGAAAGGTTGTTATTCAGAGTTAAAGATGTTGGCTAGAAGAACCACATTTAAAAATTCACTGCCCATCTAGTTTTTTGGTAACTCCAAAACAAAAACTATTGAAATCAAGTTGATCCTTATTCAAATTGTTCCTATAAGGCACAGTATTACTGCTCCATAAAGTTTACAATGCTGTAATCTTTGTGGAAGCAAGCTGCTTTATCATGTAGAGCTGCTGGTGAAGCCAAATCACCAACCTCTGATTGACAGCCAAGAGCTTAACTACTGCAACACAAAGCTTCCCTAAAATCAGGCATCTTTAACAAAAAGACGCCTCCAATGCATCGATCTGAACTTTCTAGTTGTCCTTGTCAATTTGATCTCGAATAGGTAAATATTTAAATGCTCATGGTAGACATACTTTTCTCATTAAGATAAAATCTTTGTTCTCATCCAAAGAAGACTTCAAGGAATCATTTTTATTTAAGATTTAAACTTTAATGATTATCTCAAGATGATTCCTCCAACCTTAATTGTTCCAGATAGTGTGACTTCCATTGAACCTCAAGACAAAATATTTTTGAGAGGATAGAAAAACAATGTGTACTTGGAATTACATCACCAAAATAAATAATTAATGATATTTCCTTGGTATTGTTAAAATTTAATCTTTATTCCATATCTCATATGTCCTGCTGAATAGTCCTGGTAGCATTAGGGGTTAGATGTTGGCTAAGAGCTTTAACTCACCCATTGCTCTGAGGGAGAAGGATGAGGCTTTCTGTTCCTGTGAAAGATTTATAGCCTTGGAAAACCACAGAGGTTTTTCTATTCTGTCCTAAAGTGTCACATGGATTGGGATCAACTCAATGGCAATGAGTTTGAGCGATATTTCCTGGTAGGTTGAATATCTGGAACATTTTCAAATTAAATCATCTTAATTGAGGTATTTGTATTCAAAAACATACTAGATGTAACTCCAGATTTTGAGTTTTGATGGGTTCTTACTGGTGGGGGTGGTGTTAGAGCACATGTATGCTCATTGAAAGGTCTGGACAGAAATCTCCCAAGACAACTCATAGAAGAAAGATATAGTTTGTCTGCATCTGTGACTATTTATAACTTTGAAGACCAATGGAGCAGTTATACTTTGTCCAAAGGGTTTCTTTATTTTGGAATTTACTCAACCGTAGTGGAATAAAATTTTGCAAAGGAGTCTGAATTACCACTTTAACAAATATACTTATTTTTGTGTTGAAACATTTCCTTATGAGGTCTTCATCGTTTACCTTTCATTTTATATTTCTTTCAAATCACATGTAGGGAAATTTTTTTTTGTGTAGAGACAGAGAATTTGCAAGAAAGTTGCATATAAAGTTTATAAATATTCAACAGGCACAAATCTGTCTTCTAGTATGCATGCTTGGAATATTCATATTTTCACCTATATATGACTTCTCAACAAGAGCATAGCCTTTTGCTTTTACTTATTTCAGGAAAGGAAACATTTATATATGTTTGGTTTTATAGGAAGCACAACTTACAATGAGATGAGTTAAAAAAATAAAAGAAAAAGAAATGTCCGCTCAATCTGTGGAATATTATTAAAATATTATAATAATTAAATACATTAAAATTTTAGAAATAATCATAAAATGTGATGGTCTGTAAAATATTATTTAATGTTAATGGAAGATTGTAAAACAGAGAAAAGAAACTAACAGAATAAATTAATTAAAAGCTATTGAATTTTATAACTAATTTAAGAAAACTTGAAAAAATAAACATAATTCACAAATTAAAAAATATTATTCATTTACAGACATATTTATGTAATGAAAGAAAGTTGCAGAAAAATATAACCAGCATGTACTATTCACCATAGTGGTATGGCCAGGAATATATCAAAAGGAAGAGCTGATATTCTTTGCTAGAAATATTTGGTTCTTGGGTTGAGTATTTTCCATTTTCTCATAGACTCATATCAAACTTTCTGTACTCAACCAACAAGTCTGCAAAATATATTTTCCTATCTTCTTTTGAAATCGGTTCTAGTCAGTTTGGTCAATAGGATCAAAGTGGCAAATGTTAAGAAATTGTCTTCCTAAATCTTGCTACAGCATCATGGAAGTTGCTGGTAGTTGAGGGTTGTACAAAGTGTAGCACTTAGATGATTTTGAACCCCTGAAAATTACAAAATATAACACAATTTCAGCAATCCTAACTGGTTGGCATGACTCCTCTTGGCTATCAGCTCAGTGGCTGATGAGGACTGTGACATCCAATATGGGTGACCTAACTGTGCCTGTCTCTAGAATGAACACATTATGTCATTTGTTCCTCCATGTCTCTTCATGTATACACATCTTCTGTTTCTCATTTCACTATGTTTTCTAAGACATTTTCTGCAGTAGATTATCTATATTTGAAATGAGTTTATTTTCTGTGCACTACATGATTTTTGAAAGCCAATGTTAGCTTAGAATACTTCCTTAGAGCATATCCAAAAATATATTTATTGAAATGCCTTCACATGAATTAATAATGAGGTAGACATTTCTTATCTGTCAGAAACTTTGTGGCCTGAAGGATGGAGCAATATATAAGATTGAGAGATTATATTCTAGTATGATGAAAAATAATAAATGTAAAAATGTATTCTAGCATTTTGGACACTGAATGTCATGCAAATAATAAAGAACGTATATTTGGGAAAGTTCAATGAGGAGGTGATTAGAAAGAGAAAAACAGTTTTTGTAATTGGGGATCAAAGAAATAGGCTTCCAGTTAAAAGTGCAAATGCTCTAAGGTAAAATGATGTTTGATACATAGGTAGATCTAGAAGAAATTACTGTAGCAGGAGCCTAGAATTAGTGTGAGATCAAATGTGGGGAGAAAATTAACTGATCAAGGGAAGGGAAAGTGTCAGATCACTGTGTTAGAATTTAGTCTTTTATCTAAATGAAGGGAGAAGTCATTTTGTATCTTAGGCATTGACATGAGCAGACATCCACTGTAAAATGATCCTGCTGGTTACTATGATGAGAGCAGAATATCACCGAGCATGTGAATAGGCAGGGAAGCATTTAGAAAGCTTTTAAAGTTATAGCAAGCATGGTGTATAGAAGCAAGAGATATAATCTGAAGCAGTTTCATGCTGGATCTCTTTTGAGGTAAATGCAAAATTTTTCATTTTCATAGTAATAAACTATGAAGTCTTTTCTATTTGGGGAGATAAATCCATCATTGGCATGGTGAATAGAACTGAAACAGGACCTCCGAAGAATCATTCTCTATCCATTCAGACCTTTATTTGTAAACATTTTAAATAACTCAATATACTTGAAAATACAGTGGCCATCAAGTTAATTCGGACTTGCAAGTTGTGTCAAAGAAAAACTGTGCTCCAAAGATGTAATTTTATAGATTCACATTGTTAGACCTTTCTTTTGAGGTTTCTGTGGATAGATTCCACTACTAACTAAGTGTGTTATAAATTAGTTGTGCGCATTATCCAGGGAAGCTCAATGTCTAACTCATACTCACTCACTGCCAATGAATAAATTCCCATTCATAGTGACCCTGTAAGAAAGGGGAGAACTGCCGCTATGGGTTTCTGAGACAATAACTCTTTGCTGAAGTAGAAAGCCCCATCTTTCTCCCAGGAAGGGACTGGTAGTTTTGAAATTCTGACCTGGCTATTAACATATAACCACTATGCCACTATGGTTCCCTCAGTGTCTATGATTTCAATAAATTCACACTTTTGTTTTATCTAAATCAACCTTGTTTGTTGTTTGCCTTTTTCAAACTCTAAAGGAAAGATTTATGGTAATGTGCATACATGAGGGGCACCCAAAATCTCCGTATTATATAGAGAGTGCGTTCATAGTACTCATTTTTCCTGCTAGGTGAGCATTAAGCAACTCATTCTGAATTAGTGCACACAGTGGCATCAGCTGGGAAGGTTTTCTCTGGTTACGCTGACTTTTACGTAAAAGCGGTTTTGCTCTAACCTCATTTTCTTGTGTGATGGCCAATTTAAGAGAACAGCATGCAGCTGTGAAGTGAAATTTTCTTTCCTTCTCAGGAAAAATGCCTCAGAAATTCTTGTGATGTTGAATACAGCTCACAAGAGCAGCGTGATGGGAAAAACTGAAGTGTATGAGTGGATTTTCTCATTTCAAAAAAAGGTGAAATGTCAATTGATGACAAACCTTTTTCTGGACATCTGTCAACTTCCTGAACTGATGAAAATGTTGACAAAATGTGTGCTCTTGTGCTTGATAACAGACAGTGGACCATTGAAGAAATGGGGTAGCTATCTGGACTCTCTTGGAGCTTGGCTTAGCGAAATTAACAGAAGATTTGGAAATGAAAAGGGTCACTGGGAAATTTGTGCCTCAAAATAGACCATCAACTGGAAACAGGCAGTGCTTTGAAAGAACAGTTCCACATCAACCCAGACTTTTTTCCCGAAGGTCATTGCAGGTGATAAGACATGGTGCCCATCTTACGACCCTGAAAGCAAACATCAATCAAGCCAGTGGAAGTCACCATGGTCACCTTACTCAAAAAAAATTTTAAAAAGCTTTTAAAGTGGAATCAAAGATCAAGATGATGGTTATTTGCTTTTGTTTTTTTATGTGAGGGGGATATTGCATTTGCAATTCATTCCAGCAGGCCAGACTGTTACTCAAGCTTTCTATTTCGAGGTTCTGAAAAGATTTCCAAAAAGTGTGCAACAAAATAGACCTGATTTGTGGCAGTTGGGGCACTGGCTTTGCTACCACGACAATGCACCTGCTCACACAGCCATCTCAGTGTGCCAGCTTTTGGCTAAAAACAGCATGCTTCTCCTGTGCCGCACACCTTACTCAGCCTACCTCGCTCCACACTACTTCTTTTTGTTTCCACAAATGCAGGACATGAAAGCACAGTGATTTGATGACATAGTAGAGATGAAGGAAAAAATGAAGGAGGTGCTATCAGCCATGCAAACAGATGCGTTTGAAAAATATTTCCAAGAATGGAATCGCAGATTTGACAAATTTACTAAGTATAGTGAAGAATACTTTGAAGATGATAAAGTTGTTTTGTAAAAAAATTTAAGTACAGAGCATTGAAAACAATTCCATTTTTCTTTTTTGAGTACCCCTACACACACACACACACACACACACACACACACGTATATATAAACACAAAGTCTAGTTTTGTGACAATTAGGACTACACATAAAATAATACATATTGTGGACTATTTTATTATTTCATTAGTTATATTGATAACATAATAAAGGCAAACTACTATTATGATTAGCTGTGATAATGGTCCTAGTTAATAATTAATTAAATTAGTTTGAAAATCCTAAGTAAGGATAACGTTGTTTTTTTTTGCATATAAAGCTTCAGAGAACTTTGAGCACAGAAAATATTTCTAAATATAAAATAGCATGCTCTATTTTTCAAAAAGAAAATTTATGATAATTATGAAGAGATGCATTAAAACTTTTTAAAAAACTATTCAAATGATATTTATAACAAGATTTTCAACCTTAAAGAAAATTGGTCTGAAACTTAAATGCTTTTATGTGCCAAACACGATGTAATACAAATAAAATGCCATCTGTTTCTTTTGAAACCAATATAAAAATTAAGGCTTATAGTGAATCTCATTTTGTAATCTCATATATACTGTTTATAAAAATATGTTCCAGACAGGAAAGAGGGAAGACTGGGAACAGGAAATAAAGAGTGAAATGGTAAAAATGCTCCTACACTGTAGGGTTTGCACTCAATGTCATAAAATAAAACGTGTATATTATTGAAAATCAAGCTAATTTTTGCTTTGTATTTTAATTTTATTTGTCTTTTAATTTTGTGTTTTGATCCAAATCACAATAAAAAGAAACATTTTTTAAATGATTCAGGTATCTTATCCTTAAAAGTAAAATTTTCAGTTATTTTATAGACTGAATAGTCCTCATTAGGAACAGCTTTCTTTATTCGTTTTTCAAAATAAATGGAGTAAAATATAGTAAGAAGGAAGAGACTACATAGCAGACCAGCTACTTTTATTTAATATTATGTGAGAACATAAAAAACATCTTAATGATTTCTAATCTCTTGAAAGTATAGAATAAACGTGGAGCATCCTAAAGACAAGCCAGTTAGACCCATATGAAAATGACTTCCTATGCTGCTTCTTCACTACAGCACTCTTTCCTCTACAAGACTTCCACCTGTAAAGTCCAAAATAAAAACCAGGAATATATTATTCATTGGAAAATTAATTTGCTCTACAAGATTTCTTTTAAACCACAATAAAAAGATATTTTAAATATCTCATTTATTGTATACTTATTTAAAAGGAAAAAAGTTATTTTATATATTAAACAACCTTGATGTAAAACAGATCTGTTCATTCATTTATTTTATCAAAATTAATGGAGTAATAGGCAATAAGAAGAAAAGGTTTCATAGAGAATTTTACAACAACAAAAAGCCTCCATTGTTGATACTACTTAGTTTGAACAAAAGACCTTCTGGAAAGGTTTCTCCAGCCAAGTGGATTACCCCTTTTTTCCGAGTCTCTTGTGTACCCCCAGTTCAGTGAGTAGTGCCTGAGGTTCTAAAACTTGCTTGTGCCCATCAAAGATACACAGACTGCTCTGTACTTACCTGTAGCATCAGAGGAAGACTCAAGAGTCTTGGAGTTGAAATGCATATTTATTTGCCACCCCTGCCATGAGATCAGACTTGATAGTGTCAGCTATCATTACTGAACGTTTTACTTGCAATTAATGGATTCTTATCAAATCAGGGGAAAATGGGACCAGGATTCCTAATTCATCATGGAATACAAATTTAGTGGATCTATTAAATATAGTGGAACTCTGTGTCTCTTGCCTACAGAAAATGTTTGAACCATAAACCAAAATCATCACCTGAAGTAATCTTTCAACCACAAAACAGTTTATCTGAATTAGAAAAGAGTATTCTCCCTGAGCAAACCCACCAGCACACCTTGCAGACAAAATGGAGCTTTCTACTCTTGCAAATAATTACAGTCATGAAAACCAAAAGGGGCAGAGTTCTGCTCTGTCCTACGTGCTTACGCTGAGTCAAAATTGACTCTATGGCAGTGTGTGTGGTACTTGAAGGCATAGGGTTTAAGTGTTAATATGTTAACTCTAAGGTTAGATATTCAAACCCACCAACTACCCTGTGGAGAGGAAAAATGATAATAATTTTATGTCTGTCTCCATAAAACAATTAGTTTAAGGGTACTAGCTAGTAGAAATCTACTACATAGAAGTGTTTATTTATTAATTTTTGGTCCTCTATTTTCAATCTAAATAAATGATTGTGAAATAACATGGAGGTAGTAAGAATGGAAATACAACATGAACTATATAATGAATATCATTGAACTAGACAAGGGAGTACCCACAAAAAATGGATTTTTTTTCAAAGCTGTGTATTTAAATTTATTACAAGAAAATCTTTTCACGTTCAAAGAACTCTGCATACACTTAATACATTTGTCAAAACTACTATTACATTCTTCAAAACATTTTTCAAATGCATTTGTTTGGATGACTGACAGCACCTCCCACATTTTTTCTTCACCCCTTCTATGTTATCAAACCGCTGACCTCTCACGTCCCTCTGCATTTGCAGAAACAAAAAGAAGTCGCATGGAGCAAGGTGAGTAAGGTATGTGGGGGCAAGAGAGGCATGTTAATTTGGACAAAAATCAGCACACTGGGATGGTAGTTGTGAGAAGGTGCATTGTCGTGGTGGCCAAACCAGTCCCCGGTCTGCCACAAATCAGACCTTTTGTTGTTGTTGCACACTGTTGTGCAATCTTTTCAGAACCTCTAAATAGAAAGTTGATTAACAGTCTGACATGGTGGAATGAACTCCAGATGCACTACAAGTGGAACTTTCCATCTAATCGGGAAGTTGATGGACATCCAGAATGAGATTTGTCATCAATCAACATTTAACCTTTTTTGAAATGAGAAAACCACTCTTACACTTGAGCTCCCCCCCTGCCCCCCAGCACAGTCCTTGTAAGCTGTGTTCAACATCACCACAATTTCTGTAGAATTTTTCCCAGGCAGAAAACAAATTTTCACAGCTGCAGGCTGTTCTCTTAAACCAGTCATCACAACAAACGAGGTTTGAGCGAAACTGCTTTTACAAAAATATCCACTGTGCTCAGAGAGAACCTTCCCTGGCAAACCCACTGGGGACTCTAACACAGAGCACAAAGCATGCTGTAAAAGCTCCACTCCACACAGTGCAATTCCGTTTTTTGGGGGGGATAATACCCCCCTGTAGAATTTGTTAAATCACAGTTTATTTTTATCAAAAATAAAGCACAAGAAACCAAAATCCATAGAAGAAGTAAGAGATTAATTGGACTTCATTAAAATATAAACACCTGGCCTGTGAAAGACATCAAGATATCCACAGAAGCAAATAAACCACAAGAATTCAAGTCCTTTCTAATAGGAAACAATGTGAAGGGGTGAGACAAATATGTGGAAATTTTCTGTACAATGTGTGCAATTTTCCCATAAACTTCTCAAAAAATGCTTTATTTAAATGACAACAAAAATATCAGAAAGGCACAGAAAGGCAGGCAGGCCCTAGTGGCCCCACATGGCAAAAGACAAACAGCATCCAGGAAGACCCCAAATTTAGAGCCAAGGGAATGATCCGTAACAGCATAAAAAAATGCAAACAGTAACTATCCAGGAGGCTGAGAGACCCCCAAACGGGATAGACCTGAAAATGAAAACATCATGATATAGTGTGGCCCTATTTTCAAATTCAAGGACAAGGAGAGAATCTTGATTGCAGGTAGGGAAAAACAACATTCACCTGCGCTGGAAAATCAATATAAAAAAGGTTGAATTTTTCACCATAAACCATGCAGGCCAGAAGAAAATGGAATAATATATAGGAATTTCCCAAAGAAACCAAAACTGCCAACAAAGAATCTTATATCCAGAAAAATTATATATATATATATTTTTATATATATATAGAGAGAGACAAATAAATGCACATAAAAATAACCTACTTCTTAAAAAAGGGAAATAAGGAAATATTTTTTTAAATTGTCATAAACTTTTGTCTTCTTTTTTATATACAATATAGAATTTGCCAAAGAGAAAAGAGAGAAGTTCAAGGATCCCAGAACGTAACAGCATGTAACAGAATTTAAAAGCATTGCAATATTTCAAGCAGACATCAAGTGGTCAGGTTTCCTTTGATGTCAGGGAATTAAGACAAAAAGCACAGCAGAGAAATTATGTTGGCAACAAATATCAGGGAATTTTTGCAAGAACTTTATATTTGCACTCTTTCTTCTCCAACAAAATGCCTCCAATAAACTACTAATCATTTTTTCACAATTTTGAGGCAGGAAATATACCTGCATCACGGTACATGAGCTGACTCAACTAGGTGATATCAGCAGTTATAGTTTGCGAGTCCGCTTTGATGAATTCCAACGACACATTTTTACTGATTTAAAAATATAATTTACGTGTGTAGAGGTGGGAGGTCATATGTTCTATGAAACTATTGAAACATTCAAATCCACTGTAGCACCTTAAATAATTAAATCTTGTAAAGTAGAATTTATAATTTTAAGGTTTCCTAGGACTGAATATATATGCTTAAAGTTGATATTTTAGAGTAACAAATTCAGTCTAATTTATATAGAAATTCCTGTTAAATAAAATTGCTTATTTTTAAAAAGTCTCATTCATATCGTCAGCATTCATATTTAATGAAAATTGTCCATGGATTGCTATTATGGGAATATAGCAAGATTATTGTAAATACATAGAAAACAACTTGTTAATATATTTACAAATATTTATAAAGAATAATATAAAAATAAATGTATTTTTAATATAGAAAAATACCAAGTGATCATAATTTAATAATATTTCTGTATGTCAAATTAGTATATTGTGTACTATGTATTACACATAATATTTATTATGCATTTAATAATATTTATAGATACATATATACTAGTTTTTAAACAAAACAAAAAAGCTAAATAAAATATTCATGAAACACAATATAGATTGAGCAAAACCCCATTGCCATTAAGATACCCAACTTGCTGGACAGAATATTGTCCTAGAAATACATAAAATGTATTGAATGTTCACGTAACTGATAGTAAATCTGAAATCTGCTTGCATCCATCATTCTTTATAGTTCAGTTCTTACTCACCATACTCATAGATAAATAAACAAACTAAAACAAAACAACTCATTGCCTTGGAGCCAGTGCAGACTCATGAGCCCCTGTGGGTTTCTGAGAAGGTAACTTTATGGGAGGGGAATCCCAACCTTTTTCCTTCGGAGCTGCTGGTTGCTTTTTACTGCCAACCACACAGACCGCAGCTAAACGTGTAACCCCTCCACCACATAGATGGTGGATTTATTAATTCATTAATTCAAAGAAACTGAGAAATAGAGATAGATATTGAGATAGTGGGAGTGGAAAGCCCAATCTTTTTCCAGCGGAGCTACTGGTTGCTTTGAGCTGCGTACCTCATGCATCGCATGCAACTACTACACCACTGGGACTCCGCAGACATTGATGATATAGATGATAGATAGATAGATAGATAGATAGATAGATAGATAGATAGATAGAGATTTATCAATTGATAGATGATAGAGAAATTGTAAAAAGAGAGAGAGAGAGAGATTGAGGTAGTCAGGGTGTTGCCCTCAGCTGCTAACGAAAAAGTCAGCCGTTGGAATCTACCAGCGTCTTCATGGCAGGAAGATGTGAAGACTACTCTGTAAGCGTTGTAAACTCAAAGACCCTGTAAGGTTGTTTGACTCTATTCTTTAGAATTGTTATGATTTGAAATAGATTCCATAGCCATAGATTTTATATTCTCCCCACTCCCACATACACAAGAGGGAAAAATCGTTTTGTATAATAAATGTATACTTATAACTCATAGTTTATACAATAAATATATACTTATGGCTAATTAGAATTTGAAAGGCACAGAGTAGGACTTATCTTTTCTGTGTGTTGCAACATGCCTTTATTTAATCAAAATAAAAATATACATTTTAGCCCAAATAATTTTAATGTATAAATCTATCAACTATAGATAAGCTAAAATTTGATAGTCAGCATGTGACAAGTTATAGATTATTTCTTAACAAAGTCAAACAGTTGGATTAAGACTTGTCTGAGCTATTGTATATTTTGATCTGGTCTTAGTTATGTGTGGTTTGTTAATTCTTGAATGTCTATTCTATTTTTTCTTGAAGGTGTACTCTATTTTCCTAAAGCTTATTTTTAGTACATCTACTCCTCAATTAGCTCTTACCCTGTTATCTGCATTTAGCACTTAGAAGACAGTAAAAGAAAAGCAACTACTATCTTGCAATTTATCCCATAATTATGTTCACATGACAATAATAAATGCTAACATACAAGTGCTAAGGTTATGTATGTGTCAACTTGTTTAGGACATCATTTCAATTGTGTAATGATGCAATTTAGCAGGTAAATGATGATGTGTTCATCCTCTATTTTCTGATGTGATGTGGATATCTTCCATTTTAGCTTAATGCCAATTTTACAATACTGGTCTGCTCTTCAAAACCTAGCCATGGAGGTAGGTGAGCAATAGATGCATATATGGTCTGGAGAAAATTCATCTATTCAGACCATCTAAAAAATCCAACAGTACAAAAACATTTCCATCAACAAGAATTGTTGGAAAAGACATGTATTTGCAAAAGCAATCTTCATAAATTATTGTTCATTTAAAATACTGATCAATTCTGTGTCACCAGTAATGGAAACTTTGGTGGTGTAATAGGTTAAAAGGTGGGCTATAACACAAGATTAGCAGTTTGAAACCACCAGCTGTTCCATAGGAGAAAGATGAGGCTGTCTACTCCTGTAAAGAGGTCAGCTCAGGGAAACTCCTCAGGAGGGCAGTTCTACCCTGTCTTGTAGGGTCACTATGAGTCAGAATGGCAGACTCAATGGCAGTGAGGTGGGTTTTTTTTGTTTTGCTTTAACATTATAAAATAGTACCCTTTTACCTATCACTTATATGGCTATCAATCTGGATTTCATATAGAGAATGCCATACAAAAACCCAACAACAATTTAAACATAAAAGAAAAACCTCAACCCAAAATGAAACAAAGAAAAATAAACACTAGAAAAAAAATTATAAATGGGTCTAAAGAGAGGACAAGTGATAAACTGTTAAATTTTAACTTAATTCTACCTGCATTAATCTACTTTCTAAGGCAGTCTGTTTGATAGCAAGGCAATTCAAATCCCTGGTCTGTGTTCAGAGATTAATGTAGAGACCCTGCCAACAGGTTTGGGGCTTTCACTGTCATCGTTAGGCTCTGTAAACCAGGTGCTAAAATCTACACCTTAGTCCATTCCCTCTTCCAGTCTTGTGTTTTATTCTCCACAATGTGTGGGTCATTCAGGACAGAGCCCTTCTTCAGTGTAGACTTAGTTAACATCCCATTGAGACCATTGCTTAACACAAACCATTAAAATGCTAGACACTATTCTATCTGGTAGCCAGGCACTGTTTGATTTCTTAACCATACTTTGCTGCAGGACTCATATCTTCATTGATCTCTTAGTGAGAGCAAGTATGGAGTAGAGCCACATCAAAAGAAGTAAATATTTTTATATTAAGGTTTATGATTAAGTGCAGGCTAGAAATCCTCTCATACATCTCTGGTTTATATTTCTCTGATTTACTTTAGGGATATCATTATCATTTTATAGGACAATATTATAAATTTTGTTCTTTTGAGGGTCAGAATGTTACAGCCGTTTTAGAAAGCATTTGATCACATTGTTTAGTTGTTTATTTAAATTTAAACATACAATTTTAAATTAAAAATTGCTAAGCATGTGTATTATTACACATATATCAAAGAAAAAAATACAATGTATATGGACCAAAGACTAAAATATTAATTCTCATAAGATGACTCAAAAAAATAATTAATTAAATGTGCAATTGGTAAATAGATAAACAAATATGGTACCTCTATTCCATGGTACCGTGGAATAAAACGTTGCAATAAAAAGTAACAAATGATTACCTGTGAAAACAAACGATGTGAAATAACAAAATTGATACTTCTGAAAAATATAATAATAAGTAAATAAAGTAAGACTATGAAGACTGCCAGTGGTATGATTTATGATTTCTTTAAGAGAGTTAGCTAAAATGATCTTGTCAGTAATCACAAAGACCAAGCATCAGGACATAAATTGATTACAAAGGAACACCACGGAATGTTAGAGGTTGATTCAGGTAGTCCACAACTAGATTGTGTCAGTGAATGTACTTGTTATATACTTACTTAAGTCATTAAATTGGACACAGATAAGTGAACTTTATTTTATGTAAACTGTGCAACAAAAACCTATAGATATTAATCGTTTATATATAATTTAAAAATTTCCCCAACTGTTTTATTGGCACATCATTTACATACCACACAATTAAATAGTTCAATTTTCCAATCATATCAAGGGCCATTGCGCAGTCACCACCACGTCGATCTTAGAGCATCCCACCCACCTCATGGTTAAATCCCCTTTGAAATGAGTTGTGCAATAACAATCAGTTCTACCCTACCCCCTCCCAACTTCATTATATACCCCCCAAATCCCCTCTCCCTCTCTATCACCCACCGCCACCCCTGCATTCCTTATAATCCTTTGCATCACTTAGTCTCATTATATATCCACTCTACCTGTGCTTCACAGCTGGGGAACCCAACAGAAAATATAAAAACCAAAATTGCACTAAAGTGGTAAGGCTAAAATCATAATACTATGGAGACACAAATATAAATAATGTGTAAGATGGAAAAGACCCCCATCAACATTCAAAAAGTCAGGAACAAGTAAGCACATCAGCTTGATGTGGTCCAAATATGATAATTGCACAATTCAAATATGGTGAAGAGACAAGTACCAGAGCTAAAATTATGAACACCCCGTTTGTAGCAGGCTATGGAGGACAGTGGGAGCCCCCAACCCATCTACAGAGAATCCAGTCAGACTGAGCTGCTGCAGATCCGTTCTAGCCAAAGACAAGAGTCTGGAACAGCCATACTATCAGGCAGAGACCACTGAAATCTTGATCATGCTGCATTGAACTTGATACTTGGGAAGTTGACCCCACTCCTACCTTACAGACACGACCTGAATTTATATTCATCTTACATGCACTGAATGATTTTGCAACAAAATTGACACTAGTAGTGAAGGGAAAAACTATATGTTCGTGCTACACACGTAGACAAGAAGGGCCTGACAACAGTTTTTGGTATATAACCCTTTCTTTGCTGCTTACATTTTTAACTCTGGAGAGAATAAGTTACTTTCACATGCATGGTTGTAAGTGTAAGTAGGTCTTATTACAATACTGCATTACCACATGCAAGCATAAGAACAGTTAGATGTGGTTCTTATACAAATAAAAGTGGTTCTTGTGCTTTCTACGCTTCCTCCTCAGCCATCCCTTGACCAAGAGCAGTTGCAGAGGACCACGAAACTGTGGTAGAGTGGACTTGTTGACAGCATCATGGAACACAGACACTCAGATGACACTGTCAAATGTTCACATCGGTCACTTATTTAATTATTGACCCTGGCATTGTAAATAGTTTTACAATATGAAATTATAAAAATGGGGAAGATGAAACTCCCTGTATTTCAGCGTCATTCTCATTCAGCAGCTTACTGCAGGCTGGGAAGTCAAAACAGAACATACTCCTTTCTTGTCAAGAAAAAGTCAGGAGTCAGTGGGGCGACAAATGAAGTCCAGTCTGAACAAGTTGGAAACCATTTACCTGTCAGGAAAATCAGAAGGTAATGCAGAGACTGCAGCACCAAGGACAGCTCTGTGCAGACTGTGCATGCTTTCAGACATTTCAATAGAATAAACTCGATAAGATACAATTGTTTTGTTCAGGTCTCATCCAACCTGTCCTACCAACACATTGTATTTGGAAATATGTATAGACTATAATATTTATCAAAATTCAACACATTTATCAACATTTAAAAAAATATGCAGAATGTATTCCATTAGAAGGGAAAAAAGAACAGCAAAAATCAAACATATTTTAGCTACAAAGTTTAAAAAAATAATAATCATAATTTGGTAAAGAAAGGGAAAATCAAATTTCAACTCCAGCATCAGAATATAATGAGTATACAGTGAAAACAGTGTGCTTATTAAAAAAGGAGGACTTTGGAAAATGTGTTAAACAGTCATTTATTTATTAATCATTTCATTTATCAATGTATTCTTCTGGCCATTGAATTTACTGAAATCTACTATGATGAATAGGGTGATTACATACTTCTGAAAAAGACATGTACTATTTTTTGCAATCTTAAATTTGTATTATATTTAGCTTTAAACTATTTTATATTAGCAACTATGCTTTCAGTTTTAAAATTTCCATGTGTTTAATTTCAAAGTTTTTTGTGGCACATAGGACTGAGATTTTGTATTTGTTCACTTGCTTTTATGATACGTTGTTTCAATTTTTTTGGAGCTATTTGCTAAATCTTTTAGTGTAACATGAATTCAACATCAGGGCCTACGCAATGCCAGTGTATATTGTTTGCTTAATATAAGAATAGATTGAACATTTTCTAATTGCGGAATATTTCTGGTATTCATTGAAATCTGGAATTTTATAATACATTCTAATGACCCAATTTTACTTTGTTCTCTGAGGAGAGTTGGGCTTTCCTGTTTATACACAAACAACATAGCAAGGCCTAAACATTTGATTAGGACTTTGTGCATGTGAAATCGTTGATTGATGTCTCTTTTCAGTTTATTTTCATAGGACCATTCTCTGTGCTTTCCTGATTCTGGGCCACACAATGACTCCTGAAGAGGCTGCGTTTCACTCGTCCAACTGATTGGCTCTCCACCAGTTAGGATGTGTGGGCTGAGGAGTGCACTCAGAGGCAGAGCAACTTTTCAAGGCTCTCAGGCATCAAGTGTCACTGGGTCTCTGGACGTTCCCTGTTGATATATAATCTATCCACTATTCAAGGGTATATGGAAAGTTTCTTCTTTTACTTTTCCTGTAGCTCTTTTTCACGTGAATTGCTTCCGATAGCTTTGCAGCTGCTCTGACACCCTGCCTGAGCCTGTCCACCTACGTTTGTTTTGCCATACAAGCTGTTCGTTGGGCTAGAGGGGAGTGGGAAGTGGCAAGGCGGGTGTGTTTGCTATTCGTATCTCATGAAATGCCAACTGCACAAATACTTAGGGAGCTCTTGGTTGCGTTTGAGTGTTTCCTAATAATTTTAAATTGTTTGGATATTTTAAATGTAATTTTGTTACGGAAGTAATTCTTTCCAGTTCACATTTTCTTTTCTAGACAACTAATTAACCTCCATCAAGCTGCCACTGCATAAATTAGTCTTTAATGTTGGTTAAATTAGCTCTTCGAGAGTAATTCTTTGTATTGCGACCCATACAGTTTTAATTTGACTTACATAATCATTGTATGAGGCTTGGTAATAATCATGTTGCTAAATGAATTGGAACATCTTTTTAATTTGTGGTTTTTGTCAGGTGCCACCAAGGCAGTTTGGAGTCAGCACCAAGTAAGTCCATCACCCCTGGTCCTGGGCCATCTCCACAATTGTTCTGTTTGTTCTTATGAGTCAATTGTTGCAACCATTGAGGCAGTTCAGAAGGCCGTGGGCCTTCCTCTTTCTTGATGACCCTTTATTTTACCAAGCTTGGTGTCTCCCTCCAGGGACTGCTGTCTCCTGATACCGTGTCTAAAGTGTGTGAGACAAAGTCTCTCCATCCTTGTTTCCGAGGAGCATTCTAGTTGTACTTTTCCCAGGCAGATTGGGTTGCTCTGTTAGCCGTCCATGTTACTTTCCATTTATTTTTTCCAGCATTGTAATTCAAATGTATCGATTCTTCTTTGGTCCTTTTTAGTCAATATCCAACTTTCACACTTGTATGAGACAATTGGAAATGCCATGCCCTGAATCAGGTGCACCTCAATCCTTAAGGTAACATCCTTGTTTTCCAACACTTTGAAGAGATTTTGTACGGAATATTTACCCAATGCAATGGAGTCCTTTGACTTTTTACTGCTACCTTCTTGAGTGTTGTTTATGGATACAAGTGACACAAAATTCTTGACAATTTCAAGCCTTTCTCCATTGGTCAGGATGTTACCTATTGGTCCACTTGGGAGATTTTTTCATTTACTTTACATTGAATTGTAACCCATACTGAAGATTGTAATACTTGATTTTCAAAAGTAAGTACTTCAAATCCTCCTCGCTTTCAGCAAGCAAAACTGTGTCTTCAACCTATTGCCTTCCTCCAATCCTGAGAGACCATTCTTCTTCATATTATCTAACTTCTCTGATTGTTTTGTCAGCATGCCAACTGATCAAGTATGAGGAGAAGGTACAACCCGGATGCAGAGCCGTCTTGGTTTTAAACCATGATTTTTTTATGCGCTTCACACTACAGCCTCTTGAACCACATACACGTCCCACTCTTCTCAAGGCTATTCATGGTTCATATGGCCCACACAGTCTACTATTTTTGCATAGTCAAGAAATCAAGTAAGCATCTCTCTCTGTTATTCTCTACTTTCAGGCAAGATCTATCTGACAGCAGCAGTGTTACCCCTTGTTCCCCATCCTTTTCTGAATCTGAGTGGTATCCCTGGAAGCTCCCTGTCAATGTGCTGCTGCAACTATTTTGGATGATCTTCAGCAATGTTTAATTTAATTTCTACGATTTAACTTAGTAAACTCCAGAGGAGAAACTGGTGGTTTCAAACTCCTGACCTGTGGTTAGTGGCCAAGAGTAACCACTATGCCACCAGGCTTCCTTATTTAACTTAGTAAAGAAACAAAACAAAATTTATTTAACCCAGTAAGCAAACAAATCCCTAAAACACATTTCGTTTAATTTAAAATTTATATGACAAATGCAATCACATCTAGCAATATTTAACAACAATAGCCCCGGCACCTTCTGTTGGGCCTAAGGTGAGGGAGCAAACTGCGGGGTTCCTACAGTGGCAGATCACAGCCCTGCCACACACAGCCTGCTCAAAACTCGCATCAGCAAACCCCACCCCTGACTAGCAAAGACAAGAAAGACTGGCCTGCTCACTCCACCTGCCAGACAGTCAGCCCACATCACTGACAAGTAACACTGTGATTCTGAGGTATCAATGGAGCTCCTAAGTGATTACTGCAGAGGACCTGGAGCCAAGGGGAGGGGGCAGGCATTTGCCTCATCACCTGCTAATTATCAGTCAGTCAGTTCTGTCAGTCAGACTGCTGCCCTTAGTTTGTGCCTGGAGGTACCAGCAGCCCCTCTCTCCTCCAGAGCATCCAAGATTGTGATAGTCCCCCTGCCAGAGAGAAATCAGTTCCTGGCAGTCCCTTCCCTGCATCCTGGGAGGAAGGTGGGCCAGTAAGCTGCCAGACACTCAAGCCAGATTCAGAACCAAACCAAAACACAACCCACCACCAATGAGTTGATTGTATCCCATGGAGACCCTACTGGGCATGGTGAAATTGCCCCTGTTGGTTTCCTAGATTGTAACTCTTTATGAAAGTAGAAAGCATAGTCTTTCTTCCAAGGAGCAACTACTGGTATTGAAATGCTGACCTTGTGTTTAGCAGCCCAATACATAGCAAGTATGCCATCACGGCTCCTGCAGATTCAGAAGACGATATTGAAATATGGACATCATGCTGCTTTCAGATTGATCTTAGTTGAAACCACAGAATAATAGAAATATATTTACTTGTGTTTTCTTGACTATACAAAGATATACAATTGTTTGGATCACAAGTAAAGGACAACATTCACAAGAATGGAAATTCCCATTTAATTGTGCTCATGAATAATGTATACACAGACCAAGAGGCAATTGTTCAAAGAGAGCGAGGAGATAATGTGTGGTTTAAAATCATGAAAGGTGTTTATCAGCGTTATATACTTTCATCATATTCAGTATGTATACTGAGCAAATAATTTGGGTAGCTGGACTACATGGAGAAGAACACTGCATCAGGAAAATATATATGCTCATTAACAGCCTCTTGTAGGCAGTTAATGCAATCTTACAGGAAGATTTGAAGTGCTTACTGTTGAAGATCAAAGACTACAGTCTGCAGGAAAAAGCAAGTTAGTAATCTTTACAAGTAGACAAATAAAGAACATCATGATACATGGAGGAAACATTGAAGTTGTCAACTTCGATTTTACTTGTATCTACAATCAACATTCCTAGAAACTGCAGTCTAGAATCAAATGCCTTAATTGGTTGGGAATATTTGCTGCACAAAACCAATTTTAATGTTGAAGAACAAAGAAGTCATTTTGAACACTGAAGTGCTCCTGACCCAAATCAAGGTATTTTCAATCACTTCATATGCATAAGAAAGCTACACAATGAATGAGAACAGAATGAGATTAAGGAAGAATTTTAATTGCTATTTGAATATTGACGGTATCATGGACTGTCAGAAGAATAAAACATCTCTCATTGGAAGTACAACCAGAATGCTCCTTAGAAGCTAGGATGGCAAGACTTTGTCGCACATACCTGAGACATGTTAGCAGGAGAGACCAGTCTCTGGAGAAGGACATCATGCTTGGTAAAGTAGAGGATTAGTAAACAGAGAAAAACCCTTAATGAGATGAATTGACACTATTACTCAAAGAATGTGCTCAACTCTATCAGCAAATGTGAGGATGGTGCAGCCCCAGGGAGTGTTTACTTCTGCTCTTTTGGGTGACTTGACCACATCTAATCACAACAACATTTATGTAAAATTAAATGTCATTTTAACAACAAAATTATATTGAGTATACTGAAGTTTAATTTTATGCAAATATCAGTACAGTATTAGCAACAAAAGTAATATATGTTGTATAGATTACTAATTGCTTTACTCATTTATTACAACAGTGATTGTTTATGTAAAAGTGGTTTGCCACTTAGTTCATTGACATAAAGCTTCATAAATAGTTTATGGTTCATTTATTACTTGGAGTTTATGAAGGTAGCATGGATTTTATCTACCAAGCCAGTGTCCACATTCTAAAACAGCCTCTCCACTAAATCTTCTCTCAGTCAGAATTGCCTAGAGAGCATACAACAGCAGCATCAGCAAGCAACTACCAGATGTGGTTGATTACCAAATTTTAATATTAATCAAAAATTTTAATTCATAATTCAATATTTAAACAAAACAATATTCAATAAAGTATGCTTTCATTATAAATGTGTAAATATTAATATGTAATAGTTATGATTTTAAATATTACACTATGTTGTTAAGTATGTGGGGCTTAGACTAATAGTCTATATATTATCTGCCATTAGTCTTGCAAATATACACCCTATTTTGATAAATTAGAACTTTATAATTACATTTTATATATCAAAATGACCTTTCAATTCTAAACATTTTGTAGAGTAACCTCAGCATATAGTTTAGATTCCTTTTTTAAAATCAGATACTACCTAAAACTATGAGCAACAATTTCTGCTCGTAGTATATTGATGGAAATAATAATAAAAAATATGCTTGTCTTAGATGTATACTGAACCACTTATTCTGACTGATCATTTTCCTTTGAATGTGGAACAACCTGTTAGTACACATAATTATGTCCACAGGTTACCAATGGCATTGAAATAATTGCTGAGATACTTTTATGACATATTGTACAGCATGAATTATTTATGGCACTTTTATATACAGGATATTTAAGGGAGAAAAAATCAATAATGTATGCTGTTCCAATATTTTATTCTCAGAATTTTCTACAGAATTTAAGATTATGGTAAAATGATCACTGATATTTTTGATATAACAGATTTTGGTCACTGGCAGAATTGACAAAAGGAGGGTTATTGAAGACTAAACCTGTGCATTGCCTTTGTCTTCATGAAAACCCATCAGTTCACTAGTTTCTGAGCCTCAATCCGGGATTGTGATATTCAAATAATGCCGTTTCCCTATCTCAATATTTATTACTCAACTAATTGCTTTCTACTTCCATTTCATATTTTCAAGAGTGGTCAGAATTCCCTCAATTATTTTTCATTGCACACAGGGATGCTTTGAATGTTCTCAGAAAATCAATTCTAACTAAGATACTTTTTTTAATCACTTGAGAGTGCTTCCAATTTTTAATTTTCAGCTACTGCTCAAATTAGGGGTCACCACAATACTAATCATGATTAAAAAGTAAATATCAAGTGTTTTTTCAAATACTTTATTTTTCTCCTTTGTGTTAGTTACCTGCTTTATACTGCAGTTTCTGTATTTGTGATCTAGGTTGTCTATGATAATGAAATGTAAAATTTTAAATGCATTACAATGCAATGAACATTTTTTATGACCCTGGTTAGAGCCAATATTCACAGTTTTAAATAGGTCGGATTATTTTTCTCTTTCTGAGTTCATAGAATTGTGATAAATGTTTGTAGGTTGATGATTGTGCATCTGATCAGAAATATGTGGTTGGTGTGATTTATTCATAGCAACAAAATATTTAATATTATTTCAAAATCAATATCAGACATATCACTTAGTGATACACACTTTAGAAAATCTTTTCATAATGAACTAAATATATAAGTCGAATCAACAATGTAGGCCAGTTTTGCACATATATTTTTAGTTAAATAGTATAGCCTCCTGGCAGAGGAGAAAAACAACTGCATTGGGAATTTTAGGTTCTGATTGAAAGGTGTGTTATGGAGTTTGATACTTAGGTTCTGGAGAGGGATCACCTATTTATGACCTCAAGTCTATAATTTATTACCATGAGGATCTTGTGCTTCTTTGCTTTCAATTTTCTCCATCTAAAATATCTCCTGTTAGTGCTTATTGTGAAAATATAATTAATTACAAAATACAACTACTTAGAATCTTAGTCCCAGCACAGAGCATATATTTAGTTACTTATTGTGAAAAATACTTAACATAAATTTATATTGTTGGCACAAAATTATAAAGCCCAGGAGCATAACATAGGTAGAGATGGTGGCATGGAGTCACCCCAGCTCCTCGCGGTGTAAGACAGAGCACGGCTGCCGAGGGTCTATCTCCCACCTGTCCTTTCTGAGGAGCATTCTGGGTGCTCTTCCTCCAGGACAGATTGTTGCTCTTCTGCCGGTCCAATAGGCATCACTTCTCTGATGTCATCTGTTTCCATATGCATGGGACACTATTGAAAATACAACGACTTAGTTCAGGCAAAATTTAGTTTTCAAAATGACATCTTTGCTTTTTGAACCTTTAAATAGATCTCATGCAGTTGATTTGATCCATTGGCTGCTGCTTCTATGAGCTTTGATTATGTATAGAAAACAACAACAACAATACAAACTCATAGAGAAACCGGTGGGTTACTGAGCATTTAACTGTTGGCGAGAATAAAAAGCCCCATCTTTCTCTCCTGGAGCTGCTGGTTGTTCTGAATTGCCAACCATGAGGCCCACAGTCTGATGTAACCACTATACCACCACGGCTTCCTTTTGATTGTATACACAAGTGAAATGAATTCCTTGACATCTTAAATAGCTTCTAAATTTATCTTGACGGGTTTTATTTTCTTTCTATTGGTCCACTTGTGAGAACTTTTGTTTGCTTTATATTGAGTATGAATCCATACTAAAGACTTTAGTTTTGATTTTCCTCAGCAAGGCGTACCAGCCCAGTTCAACTCACTTCCATCAGTCCAATGCTGGTCCATAAGTCCCTCTCCAGACTCATGTCATCAAATGCCAGGGAAGGAGAATGGTGAATTGGGAAGCAGAAAAATCTCAGGCCAGTGGGTGGAGAAAGTCAGTGGAAACATGGCAGCGTGCTGGCGGTTCCCGGTGTCAGTGCAGAGCCCAAACAAGCAGGAAGGTGAAGGGGCAGCGAAAGAGAGCCTCTCCAGTGTCTCACGTGATTGAAACACAAGGCTCATGAAGATGTCAAGAAGGTGTCATCAGGCTGCAACTTGATTGACAATTTGACTCCAAACCATGCCAGGAGTGTGTAATATGACCTAATCCTAACTACCACACTAGCACATAATTTCAACCTGAAGCAGTTGGTAGACTTCTTCAATTTCTTGATAATTGACCTTGCTCTTTGCTGCATATATTCAAATAATAGTCATTTAATGCGTTTTCCTTGTAGATATATGAAATATTATCTTTTAGTACCCATGAACTTATTTTTTGAATGGTAGAAAAGAAATCATCAACTAAACAGGTAGAAGGGAGTAAGTACAAGGCAAAGGAATGGATATAAAGACATATATATCACAGACAATATAGGATAATGAAAAATAAGGCTGTGTTGTAATGCAACCATTAATTATGATATGATGGGGTTTTGAAAACTTAAATTTAAAGTTCTAGAATTATATAGCAAAGAAATAGTCAGGAAACAAAATACCAAACTAAACTCACTGCCATCGAGTTGATGTTGGATCACAATGATCATATAGACAGGGTAGAATTACACCTGTGAGTTTCCAAGAATCTAACTCTTTATGGGAGTAAAGGAGTGACAGCCCTGTCTTTCTTCACAGAGAAGCTAGTGATTTTGAACTTTGGACCTGGTAGATCACAGCCCAACATGTAACCACTACACTACCAGGAATCTTAACATAGAATACAGTACTACAGCAAAGAGATTTATGGTGTGGGTTAAAAAAAAAAAAAGAGTTATTACTTACAATGAAATTAATTTTGACTCATGAAAATCCTATATTTGGAGAGTGGAATTTTTCCAAAGGGTTTGTAAGGTCATAACCTTGATCAGATTACCAAATATATCTCCTGAGGCCCATTTTAGTGGAATGGAACAACCCAGAGTGCCTCCCAAGGATTCCGGATAGTGGAACAGGCCACTTTGACATTGTTCTTGTTTGGTGCTATGCAGTCACTTCCAACTCACGTTGCTGTTCAGTGCCACCAAGTCAGGTCCAAACCGCAGCCCCTATCACAGCAGTAGGAACCATCGCATGGTCCTCTGTCACCCTCACAATTTTTCGTATGTTGGAGGGCTTGCTGCAGTCACTGTGTCAATCCATCTCCTTGAAGGGTTTTCCTCTTTATAACTGCCCTTCTACTTTATGAAGCATGATGACCTTTGGCAAAGATTGGCCTCTCCAGACAACATGTTCAAGGGATAAACTCTTGCCATCATTGCCTCTAAGGAGCATTCTGGCCTTACTTCTTCCAAGACAGATCTGTTTGTCCTTTTAGCAGTCCATGGTACTTTTGATATTCTTCTCCAGCACCACAATTCAAACACATCATTTTTTTGTCTTCCTTATTCAAGGTCCAATTTTCACATGCATGTGAGGTAATAAATATTACCATAACTTGGGGTAGGCATAACTTCATCATCAAATTAGTATCCTCGCTTTCAATACTCTAAAAAGGATCTGTGAAACATATTTGAAATATGTCTTTTGATCTCTTGACTGCTGCTTCCATGAGCATTTATTATGGATACAAGAAAGAAAATATCCTGGACAACCTCAGGCTTTTCTCCATTTATCCCGATTTTACCAATTGGTGCAGATGTAAGGATTTTGGTTTTCTTTACTGTGGTAGTTATATAATCTGTTGTCAATTTGAGAGGATAAAGAATAAAGGGGTAGAGTTTACCCTGTCAATCATGTTGCAGCCTGTTTTAGTCTGGGTAGAGAAACAAATCCATAGACACTCATATGTGTATAAGAAAGAGATTTATATACAAGAGCAGTTGAATATTGAGAAAACATCCCAGTCCAGATCAAGTCTAGAAGTCCATTATTAACCAATATGTCTGACACCAATCTATATAGTCCTCTTCAGACTCACAACACACATGCAGTGATGCTGAATGCAGAAAGATCATAGGCTAGTGGGTGGGTTTGGATCTAGTGGCAGTAGAGGCATCTCAGCACTGGCAGGGTTCTCCACATGGTTCCTCCAGCTCAGGGCACTAGTGTAGTTCCATGTGTCTTGTCAGCTGCAATGTCTCTCTGGGGGTGAGCCAAGAGAGTGTCTCCCACGTCTAAGGAGGAATACAGAAGTTCCCAGAATCCTCAGGAGAAGGCCATGCCCACACAGAGACCTCGGTGGCTATGATCCAATTGACAGGCTAGACTTCACCCCTACACTCATAATCCTCAAATTGACCCCAGATTATGTAAGTACCCCACAGCTTGATGACCTCATTTGAAGGTACTAAGGAGATAAATAGCTTGCTGGAGGCAGGACACAGGCTCACCCTCTGGGACACATTGCAGGTGACAAGACACATGAAGCTATGCTAGGGCCCTGAGCTGGAGGAGCCATGTGGAGACCCCTGCCAGGGCTGAGATGTTCACAATGCCACCGGATCTACAAGACATCCCACCCACTCATCTGTGATTTTCCTGCATTTGGCATCATTGCATGTGTTCTGTGAGTCTGAAGAGGAATTTATAGATTGGTATCAGACATATGGGCGACTATCAGACCTATGGACTTGATCTGGGCTGGGCTGGGGTGTTTTCTCAATATACAATTGCTCTTGCATATAAAACTCTTTCTTATACACACATGAATGTTTACAAATTTTTTTCTCTAGTCGATCTGGACTAACACATTTACATTGATTTGTAATCCATACTGAAGGTTGCAATCCTTGATCTTCATCAGATGGTGCTTCAAGTCTTCCTCACTTCCAGCAAGTAATGTTGTGTCATCTGCATATGACAGGCTGCAATAAGCCCTCTTCCCATCCTGATGCCACATTCTTCTTCATATAATGCAGCATCTTTGTTTCTTTTACATGCATGTGATAACAGACATTGTTCTATAGTTTGAGCTTTTTATTCAGTCACCTTTCTTTGAAATGGTCAAAAATAAGATCTCTTCCAGTCAGTTGGCCAAGTAGCTGTGTTCCAAATTTCCTGGAATAGCCCAGTGAGTACTTTGAGTGCTTACTCAGCTTGTTGAAACACTTAAAGTGGTATTCCATCAATTTCTGGGGCTCTGTTTTTGGCTAATTCCTTCAGTTCAGCTTAAATTTAGTCCTTCAGCATCAATGATTCTTGCTTATATGCTACATCCTGAAATGGTGGAATGTGGATTTGTTCTTTTTGGTATGACTCTGTACTCTTCCCATCTTCTTTAGATGCTTCCTGCATCATTCAATATTTTTTCAATACATTCTTTCACGTTTGCAAATCAAGGCTTGAATTTTTTCTTCAGTTCTTTCAGTTTAAGATATGCTCAGCATGGTCTTCCTTTTGGATTTCTAATTCTATTTCCCACATTTCACTATTATATTTGACTTTGTCTTCTAAAACCACTCTTTTAAACTTTGTATTCAGTTCTTTGACTTCATTTCTTGGCTTTAGTGGCTGATATTGAACTTTCCCATTTTCGCTTCCACAAATGTAATCAATTTGGTTTCTGTATATTCTATCTGGAGAAGTTCTTTTTATTTCCAACATTTGTATTTTAATAACCAATAATTATGAATGAATATCAATTGCATATTTTATCAATTTCAGATTGAAGAAGTTGGTAGAATTGTTCAATTTCTTTATCCCTTACTTTTGTGGTTGATGTATAAATGTAAATAATTAGCTGTATAGTTTGGATTTCCTTGAAGGAGAATTGATACAATCCTATTAGGGACTATATTGTACTTCAAGATTTATTTTGAAATATTCTTTTTGACAATTAATATAAAGCCATTCCCTTTGATTATGTTATTCCTGGCATTGTAAATTATATGATTTTTTTAATTCAAAATGGCCAATACCAGTCCATTTCAGCTCACTAAGGTCTAGAGTATCCATTTTTATGCATTTCATTTCATTATTTGATGCCTTCCAATTTTCCTAGATTTATATTTCTCACATTCCAACTTCCAGTTATTAACAGATTTTTGTAGCTATTTGTTTTTACCTTGAAGTGCGACCCATGAAGACCCCAATGGCTCCACTCCCAGAGGCCTCACTCCATTCACCGTGGTATACTTTATTTTGAGACAGCAGCTTCTTCTCAGTCACACTTCGAGTGATTGTGACCCGAGGGGCCCAGAGCCTGGCACAATTTCTGACAATGTTCCTATTCATTAGACCTTGAGTAGCTTACTATGTTTCCAGCTGTCATAAGGTTTCCAGTGGCTTCTTCCTCCTATGTGGGCAGCCTATTTCTTCTTCATTGTCTGTTCTTAGTCTGGAAACTGCAGAAACCTGTTCAATTTTGGTGACCCTGCTGGCATTTGCAATACCAAGGACATATCTAACAGCATTATAGTAGCACACAAGCCACCACAGTATACCATAGTGACAACCCAGTAGTAGTTCCAACTCATAGTGACCGGATATATTGTAGAAGGAAACACTGTCCCACCCTGTGCCACACTCAAAATTATCATTATGTCTGAGCAAATTATTGTAGCCAAGGTGAACATTCATCTCTGCCAGCATCTTCTTTTATTGTTATCCACATATTTAACCAAGCATGATGTCCTTTCCTGGAGACTGATCTATCCTAATCACGTGTCCAAAGTACATGACGTGAAGACTCCTCATTCTTACATCTAAGGATATTCTGACTGCATTCTTCCACTAAATATTTGTTTATTCTTTATGCAGTCCTTTGCATTTTCAGTATTTCTCACCTGCATCTTAATTCAAATATGTATATTCCTCTTTTGCCTTCCTTATCCATATCGAACTTTCACATGCATATGAAACAATTGAAAATACCTTGGCTTGGGTCAGGCACACATTAGTCCTCAAAGTTACATTCTTGCTTTTCAATACTCTAAACGGTTCTTGTGCAGCGGATCTACCCTTTGCAACTCATCTTTTGATCTCTTTGCTGCTGTTGCCACGAGCAGTGATTGTGACTCCAAGCAAGACAAGGTCCTAGACCCCGTCAACCTTTACTCCCTTTCTCATGACTCCACCCTTTTCATGGTCATACTCTTAGAGTAATGCACCTTATTCTGCAAAGTGATTTCCTTGCTCTGCGGCCCTTTAAAGAGGTCTTATGCAGCTGTTTTGCCCAATGCAATGTGCCCTTACTTATTGTATCCAATGCTTCCATGAACATTGATTGTGGATCTAAGCAGGACGAAATCCTTGACAACTTCAGTGTTTTCTCCCTTATCGTGATGCTACTTCCTGATCCACTTTTGAGGATTTTGGTTTTCTTTACATTGCATTCTAGCCCAAATTGAAGGCTGCAATCCTTGATTTTCATCAGCAAGTCCTGCAAGTCCTCCTCTTATTCAACAAGTAAAGTTGTATCATCTACTCACTATAGGTTGTTAATCAGAGTTCATCCAATCCCGATGCTGTGTTCCTCTTCATACACTGCATCCTTTCGATAAATTTGCTCAGCTTAAAAATAAGTATGATGAGAGGATCCCACCCTGATGCATAATTTTCCTAATTTTAAATCACACAATATTCCTTTATATTGTGCAAATGATTGCCTCTTGGTCTAAGTATAGTTTCCATGTGATCACAGTGGAGTGTTATGGAATTCTCTTTCTCCTCAAAGGCATCCACAGTTTGTTATGATCCTATGCCTTTGCATAGCCAACAAAACACAAATAACCCTCTTTCTGATATTTTTCACACCCTTTTCTGTGTCTGGTTTGAATTTCTGGCAGTTTCCAATTGATGAACAGCTGCAATCTTTTAAAAATTATCTTCAACAAAATTCTACTTTGAAAGCTTCCCTTTGAAACAAGCAGGATATAGTAATTGCAGTACTGACATTAGATGTATTACATAATTTCTGTAAATAGCCTCCAGCCATGAAAGGATTTATTCTGTAACGTGAATAACAGGCGCTGTGATATGGAGTTAACCTATATTGGCCCAATATTCCTCTCTCAACAGGGCTTTAAAAAATTATTACCAGGAGTTAATTAAAGACAGTTAATTAATAACAGATCATTATGACCTAAGGGGATGATTAATATGACTTTCTATCATAAATTAACAAGGAGTTTCTGAAAAGGAGCCAAAGACAGATAAAACACAAACAAACATCAATCCAGGAATGGGTTTGGGGTTCACTCTAAATCCTAGTTCCTATTTAAGAACAATTAGTTCTTGCATCATGGCTTTGCTTGACACTCGCCCTCAGGAAGGAAACACAGAAAATATGGATGCTATACAAGATGTGGCAAATAAATTAGCAGGTACCCAGCTATCAGCATCTGGAGTCTTAAAGGCTTATCTCTAAACAAGCAGCCATCTAAGTGATCACCTAAGGATTGTAAATCAGATAATCTGAAGTCGAAGGAGGGATTAGTATCAGAGCCTAAATTGTGAAAATCCAGTGTACAGAAGGCCGTGGATGACAGTGTGAGCCCAAGATGGATTTGTGAGATGGCCTAGGAAATAAGCCGCCGGTATCTCCTTTAACACAAAACTAAGGAATGGGAGGAAAGTGATTCCTAACAGCATGCATTGGAGAGATGAGTATAGAAGATCAAAGGAATAAATCTGACTTCAACAGTTAAAATTTCATCAGTTGTTCCCCCCTCTGATGCACACCGGACTTGATCTGGTTTTCAACATTTTCTGTATTTTGCTGTTGTTGTTGTTTATTCAGAGTAGGGTTTAATCTCAGAGGTGTTATTTCATTGGGGGTAACCCTCTCGATGGTGTGTTATAGGTTTCTCTGGTTTTTGGTATATGAAACCCAAGATTGTTGAGCCGATGGGAACAGCAAGCAGAATATGTGTTTCAGGTGTGGGTGGTGGTACAGTATGGGGTGGGGGTGGTAGGAGTGAGATGATGTCAAGGAGTCCAGGAAGAAAAAGAATACTTGGAAACTGGTTGTTGTAGCAGTACTGGTTGATATGATTGAACTATGGAATAATATGCTATATGTATCAACTCCTAATTGATATTAAAGTACAATAAATACAAAAACAGGAAGAAATTTTCCTTCAGCATCTCAGACCCACTAGATGAGCACATAATCTATTAAAGTACACTGAACACAGCATTATAAGGTTCTATATTGACCTATCCACTTTTCCTGAAATATTAGTCAAGGCATGAATATAATAATTGCAATCATTCCACCTTAACCTACTGAGGAAATATACAGAAAAATCTTATTGTCCGCACACCCTGACCAGTGAGTTGAAACTACATGAATGTTTCCCAGAGCAGGAGAGATACCATTCATCACTTTCACTACACTCAGAGACAATTTTCACATCAATCTTTCTAGCTGGATACCGCTAAAGTAGTTATAAATGCCCAGTTTGTCTATAACTTAGGGGTTAGTTATTCCCTGGGAAGGTCAAGTAGCTTAGAATAACCTCATTTTGGAAATACCTTGATATTGATTTGAGAGTACACATAGCCTCTTATGCCCACCCCGAAGGGTGGAAAGTCAACATATTTTAAGGGACTATTTCCCTTCAACCTAAGAACTCTCCTAAGGGTTCCTAGCATGACCCTCCTTGGGGGAAAAAGGTTCATAATTGTTTGGGTTTGGCAATTTGTAAGTGGGGACTACATTAATTATGGCATGAAGTCTCGCAGTGACTCCAGAGCTTTCTGGTAGCCTTACCAGCTGACGTAGATCACTATTCAGTGACCCAGAATTGTTTGATCTACTTTTGGAGATATTTTACTTAGTTCGAGTTCCACCCTATGCTGAGGTTAGCAGTGCCTTCTGTACTACTGGAGCAAGAGCGATCAATGCCTTTGAGACCAGTCAGGGATTTGAACAAATTTCAAAAGCTTACATTTATGATTGCTTCTAGAACCACACTTAGAATCAAATGCCTCAGGTTCAATTCTCTAGAAAGGGAAATATATGGATTGGATACAGGCCATACCCTGAGGACAATATTTTTAGCTAATCATCTACTCATGGTAGATCTCATCTGGAAAGTGATTTCATTATTGTATCACCGTCAGTTACGTCATAACTATGAGACCACTGAGAATAATGGCCTAATATAATTAGTACACAACCTCAATGATAACAAAGGACCTATGTTAATTGTGGAACAACATTTCATAGTGCTTTCTCTATACACTAAGGTGACCGCTTTTGGCGGGACAGTCTCGATTTTTGGCATTTTAAAAAAGTCCAGATTTTTTTGAAAGAATGCAGGACAAGCTAGGGAACTGGCTATTTGGTCCATATAGACCAAATTTTTAATCAAGAACCACCACCACCCTGGTCAATGGTGTCCCACTCTAAATCTGGTTACCTTACTATACACCCATGCTTCCATTACCAGTTGTAGTCTACTGCAATATAATGATGATCTCATGTGTGTCCGAGTAAATTTATGTACTGGAGAATTTTCAGTGGTTAGTTTTGCAAAAGTAGGTTGCTAGATCTACTTTCTTCCACCTCTGTGTAACTCAGACCATCAATATTGTATATAGCAGCTGAATATATGCACCATTTTCACCATTCAGGGTCTTCTGGTAGACCCCAGGGGAACCAATTTCATTAAAATTGAATTGACTCTTTTGATTTTGGAAGTACTGCTTAAGAGACGTTCATCAAACTTTTTTTTTAACCCTTTGGCACCCACTGGGTATCATTTATTTCTAAACAGTGACTGTCGGCCATGGAATGGGAGATGTACCAAATAGGCACTTTTCTTGAGTGCTTCAGTCACTGGAACCATCTAGTTCCAATAGACTGAGTCTTTGAGACATCTCAGAAAAGTTAGACACATTGTTGACCAACTTGTATTCAGAATGCTGAGGGATATAAATGCCAATAGTCAGTTAAAATTAATATTCTTGCAACAGATTTAAAGATGCATACCAGGGTATTTTCCTAAAATAGAATGTTCCAGAGATAGCTCTGAAAGACAAAAGATGGTTAATGTCCCTTCCTATACATCCCCAAATTTAGATATTCTCTCCTCAAGTGCTTGAGTTATTAGACTTCAGAAGTGCTCTATTTCAACAAACATACAATCCTCTTTTAAATTCAGAAATTTAATTTCTGCTATAATCTTGGAAGCACTACTTCAGTCAGCATTCTTTCTGTAATATTATTTTTCAAGATTTACTACTTCTGCAATCCCCTTGTCAGTTATGACTGAGCAAACATAGTACTAAGGACAAGAACTACCCCAAACTTGGAGAGGTTCCAAGAACTAGCATTATTTACAAGTTTAGTCTCTCACAGGGTTATAAGTAGTAGCCTATCTGAGTAATGATTGTTTAGGCAAATCAAAAGAAGCAACAGAAACAAAGTACATCAGTGGTAAATGCAGTTGCTACATGTTCTGTGTGTATAGAAGTTATGTATGCTATAAAATAATATTAAGCAAAGCAGCAGTAATTGAACATTGAGCAGGAATGTATATACATACACATATCTACTATGCTATGTGTAAAAATAAAAGATTTGCTTCTTCAATTGTAAGGTTGCTAGCAAATATTATTTCATGATTAGAGTTTCAGAATCTAGGATATTATGTTTTGTTTTTAAAAAAATAATGTTCAGGGCATAATTTTATACTTTAAAAACCCAAAGTGTAACTGAAGTTACATATTTGTAGGTTATACAGTTAAAGAGAGGCTTTGTAATATGAGGGAGCTTCAAAAAAGTTCATGTAAAAAATCTCATTATCTTTGAATTCCATTTGTTCATGATCTTTTTTAAAGCCCCTTCATACAGATCAACTACCTTAATCCTATATTAAAGTCTGATCTCTCTCTTTCTACATAAATAAATAAATAAACAAACAAATAAATAAATAATAAGAGCATTAACTATCTACCTGCAAATGTTCATACTTTACATGAATTAACTGATTTAATCTTTCAGCAGCACGATACAATAATTGTGCTTATTTTTCCATTGCAGAAACTGTGGGACAGAGAGCATTACAGAACTTTCCAAAGTCTCTCAGTAAATGGAGTAGGTCAGATGCTGGGTGGTATATTACAAGATTCAGATTTTATTTTTAGAAGAAAGTTTAGCTATCTATCTATGGAGAAAACAGAGTCTGGAGAAAAGATCCTCTTTTAGCAATAAACTAGATCATCCCTCAGTAGTAAACTAGTGTCAATTCTACAGAGAGGAAGCTCATGACTCTGTCTTTGGTCTTCTCCTATGATTACTCCTCATTAGCCAAAATGCATCAGCAACCACAGTGGAATCATGCATTAATTGAGCATATGGGACAGAGTTTTGCATATTTGTTACTATGGTTATGAAACTGAGCTGTCAGCCATCATCAAGGTAGCCACAGAAGCGGGTGTGTGTGTGTGTGTGTTACATCCAGTAGCTATGACTCTTGTTGGCTCTATTTCTACACTTGCATTCTTTCTTCTGACCTTCCATTGTCTTCTTCCTGACCTATGTGAATTCACTGCGAAGCTTTCCTTTACATGAATATTTACTTCTAAATGAGGGCCTTTCTTTTTATTTAGACAAGTCTCTTTTTCTTGATTTCTTTTTCAGCACTAGCTTTCGGTTATGGCTGAAATGTATTAGCAGCCTTATATATGAATTGTCCTGTGCACTGAGCCTGCAGGGTTATAATTGGGCTGAAACACCAAAATGACAAGTATATCTCTAAGACTCTTCACAGATTCAAGAGACCTATGTAGGACTTAATTATGCTCTGTAATGAAAATCAAATTTCACTGAAAAAGAAAATAAAAGAAAAAAGGGAGTAGGTTACATTTAACTTAACTTGGATTATGATTTTTTTACCTTCAAATGTGCAAGTGTAAGATTTTTATAACAATAGCAGAGTAATTTCTGATAAAAATAATTATATATGATATGCATGCTAATGAACTCAACTAAGGGTTTTAATGTTTTGACTAAAGTGATTATTTTTTCATCATAATCTTTGCTATATTGTATCTAGTAATTGAACATTTAAGTAATTTTCTGTTGCTACAGAAATGTAGAGAACTCAAAGATTGGTTTAGAGTAAAATAATTTTATTTAATTGTGTGCTCTGACTAATAAATTATATATGCTAGTGTATTTATGAAATGAAACTATTCTCTGATAAAACATCACTTGCATTTTACAGGATGATATTTCACAACACAAAAGCTCTCTTTCTTGCTGTAAGGAGAAATTTAAGGTGTTCCATTAGATGGGTACTTAAGTATAGTTATAAAAATTAGCCCCAATAAAATGTGAAGAATTAACATAGAAACAGAATTCTTTAAGACATAATTTTAAAATGAAAACACTCAAATGAATTTGCTATGAAAAGGCGATCACACTTGTTCTACAGATACATTTTGTAGACAATGCTGATGGGAGTAGTGCATTTAATTTGTAGGTGATCATGAATAATATAAATATCTAGCAAAATTGCAGTGGAATGAAAAAGGTCATGCATTTTAATGTTCAAAAAGAGAAGCAGACAGTTTGCCCCGATTGGTTCCCAAGGCTATGAATCTAGGAATTGAAATCATCGGAAACAATCCACTAGAAATCATCTACTCACTACCTACATTGTGTTTTGCAATTTAAGACTAACACTGCATTTAAAATAGGCAATCTAAACTTGCTCTCAGTGGATAAGAATAAGCCCCGAAGTGCTACTTTTGAATGTCGTATTTCTTCTCAGAAACTGGACTTCAAAGACATTCTGAACACACCATAAAGTCCCAAGCTTCAGTGCCCCCAAAATCCACATGTGACTCTCATTGACATCAATCAAAATTTTATGTGCGTGGACTGAGGGCAAAGAATAACCATTTATATGATCCACAATATGTTTGATGACGACAAAAATGTCTGAAACTTCACTGCGCTGGCTTTATACTCTACAAGGACACTTAGTTTCAAAATCCCATTAAACTGAAATAAAAATAAAACAAAAAACAAACAAACAAAACAACTGTCACCGAGTCCTTTCCAACTCATAGTGACTCTATAGAACAGAGTGGAACTGTTCCATAAGGTTCAAAAGGCTGTACATATTTTACAAAGGTTGATTTATCACATCTTACTTCCCAAGTAGCTGGTAGGCTTAAGCTATCAACCTTCTGAATGACAGCTGAGCACTTTAACCACTGTGCCACTGGATCTTTGCTAAAAGCTTACTAGGAGCCTACTTGTGCTGTATATTATTAATTTAATCACAATATTCAAATTGTGTGTGAAATTGTTATTTGCTTTTTAAGTGGTACAAAGCTGTAGGTGCCAGCCCACATCTGATACGTCTTAAGGGAGAGTTGTGTAATGAAGTGGGTGGCTAAAAAGACAGAAAATTGTTTTGGCATCCATGTAGGCAAATCCAAGCAGGAGAGAGAATGTATTCTTTCACCAACTTATATCATCTTGGGATATGCAAGTTGCCCCAACAATAGACACCTACCTATGGAACAAGATGGACAGTTACTTAACCCTAGAGGACCCTGAGCTCTTTGGGGATGTAACCTAACACCAGTGCTAGGGCAGGTAGAGGGGAGTGCTTATCTCCTCAGTGGGGAGAACAATAGCAACATGTCTGCTCCTATAGATACAGCTGTTGGTCAGAGAATAACTAGCCATGTACTTGTAAGAGGTATCCTTAAGGCAGCACTATAGTGGGAGAATCTTGTGGGGTTAATTTTTAACTAGGAAAACGTGACTGGGACTAATCCCCAACTCAAAAATGTGACGGCCTCCCTTGACCCAGAACTCTGGCCTTCCAGGATTCTTCAATCATGAGCAGAGAGAATTTGTCCACATACACTCTCTGCCAGTCCTCAGTTTCCCACACATCGCTAACTTAAGTGACATATCATTAATATCCAAAATATAAAAATTATACCTTCCCCTCACTTATCAGAACCTAGGTTTTGTTCTATTTTTAACCTCAACCATGTTAATCACCAAAAGTGGGTATAATGTGCATATTCTTTTCTTAACTGAGCTATTCTCTATTATGCAAACCCAAAACAAAACCCACTGGTTTAATAACAATATAAATATGCACTGTGTTGGCTTTATCATTGCATTTCTTCAGATTAAGTATCGATTGTGAACAGCATGAAGGTGCCACAGAGTAAGTGAGGAAGGTGTTCCATTGCAATGATAACAGTAAGTAAATAAAATAATATATCAGGACGCATTTAAACCTAACCCTGCTACTGGATCATTCCTAGGATTGAGCTGCATTTCATTTGAATGCTTTTAACTCTTTGTGTTTTCTATAAATATTACATGTTAAGTTCTGTCTGATATAAATATTTTTGTTTGTTTGCCAATATGTTCCCCAGAAATAATGTGGGATTCCTGCTCAACTCTCAAGTTGAATCACTAACGATATCTCTAGAGAAGGTATCTTGTCAATTTCACCATTGAGAGATTTGCCACTATAATCACTTGTAGGGGAGCTGTCCTGTGTACTGCAAAATGTGTAGTGAAATTCCTCTGAGCAATTAGCTGTAATAGCACCCTCCTCTTCAATTGTGGTGACCGAAAATGTGCTGCAACATTGCCAAATGTCCCACTGCTGTAGAGGAATTAATTTCTAACACTTATTTCATTGTCTGCCTTAGTAAGTGCTATTCTATTCATAGTTATTATTCACATTTCAAATAACTTTTTCAATGTTAAGAAATATTTTAGGGGAACCAATTACAAGAATCTAAGTATAGCCTCCTCCCTGGGGGATGGACAGCAGAGAAGAGGGCAGAGGGAGACGTCGGACAGTGTAACTTATGACAAAACTA
>NW_022111372.1:13196593-13235186 GCF_000313985.2 Echinops telfairi | reverse complement strand
TGGTACAGATAGCAACTTGAAACACAGGGAATCCAGGATAGATGACTCCTTCAGGACCAGTGGTGAGAGGGGCGAGGCTTGGAGGGTGAAGGGAATGTGGGGTAGAACAGGGGAACCAATTACAAGAATCTAAGTATTGCCTCCTCCCTGGAGTATGGACAGCAGAGAAGAGGGCAGAGGGAGACATCGGACAGTGTAACTTATGACAAAACTATAATAATTTATGAATTATAAAGGGTTCATGAGGGAAGGGGGAGGGGGGAGGAAGGGGGAAATGAGCAAATGATATTAAGGGCTAAAGTAGAAGGCAAATGTTTTGAGATTGATGAGGGCAGCGAATGTACATATGTGCTTGACACAATGGATGTATGTACGGCCTGTGATAAGAATTGTATGAGCCCTCAATAAAATAATTTTAAAAAATAAAGAAGTCTGACCACCCTATGTTAAATCAAGGGGTCTTCTGGAATGCTGTTGTGAGGAAATAACAGTGGCCCCACATGGAATTAGAAATTGGAGGAAAAAGGTTTTTACACTCTGGATATGGGGTCATTTCCTTGGAGCATTCACAAGGGCCTAAGACCCCGCCCATAACTTCCTCTAAATCTAGCATGGAAGGAATGAGTGAAGTTAACCAGATCAGAATATTGCAAGATGGTAAAATCTTACAGTTTAAAAAGTCTAAGGGCAGTGCGGTTTAATTGAGCCTGTAACCTTGCTGGTAAATTTAGAGAAGAAATGTTTGTTTGGCGAGTCAATCAGGGTGCAGGGTAGCAATGATGAAACATATAACTTTCCTCTGGTTATTAAATGCTTCCCCCCCACACTATTATCATGATCCCAATTCTACCTTAAAAATCTGGCTAGACCAGAGGATGTACATTGGTACAGATAGTAACTGGAAACACAGGGAATCCAGGAGAGATGACTCCTTCAGGACCAGTAGTGAAAGAGATGAGGCCTGGAGGGTGAAGGGAGTGTGGGGTGCAAAGGGGAAACCGATTACAAGAATCTAGGTATTGCCTTCTCCCTGTGGGAGGGACAGCAGAGAAGAGGGCGAGGGGAGACGTCGGACAGTGTAACTTATGACAAAACTATAATAAGTTGTGAATTATGAAGGGTTCATGAGGGAGGGGTGGTGGGGAGGGAGGGGGAAAATGAGCAACTGATATTAAGGGTTGAGGTAGAGGGCAAATGTTTTGAGAATGGTGAGGGCAGCGAATGTACATATGTTCTAGACACAATGGATGTATATGTGGATTGTGATGAGAATTGTATGAGCCCTCAATAAAATAATGGGGAAAAATAAATATTTTAATTTGACATATAATTGGGAAAGGGAAAGCTCTGTATAGCTAGTTAATCATTGACTCCTTAGTAAAGGTAAATAGATCAGGTTGGTAAATGAACATATTTTAAAAGAAAATATGATATAATGTGAGGAATCAGTCATAATATTGGATTAGAAAAGAGAGGGAGCCAAGATTGTGTTGAAAAGGGAAGTAAGATGATATAAAATTTAAAGATCAACTACCACATATGCTAGGCCCTCTCTTTGTTTACTATGGTGGACGCAAACCATTGACTTTTGTTTGGCAGGCAAGAGCTTACCAGTGTTCAATAGGAGCTCTTTAATCATGTCACATTTCTCCATATTTTAACAACCAGTATAGCCACTCTAGTATGTGATTGTTGAATATAGCCCTGGCTCACATTCCAACTTATATTAATCAAAGGGTGCTATTCCTATGGTTAAGCTGTAGTTCTTTTTAAAAAATCATTTGGGGAAGGCTCTTACAGATAGTATAACAAACCATAAATCAATTATATCAAGCAAACTTGTACATACGTTGCCATCATCATTATCAAAACATCTTTCTACTTGAGCCCCTTAATATCAGCTCCTGTTTTTCCCCTCCCTCCCCTTCTCTTCCACCCTCATAAGTCCTTAATAAATCACATACTTTACGTATTATGTTCATATCTCATTCATATCTGTGGCAGTTATATAATCTCATGCCAACCTGCGAAGGCATGGAGTCTATCTAGTCTGTCAATCAGGTCATAGCCAATGAGACTTCTGTGTGGGTATGGCCTTCTCCTGAGGATTCTGGGAACTCCTGTTTTCCTCCCCGGAGGCAAGCCACAGGCCTTCTCTGGTTTGTCTTCCTGTTGACAAGCCACATGGAGCTATATTGATAGGGCCAGAGCTCTAGTGTTGGAAGAGGCAGGTGGAGACCCATGCCAGTGTTGAGATGCTTCCACCACCACTGGATCCACAAGACTTTAAATCCACTGGCCTGTGTTCTTCCTGCATTCGGCATCATTACATGGCTGCATGAGTCTAAAGAGGAATTTATGGACTAGATTTGACATATGGGGTAATATCAGACTTATGCACTTAACCTGGACTGGGCTGGGATGTGTTCTTAATGTATAATTGCTCTTTGATATAAAGTTCTCTCACATACATATGCATGTCTATGAATTTGTTTCTCTAGTCCACTCAGAATAACACAATATCTTCTTCATATTCATATCGACATATGAAAAATAAGCAGTAATTTTTAATTAAAGATTTTAAAGCATCTAGCTGTTGGGCTGCAATGTGCATAGTCTGCAGTTGGAAACCCCAGCCACTCCCCGAGAGGCAGACCGTGCTTTGCAAGGCTGAAAGCAGCTCCAGTTCTGGAAACCAACAGGGGAAGTTCTACCCTGTACCTAGATCATCGCTATGAGTCAACATCGACTCGATAGCAGTGCACTTCTTTGGTTTGAGTTTTCATCCTGCTGAACAGGGTGAGATCAACTTCAGTAATGCTCCCCGCAAAGAGCTGCGACCGTACACACAAAGTATTGCTATCCCATCAAAATCATCCTATCCTTAGTGTCTAGCATTTTCATTTAGGAAGTCTGTATTACTGATCTTAGCACTTCCAGAGGTCAACTAATATTATTTGTTCCTAAGGTCCCAGTATAAATCACATTTTTAGCATAAATGCCAGCTTCAGAACTAGGTAGACCTAGATTGAGGATAGATCATGAAACAATAACTTCATATTTTTATATTTTTGTTTAACGAAGTTTTCTATGCTTTTGTATCAGTAATTTTGGACTTACTGCCATTTCCCAAGGACTTAGTGATTATCAGTCAGAAACTGATCAAAAACCAAACATTCTCTGGGATTTTTAGGTTTTGAATAATCCATGTCTGATGTGTTAATCCTTTACTGGACACATTCCTTTCCTCACAATATCAATGAAGTTGCTAGTTACGTTGCTCCGTCAGGTGCCCTCGAGCCCATCCCACCATATCAAGACCCCATGCACAGCTGAAGGGAACCCTGCCAGGTCCTGCCCCATCCTCACAATTGTCCCCATGTTTGAGCCCATCGTTGGCCGCTTTACCAAGCATGATGTCCTTCTCTAGGGACTGGCTTATTCGGACAACTTGCCCGAAATACGTTAGATGAAAAATGCCATCCTTGCTTCTAAGGAGCACTCTGGCCATACTTCTTCCAAGATGTATAACTACATGGATGCCAATATATTCTTTAGTCATTCAATATTTACTTTATTTTCTAGGGACATTGTTTTATATATCATATGATATGTAATTTACATCGCATGATATATGGCTTTTTAAAAAACAGATTAATATTATTTTATCATTTCACACACATATGTAATAATCACCTATATTGCCCTGAGAAAGAAACTCCATGAGAACTAACATGTATTCTAGTGATATCCAGATGTTAAAAAGAGCCAGGGAAAAATTTTCCGTTCAATGCTCCAGAAGGACCTGGTTCACTAAACACCTTAACTTCAGCCAGGGAAGCTGACTTTGAACTTCTGCCCTCCAGAAATATAAGATAATCAGTTAATGTTGTCATATGTCCATAAGTGTGTGATAATATGTTACAGGGGAGTAAAAAGTACACCTTTCTTTTTAAATCCCTTGTTAATTTTTTTGAAAAGTTTCCTATTGTGTTTTTAATTTTTTTTCTGTAGAATTAAAAATACAAGTATAAGTATGAAAATGAACAAGAACACACACATTAATACTAACATATGCATAAATATATATATGGGGGGATTCAAAATATCTGGGGGAAATTTCATTATCATTTTATTCCAATTATTCACAGGCATTTTGAAGCTCCCATAAACCCTTGATATTACAAATCCATTAAACTTTAGACATATCATAATTATAAATATCTTCTTTTTTACATCAGATTTAGGTTGTTGCTTAGCCTTATTTATAATATCTCTTATTCAACATTATATTTTATGTAATCAAATCATTAATTTTATTCCATGATTTATAATTTTGGTCATATTTTTCATAAAGTCACTTGTTAGTTCACAAAACATTTCCACTTTTCTCAGTTCAATGTATATTTTACTTTTGCTATTAATTTCCAAAAATATCTAGACCTATTATTTATAATTGGTGTTACGCATCTATTTCTACTATAGTTCATCGTCAAGTTGACAGTAACCTACTTTTCCCACTAATACATCATTATTTTTATATAAAGTTGTATTCAATAACATAAAACTTTATTTGGATCACATCATGACATAATTGGATTGACTATTACTTGATTTCAATTTTAAAAATAGAGGAGATATTTAGGAAAACACTAGGCTTTAGCTTTTCATTCCATCATAGGTGTACATTTTATTCATGAAATGATTTAAAGCGAAGTTAATTACTCTGTTTAGATAAATATTGAATGCCTTATTAGATCTTTTTTTCAATGACATTCAGATTTTGACTAAAAGGAACTGTATTCTAGGCAAAATAAGATATATCATATTCTCAGACATGGTCCACATTTTCTCCAGAAGATGTGGTTGCCATAAAAGAAGATAGCAACGATGAAACATACCACCTTCCTTTAGTTCCTGACTACCATGATCCCAATTCTACCTTACAAATCTGGCTGTACCAGAGGATGGACACTGGTCCAGATTGGAACCAGAAGCAGGGAATCCAGGACAGATGAACTCCTCAGGACCAGTGGTGAAAGTGGTGATACCAGAGCATAGAGTGAAGGTGAGGTAGAAAGGCGGAACTGATTACAAGGATCTACATATAACCTCCTCCCTGGGGGATGGACAACAGAAGAGTAGGTGAAGGGAGGCATCAGACAGTGTAAGATATGACAAAATAATAATAATTCATAAATTATCAAGGGTTCATGATGGATAGGGGAGCGGGGAGGGGGAGGAAAAATGAGGAGCTGATACCAAGTGTTCAAGTAGAAAGCAAATGTTTTGAGAACGATGATGGCAACAAATGTACAAAATGTGCTTGACAGACAATGGATGTATGTATGGATTGTGATAAGAGTTGTATGAGCCCCCAATAAAATTATTTTTTAAAAAGAAGATAGATAATTCCATATCCATCATCTTTTCCAGATGGAAAAAAATTAATAACCTGTGCCACAGCCTCAAATCTTTGACATTTAAGTAAATAGAATCAGTATGTCTGTTAAATAAATCTGTTAACTCATTGGTTGATGTTGCAATGCACATGTATTCTAAGCTTATTATTACTATTTTAAAATTTTAGCATATTTCTATTTCTTCTTCAACATAATAGAAGAGCTATAGAATATCTATTCAATCATCTAAAATAAGTTATATTTAATAATGACCTCAAAAAATGCTATAAAACCATACAGTATGTTAGGTACAATTAATCTTCACTAAAAAAGTAGCATTGTATAAGCAACAAGAAATACATGTACAGATAATCCTGAAATTGCTTTGTATACCAGAGGGCTTCAAAAAGTTTCAGAAAAAAATGGTACTGAAAGATAATGGATTTTTTTAATAAACATATGTCTACATATTAGAAGTTTAGCCTTAAAACACTTTTCATTAAAAACATTAACAAACTAACTCATATTATGACACGTGAAGCACCAGTCAGTGTTCAGTGAGGGATTTTGAGGAAAATTTCACCTCGTGCAGTTTGGAGAGGTAATTAAGCAGTCTCAAGAACGACACAGTTTGTGTGTGTTGAAGCTTGAACACCAAAAGGCAAGTCATTGGAACAAGAAGATGGCTCTGTGGTGGGGAAGCCACACGTATATGCTTCCACGAAGAGACACTGAACTCGGTGTCAAATCATGTTACCTCTGACCTCAGTGCAATGGGGTCCCTCAATAACAGTCATTTTATCATGGAATCAGGCACACATATATGTGCCACTCACCACAGCGTTCAAGTTTGAAGATACTAAAGAAGAATCGATTAAAACTGAAAAAATTTGATATTGTGATGAGTCTTAAAGCACGTCAAGCACGTTTTGCCAGGTAAGTTGGATTACTTCCCATGTAAAATGAATAATTCTCATTTGCCATTAGAAAGCAATTACATAACAGTACAGTTAGTGAAGTTATTACTCTCACTTTCTTTCCATTTGGTTCCCAGTTTATTTCCATTTGGATAGCAACTTACATATTTATTTTTATATAACTTCTTTTCACTGAAAAAGAAACAGTATTGCTGTTATAATCAATGCAACATTTTTGTTTAGAATTCTGTTTTTTTTATTATCTACAGAAGGCAAAAGAGGCTTAAAAACAGAGATTTAAAAAAAATTTCATTCTTCTTTGGTAATCGTTTTCATTTCACTGTTTACTTTTCTGTGATGTACTTCTTAATGGTCCAATTCATTGTTTTAAAGGACACAAGCTATAGAGTAGTGGTATTGTTTTATTTGTTTTGTTCATTTGACACTTGATAGAAAAAGCTGGAGTGTCATTTCTGCAATATTCATTTGGATTTGCCTCGGGTATTTTTAGTTTCATGAATCATCATAAATGAAATCAATTATTTAAAGATTATTTCTGAATTCATGATTAGTGTGGAATGCTAAAATTAGAAAAACGGTGTCTGTTTGAATAGACAAGACCAAGAGGACATTTCTGTGATGTTTGGGTTGTCGGGAGAAAGGAGGGTCTTCCGTTCCCACACAGAGTTAGTCTCAGAAACTCACAGGGGCAGTCTGCTTTGTCTTCTAGGATTGCTTGGGGTCCGCATCACTGCATGGCAATGGGTTTTGTTTGGATAATTATTTGATTATTTTCAAATGATTACATATTGGTAATATAAAGAAAGTGTTTTATTGCAGTGCTGGAAATTAATTAATGAACTAGAAAGAGAAATGAACAAAAAAAATGATCTATCCTATGCTTAAGCTATAGAGGAATTAAACATTTTCTACCTGCAACCAGAAATATTAAAGACATTGACATATATTATGGATCACAAAATGTAATTTAATTTTCACACGTAAGTGAACCACATGATAGCATCCTCATCATCAATTTAGAGTTGCATGTGGTGCATTTCTGCGGTAGTTAGGTTTGTCATCACCTTGGCTGGGCCAGAATTCTCAGTAGTCTGGTAGGTGAGGGCTCGCCCATGTGATCTATCATAATGTAAAAACAATGTCATGATGGATTGAACTGATGTGAATTGAGTTTAAATTGGTGTGTGTTGTTCATGAGCTATTCCTCAATAGAATTAGTGAGAAATGTAAGTAAAAACTATTACTGAATGTTTTCTCTGAACTAGTGACTGCTGACAAATGCCCACCATCCTAGTATTATTTTAACATTGTCCATAACTGCATTTGATTGGTCTGCTAGGAAGCTCAGGCATGCTTAGCAGGAGTCAGCAGAATAGTTACCTTTATTTAAATCCCAAGAATTACTTAAAGTTTGAATCAATTTAGCAAGTACAAATGTGCGGCATTATTTTCAAACATCATCAGAGAATTTAAAAAGGTAAATATAGGTGGAAGAAACACTTGGAAAACTGACTAAAAAGAAGCCTTAATACTCAATGGCAAATGAGTCCTTTTGTTTCTCACTGTTTGAATGGTCTGTGGAGTTTTCAGGGGAAAAAAGGGGAAACATTATTAAAACTGGTTGTGAAAGTTGGGAACTGGATTGGAAGATAGAAGAATAAATGCATTTGAATTATTGTGCTGGAAAAAATTATAGAAAGTACCATGGACTGTTAGAAAAATACACAGCATTTTCTTGAAGGAAGTGCAGCCTAAATGCTCCTTAAAAGTAAAAATGGCAAGACTTCTTCACATACGTTTGCCATTTAATCAGGAGAGATTAGGGAGTGGCTTGGTAGGATTGGAGGTCTGAGAAAAGAGGAAGGAGAAATAAATGGATTCACATGTGCCTGCAACCAATGGACTCCAACATATCAGTTGTGAGGATGGTACAAGGTAGGGCAAGGGAGAGCTCTTCTGTTGTATACAGTTGCTATAATTCAGAACTGACTTGAGCACACATAACAACAATATATACATACATACACATACAGAGAAACTGACATAATTGATGGCTTTTAAAATATCATTACATTATTGACTTATTTGTTATTTTATATAATGAAATTTTTATCATGAAATGTGCTATCTTGCTCCTTCTTCTTTTTTTAATATTTTAGTCATCACAAAGTCACTTTGAGGATTTAATATAAATTCATTGTTCTCGTGGTCATTTGAATAAAACACATTTTCTACTCTCAAAACTATTATCTAGGAATTACAGTTAAATTGAACATACTACTACTTTTTACTAAATCAGTAAGTAATTCTTATGATATTGAAAAGATAAAAATAAATAAAATAAAAGCTTATGGACTTCAAATAAACCAAATAAGAATCTCTAAATTTATAAATGTAATATGTATTGTTTTGGGGCCTTGAAATGCCGCCAAATAAGAAAACTAGATTAACACAGAAAGGTAATTTGAGAATGTCCTTTTTTGTTGTTGTTAGGTGTAATGGAGTACAGATTTGGCTCGCAACCACTCAGTATAAGAGCGTAGAACTGTCCCCTTGGCTTGTCTAGAGTCTAGACTGATAGGACTTGGAACTGACTGGAAGCAATGAGTCCAGCAATCAAGGCAGCAGCAGTCCGTGCCTGTTCTCCTGCAGTGACTCAGTCACTGCCATGGAGTAGATTTGTGTTCCAGCTACAGACTAAAATTGCTCCTGTTAGTTCCCAAGGCTTTAAATATTTAAGAGAACAGAAAGCTTCATTTTTCCCATCGAGCAGCTGGTGGGTTCAAACTGCTGACCTTGTTGTTTAATCGCTCAACCCCTAACCTACAAAGTCGCTGGGTGGGTCCAAATGGCCAACCTTTGAATTAGCAGCTGAGGTTCTTAATGGCTTGTACTATCAGGGTTCTTTTTAAAGTGTCTACTCTTGTGAAATAACCCTAAATAATAAAAATATTACTACATAATGCTAGCTTGGGAAGAAAAAAATCTTACTGCATAGTGCTTATCCTTAAAATAAATGTTGTTGTGTAAACTATATTTAATTGAAAAAAAATACAGGTGTCTCCACTTTTCAAAAGCTGATTTTACATTCTGCATTGGTACTTATTTACACAAATCAAAAGAAATCCAAAGTGATTTCTTTTACCAAATAAAAAGGCAAAAAGCAAAATTAAGGTTAGTTCATCTTGCAGCAAACCTTTGAAGATGTAACTCACACTCTGAGCATCAATGGTGATGCCAAACTCCTTTCCAGAAAACTTGACTCCAAAATCAGTCCAGAGAATTCAGTCCAGAGAATTGGACTCAGCATTAAGACACTGTAACTTTGAGGTGTACTGATGTTGTTATCAAATTCTATAAAACTGAAATATCATAATAGGTATCTTGAACAAAGATGTATTTTTTCAGTTTGCTGGTGTGAGGTGCCATAGAGTGGGTTCTGACAGACCCTGTGTACAATCGAATGAGACACTGTGTCATGATCATAGTTGTGGGATTGACCTCATTGTTACAACCCTATGGTTCTCGATCTCATTGAGTGCCACACTCTTTTTTACAGGCACTCTGTATGTAGCATAATGTCTTTCCTTAGTGACTGGTCACTCCTGATTACTCAATGAAAACATCAGAGACAAATAATTGTTACTAAGGAATAGTTTGGCTCTTCTTGTTACAAGACAGAATGTTAAATTCTTCTTACAGTTCCTGGTATATTTAATATTCTCTGCCAACAACTTAATATACATATATCAATTTTATTTAATGTTCCTTTTTATCTTACAGCTTTCAGATGCATAAAAAGCAATTGAATATATATTGGCTTATGCTTTTTTAGATTTTCAAGTGGTCTTTTTAAACAACAGATTTGCCCAATACTTCATTTGATGTCTTCAAAGCTGCTTCTGTGTGCATTTATTGTTAATCTACGTAAAATGAAACCTTTGACAACCTCATCATTTTCTCAGTTTATAGTTATATTGCTTATTCTTCCATATATATAGATTTGGATTTATATCTGGTGGGGTGTAACCAATAATGCTTCAAAGCTATGCATTAGAAACCAGACAGAATGCTCACCATAGAATAATATCATTAGTATTGCATGCAAGTAAAATTTTGCTTAAGAACATCCAACAATGGCTGTAGCAGCAGTATATTGGTGAGGAACTGCAAGAGTCAGGCTGTATTCAGAAGAGGATGTGGAACAAGGGAAATCATCGCTGATGTCAGATGGATCTTGGCTCAAAGCACAGAATACCAGAAGGATGTTTACTTGTTTTTCATTGGCTATGCAAAGGCATTTGACATTGCGGGCCATAATAAACTGAATAACCTTTAGAATAATGGGCATTCCAGAAAACTTCATTGTGGTCATTCAGAACTTGTACATAGATCAAGAGGCCCTTCTGTGAACAAAACAAGGGAATATGGCATGTTTTAAAATCAGGAAAAATGTGCACACAGAGAAAAGGCTGAACTTGTTAAAGATTTTGTCTTGTTTGGATCCACAATCAATGGTCATAGTAGCAGTAGCCAAGAGATCGAAAGGCATATTGTTTTAGGTTAATCTGCTGCACGAGAACTCTTTAGAATATTGAAGGGCATGGATGTTACTTTGAGGACTAGGGTGTGCCAGAGCCATACGGTGTTTTCCATTGCCTCATATGCATGTAAGAATTGGACAGCGAATAAGGAAGACCATAGAGGAATGGGTGCATTTGAGCTGTGGTGCTGGAAAAGACTAGTGAACAGACCGTGGACTGCTGTGTTGGAAGAAGTAAGGTCAGAATGCTCCTTAGAGGCAAGGAGGGTAGGACTTCATCTTACATATTTTGAAATATTGTTAGGGGACACCAGCTCCTGGAGGATGAGATCATATTTGGTAAAGAAGAAGGGCCTTACAGTGGATGGATTGACACAGTGGCTGCCTCGATGAGCTCAGGCATAGTAACAATTGTGAGAATAACAAAATTCTGTGCACTGTTTGGTCGGTTGTGCATAGGGCCAGTATAGGTCAGAGCCAACTCCAAGGCACCTAAGAACAATAACATTAACAAACCATACAGAATACGTAGTCTGTGGTCTTCAGCCAGAATTCACCTCAAAACCAAGACTGTATATCATGGATTGTGGACATATCAGGAGAAACAAGTCCCTAGAAAAGGATGTCATTCTTGGAAAATAGATTAATGAAATAGAGGAAGACCCTCAATGGGATGGATGGACCCAGTGGCTGCAACAATGAGCTCCAATGAAACAACGATTTTAAGGAAGCCACAGGACCTGGCAGTGTGTCATTCTAGTACCTGAGAACAACAACGACTCAGATAGTGAGCATTGCAGCCGGCATCACAAGAAGATAGAGGGCAAGATAGTTAAGTTTTGTGCCAACTTGATTATACCTATTTGAAGGTATTGGTGGAGTCCAACCTCTAAACAGGGACACAGCTGAACGACATCTCCCTTGCAGTATAGCCCGTTTGGAAGAGACAATGTGGAGAACTATTCTTTCTCTTGCTTTCCTCTTCCTACTTGCTTGAGCTAACCAGCCAGTGTGGTCATCCTGCTTCATATTATCTTGTTTACCAGCCCCTATAGCTACAGGATTCAGGAAAATCCCTCAACTTACATCTGACCCATGGACTTCAACTAGATTGGAATTACTCACTTCCATAATTAAATGAGCCATTTTTTATACAAACATTTTCCCATATGCATACAAGCATCACTATTTTACTGCTTTCGAGAACCCAGCCTAACACAACATCATTAACTAACCCTACATCATTAAAATAATAAATAAGACCCTTCTCAAAACGCTTTATAACCACTATATGGATTAGAGTAATACATAGCACATTTCACAGCCTATATTATGTAAAACTGTATTGAGAATTGACTATATCCAATTCTAATGAATAATACCTAATTATTCTGAATAAAAAATATAAACTTGAACAATTGCTCTAAAACTTATTTAGAAATATGAATTCACAACCTACAGAAAACTGATCTTCAATAAGGGCCCCCAAAATAACAAATGGGAAGTGGATGCCCTCTTTAACAAATTGTGCTGGAAAAACTAGATATCTACCTGCTGAAAAATAAAGCAAGACCCTTACCTCACTCCATGCACAAGAACAAATTCAAGGTGGATCACAGACATCAGAATTAACCCCCAAACTATCAGGATCATCAATGAGAGAATTGGAACAAACCTAAGAACCCTGGCTAAGGGAGTACTTGGGCTATCAGAAATAAGGAAGAATACAAACACAGAGGAAGTTAAAATAGATGAGTGTGACATTCTAACGATAAAACACTTGTGAACGTTAAAAGACTTCATCAAGAGAGTAATAAGAGAGCCTACTGACTGAGAAAATATATTTAGCAATGGCATATCAGAGAAAAGGCTTATTACTAAAATCTACAGATCTCTACAAGCCTACAATAAGAAAAAAACAATTGCCCACTGAGGAGGTTGGCCAAAGACCTGAACATAAGATTCACAATGGAGGAAACGCAAATGCCAATAAACATATGAGAAAATGTTCCAAATCATTAGCCATCTGGGATATGCAAATTAAAGCAATTGTGAGATACCACTTAACATCCTCAAAGATAGCTCAATTGAAAAAATTGGAAAGCAACACATGTTGGGTGGAGTGTGGTGATATAGGAACTCTCATGGACTCCGGTGGTCATGTAGATATGTCCAGTCTCTGTGGAAAACGATTTGGCGATACCTAAAACAGAGAAACTGAGTTACCTCATGACCCTACAAACCTGCTACTGGGCATGTACTCAGAAGAAATAAGAAACAGACCATGACCAGATATCTGCTCTACAATATTCATTGCTACATAGTTCACAATCATGCAGAATTGGAAACAGGCTTAATTTCTATCAATAACATGAATGGTTTAAAAAAATCTGGTACATACACCCAATGGAGTATTGCACATCCCTAAAAGCAGTGATGAAAAGATGAAACATCTCATCTCATGGAAAGATGGAGGATATTATGTTGAGTGAAGTTGGCAAAGCACAAAAGGACAATTACAACATGAGTCCACTGAGATAAATTCAAACAGCAGAACAGTCATAAAGGAAACTGCGTGTAATGCACAGTTCTCTGGCTGAGGATCAGATATCTGGCATGAATCAGACCAAACCTAATGATGCATATGGCATAAAAAAATTAAAAAGAAGAAATAAAAAAGATGCAGATATTACCTGTGCTGAAAGTAAATCTTTTCCCCGATTCTCATATGCCTTTAAGACTCCAGGGGGCGGGGGGTGGGGGTGGGGGGATAAAAAGTGGCAATGGGGACCAGAGCAGTAATCCATCCAAGGAGAGGGTATTGTTTGTCTTTACAGGAGGAAAGGAAGGGAGGGAGGGAGGGAAGGAGGGAGAGAGAGAGAGAGAGAGAGAGAGAGAGAGGGAGGGAGGGAGAGAGCGAGCTAGCTTATTCTGGTGTGCCAATCCTAGAAGGCAATGTTCCTGCATGGAGCAGCTCCTTAATAGAGAGGACTTCAGGGCAGTCCCCAGCTCAATACATGATGTCCCCTCCCTAGATGATGGCACTACAGAGAACAACACTGAAGATATTGCCCAGGGAGAGGGGCTGGTGTATCCTGCCCACATGGGAGCAAACCAAGAGGGGAGTGCACAGACCAGCAAGGGAAGCAAAGCCACAAAGTCCCTGAGGAATACCAATCTTAGACTTCTGACTAGAGGGCAGTGCTGGACACTACATCTGTACTGGTTGGGGGTCACTTACAAGGAGGTCACACTGAAAGTCTGAAAGTGGAATGAGGGGAGGGAGACACTAGACCACTCCATCCCTGATGCACACAGAGCAATGGGGACGTGTAGGAGGCACGCCTTTCAGGCACAAATGCCAAGGACTAAAAGAGTATAAGTACTGTTTGGTATGTGGGTGCTGGGATATGGAACCTTGAGAGAAATGGGGACAGGACTGATGGATTATAACATGTCCTTCCCTCTACTTAATAGAGAGATTCTCATCTACTCTGGGTCAAGATATCAAGTAGACATGGAACTATTTATATGGTCTGTCTTTTCCTTTTTAAAAATGTATTATTATTATTGTTGTTTTTATATTCTTTTGGGTGTCTATCTATTTAAGATAGGCAGGATAAGCAAGCCCAAGGAGACAGAGATGGACCAATGTTTCCAGGGGAAGGATGGGAAAGGAGGAAGTGTGGGGAGAGGAGTGGTGAGCCAACAAGGACAGGGACAGGGACTAGCAAGGGAACTGAAATACATGGTGAGGGGGGTGTAGCATTCCTGGCCATGTTTGATCAAGTGAAATGTATCCTAGAGGAATTACTGACAGGTAAATGACAGGTGAGCATGATGGTAGGGCAGAAGGAAAGGTAAAAGGAAAAGAGGAAGGAAGATGAAAGTAAAAATTATATAAAAGGGGCTATATGTAAATATAACAAGAGGTATATGTGTGTGTATTGTATACGTGTGTGGGGGTGTGTGTATGTGTAAACACAACAAGGAATCAGATGGACTATGGGCCTCTACTCAAATCTTACCTCAGTACAAGTTTGTTCTAATAATTTGGCAGTTTATGATACTCACCTTCGCAATATGATCACTGAAGACAAAATGTGTGCATTTGTGGTTAAGAAAGCAGATGGTGCCCAGCTATTAAAAGATACAGCACCTGGGGGTCTTAAAGGCTTGAAGTTAAACAAGCAGCCATCTAGCAAGGAAACAGCAAAGCCCACATGGATAAAGCACAACATCCTGTAAGATCATGAAGTGTTCATGGGAATAGGTATCAGATGTTCAAAATCAAGCAATAAATTGACGTGAAAGAGCGTGGACAAAGTGGAGACCCCAAACCCACCACTAAATTAGTTGGACAATCCCTCACAGAAGGGCCACACAAAAGGGATGTTATGTGCAGGGTACAGTATAGCACTGATGAAACACATAACTATCCTCAGGTTCTTAAATATTTCTTCCCCTCACCGTTATGGTTCTTGTTTTACCTAAGTAATCCTGTTAGACATGGATATGTTCATTTGTATAATTAGATCATTGCTGCATGAAAGCCGAGATATATAACCTTCAGAAACAGTAATGTGAGTAACAATTCTCTGAGGGTAAGGGAATACAGGCAGATCAGAAAGCGGGGAAGTGGGAGCTGATAGCAATGATAAATGTATGATCCCACTTGAGGGGAACAAATAACAGAATTGTAGGTGAATGGGATATATTGAATGGCATAGACACAGAAAATAATAATATATAACACAACAATAAGGGTTCCTGTGGCATGGGGCAGGGGAAGTAGGGGCTAAAGGATACCTGATATCAAAGTTCAAGAAGAAAGAAAATGTTTTGAAACTGATGGAGGCAGCAATTGTACAATTATGCTTGATCTAATTGAATTATGAATTGTTATATCTGTAAGATGCCCAATAAAATGATTAATAAAAAAAAGAATTGTTCTTGGCGATGTGTTTTTTCACAGTGACAATATTTTCCAGTTAATAAGTGATATTTCATTACTTATTACCCATGTTGTGAAAGCAATTATGTGGACTCTAAGGTTATTATTCTTATAATTTCTATAATATATTTAGAGATTTACAGAATGTAGTCTTTCGAATAACCTGTGTGTTTGTATAAACTTAAAAGCAAGGACCTTTCACTTCTTCTAAGAGAGAACAGAAAAAGAACAAACACAAACCCATTACCATAATGTTTTAAGTCATATAGACTAAAGACAGATAAAGGCAAAGAGGAATCATTCAGAGGAGAGATGCCTTCAGCATGAGGGCCATAATGTGCCTTAGGATTAACAGAAATTCCCCCACTTAAAAAGGACGCAGAGAACAAAAGATACTATAAAAATTATGACTATTTGAAGATCAAGTGAGGCTATAGAAGCAAGAAAGTGACTGTGATTAAAATAAGTATGCTATGATAGATTAGAAACATTTATAAGATTGTTTCCGGGTCCTTTGATCAAGACAGTCAGGGTATGACGCGTGACTATGTGAGCCTTGTTGTTGAAGAGCATTGAGTTGGTTCTAACCTATAATGACCCAGTGCACACCAGAATGAAGCACTGCCCAGTCCTGTTCATCTTCACAATTGTTCCTGTGCTTAAAACCATTGTTGCAGGGTGTGTTAGACGGAGTTCTCTGGAGAAACAAACTCAGGACACTTATGATTTTATATATATATTTATAAAGCACAAAGGAATATAACACCTAATTAGTCCACACAACAGTACAGAAGGCTCAGTTCCACTGACTTCCGTGGAATAGTTAATATACTGGAAGTCCTTCAACTTAAGAGGGCTGCTGGGTCCAAGGTCAAGGACGCAGACAGCTGAGTTTTCCATAGAGCAATTCAGGCAGTCTGGCCACAGACAGCAAACAGCAAGGCAGGTCACCAACAGTCAGCCAAAAAACACCATCCAAGAGTCCCAAGCCCAAGCAATATATACACCAGCAGCATGTGAAGCAGGTCTCAAAGGAACCTTAAGCTCTAGCGACACAATCCATGGGTTGGGTGTCCCATGGGTAGTGTAGCTCACAAGTTGAGGCAGAGAGCTAGCAGCCACATGCTGGCCTGATCACCAGAGAGCAAGAGAGAGACAGGTGGGGCTTGCCAAGTCATTTATCTCCCTGCCCTCCAATCAAACTGCGACCTTATTAATCCCACATGTTCCTACTGGCCAGGTTGGCACAATAAACTTACCTATTGTACAGGGGCTGTGTCAATCCATCTTATTGAGGGAACTTCCTCTTTAACACTGCCTCTCTGATTTACCATATATGGTGTTCTTCTCCAGGGACTGATCTCACCTGAGAACAGGTCCAGAGTACATGAGACTTTGTCTCACAGTTCTTCCTTCGAAGGCAATGGTTCTCAACCTTCCTAATGCCAGAATCCTTTAATACAGTTTCTCATGTTGTGATGACCCCCCCACCAACCATAAAATTATTTTTGTTCCTATTTCATAACTGTAATTTTGCTACTGTTATGAATTGGTGACCCCTGTGAAAGGGTCATTCGACCCCCAAAGGGATCACGACCCACAGGTTGAGAACCGCTGCTCTGAGGCCTATTGTGGCCCTACTTCTTCCAAGAAGATTTGTTTCTGCTTTTGGCAGTCAATGGTACTTTCAATATTTTTCACTGGCACCACATTCACCGTAATTCTTCTTTTGTCTTCCATATTCAATGACCAACTTTCACATGCATATGCGGAAGTTGAAAATACCACGGCTTGAGGCAGGTGTACCTTAGTTCTCAAAGTAACCTTCCTGCTTTCAACACTCTATATAGGTACTGTGCAGCATATTTACCCAGGACAACTTGTTTGATCTCTGGACTATTGAATCCATGAATTTTGATTGCAGATATAAGCAAGACAAATAATTGACAACTTCAGTTGTTTTCTCCATTTATCATATTACCTGCTGATCCAGTTGTGAGGATTTTGGTCTTCTTTATGCTGAGGTTTAATCCGTATTGAAGGCTAACATCCTTCATCTTCATTAGCAAGTGCTTCAAATCCTCTTCACTTTCAGCAAGCAAGGTTATGCCATCTACATGTTACAAGTAGTTAACAAGCCTTCCTCCAATTTTGATCCCCCATTCTTCTTCATATCATAGAGCTTTTCTGATCATTTGTTCCATACTCAGATTGAATAATGAGAGGACGTAACACCTTTCCTGATTCTAAAACATGCAGTAGTCCCGTGCCTAGTTCTTTAAACTGCTTCTTCATCCATATGGAGGTTCTTCATGAGTACAATTAGATGTGTGGAATTCCCATTCTTCTCAAGGACATGCCTTCTTTGTTATGTTACACATAGTCAAATGTCTTGGCATAGTCAATGAAGCACCAGGAAACATCTTTTTGGTATTCTCTGCTTTCAATGAAGATCCACCTGACATAAGCAATGATATACCTCGTCCCTTGCCTATTCTGAATCTGCACTAAACATCTGGCAGCTTCCTGTCAATGTCTTGCCACAACTCTTCTTGGATAATCTTCAGCAAAATTTTACATGCTTGTAATATTAGTGAAGTTGTTCTCTAATTACAGCACCCTGTTGGGTCACCTCTCTTTGGAATGTGTACAAATATGGATCTCTTTCTGTCAGTTGACCAACTAGTTATCTGACAAATTTCCTGACATAAACAGTGTTGCTGAAAAGAAGTGTTTACTATGAATGAGTCATTGGTGCTTCATGAGCAGACTGAAACACTAAAAATGGTATTCCATCAAATCCTGGAGCTTTGCTTTTAGTTGATATTTTCAAAGCAGCTTAAACTTTTTCCTTTAGTGCCATCAGTTCTTGTCCACATGCAAACACCTGAAATGGTGGAGTGTTGATTAGTTCCTTTTGGTACTGTGACTCTGTGTATTCTTTCTATCTTCTTTTTATTTTTCCTGCATCATTTAATATTTTTCCCATAGGAACTTTCAAGATTGCAACCCAAGGCTTGATTTTTTTCTTTAGTTATTTCAGTTTAAGTTCTGAGCATGTTTTCCTTTTCAATTTTCTAACTTTAAGGATGTTAATATTTCATTGTAATATTTGACTTTGTGTTCTAGAACTATCCTTTGAAATTGTCTATTCAGTTCTTTGACTACCTAATTTCTTCCATTTGCCTCAGCGACTTTATTATGAAGAGCAAGTTTCGGAGTGTCTTCTAACATACACTTTGATGTTTCCATTCTTTTTTTAAAAAAATAATTTTATTGGGGGCTCGTACAATTATCACAATCCATACACAACCATTGTGTCGAGCATATTTTTACCTTTGTTGCCATCATCATTCTCAAAGCATTTATTTTCTACTTAAGCCCTTGATATCAGCTCCTTGTTTTTTCCCCTCTCTCCCCGTTCCCCTCTCCTTCAAGGACCCTTGATAATTTATAAATTATTATTTTGTCATATCTTTCATTGTCCAACATCTCCCTTCACCCCTTTACTGTTGTCCATCCCCCAGTGAGGAGGTTATATGTAGATCTTGTAATCAGTTCCCCCTTTCTACCCCACCCTCCCTCCACCCTCCAGGTATTGCCACTCTCACCACTGGTCCTGATGGGATCATCCATACTGGATTCCCTGTGTTTCCAGTTCCAATCTGTACCAATGTACATCCTCTGGTCTAACCAGATTTGTAAGGTAGAATTGGGATCATGATAGTGGGTGGTGAGGAAGCATTTAAGAACTAGTCGGATGGTTTAAGATATGATTAAATAATAATAATTTATAAATTATCAAGGATTCAGGGGGAGGAGAGAGCAGGGAGGGAGGGGCAAAAATGAGGAGCTTACACCAAGGCCTCAAGTAGAAAGCAGGTGTGAGAATGATGAAGTCAACATATGTACTAATGTGCTGGACATACATGACATATGTATGGATTGTGAAGAGTTGTATGAGCCCCTAATAAATTGATTATTAAAAAAAAAAGAACTAGAGGAAAGTTGTATGTTTCATCGTTGATACCCTGCACCCTGACTGGCTTGTCTCCTCCCCATGACCCTTCTGTAAGGGGGTTTCCAGTTGCCTACAGATGGGCTTTGGGTCTCCACTCTGCATTTCCCCTTATTCACAATGATATGATTTTTTTGTTCTTTGATGCCTGATACCTGATCCCTTCGACACCTCGTAGTCACACAGGCTGGTGTACTTCTTCCATGTGGACTTTGTTGCTTCTGAGCTAGATGGCCGCTTGCTAATCTTCAAGCCTTTAAGACCCCAGACACTATATCTTTTGATAGCTGGGCACCATCAGCTTTCTTCGCCACATGTGCTTATGCACACATTTGTCTTTAGTGTTCATATCAGGCAGGTGGCCACCCACTGATATGATTTTTTGGTCTTTGATGCCTGATACCTTGTCCCTTCTACACCTCGTGGTCACACAGGCTGGCGTGCTTCTTCCATGTGGACTTTGTTGCTTCTGAGCTAGATAGCTGCTTGTTTACCTGCAAGCCTTTAAGACTCCAGATGCTATATATCTTGATAGCTGGGCACCATTAATTTTCTTCACCACATTTGCTTATGTACACACTTGTCTTCAGCAATCGTGTTGGGAAGGTGTGCATCATGGAATGGCAATTTAATACAACAAAGTGTTCTTGCATTGAGTAAGTACTTGAGTGGAGGTCCAATGTCCTTCTGCTGCCTTAATACTGAAACTATAAATATATGTACATAGATCTATTTCTCCACTGTCCTATATAAATATATATACATATGTACATTTCTGTATTTAGACCTCTATAAATACTCCCTTTTCTCTTTTTTCTCTTCTTCCTTATTGTCTTTTTGATATTTTTCTTCCAAAATGATGTCCTTCATGCTCTCCTACAGCTCCTCATTTGTTCTGTAATTAGTTCTCAGTGCAGACCACATTTTCTAAGTACTATTTCCAAGGTTTGAATTCCAATAATTATCAATGCATCTTGATTGCATATGCTTGATACATTTCACACTGAAGATGTCAGTTGAATCTGTCTATGCCTTCATCACTACCTTTCGTAGTTGATGCACAAAGTATTACATTGATCAAATTTCCTTGAATGTGGATTTTTATAATCATCACAGATAGCAATTTATTTCAAGATAGATCTTGAAATATCCTTCTTTTGAAAATTAATACAACCCCATTCCTCTTGATGGTGTTATTCCTGGCATAGAAAACCATATGATTTTTCTTGTCCATTTGAGCTTATTAATACAATCTTTTTTGCACTCTGCTTAATTTTTTATGACTTCAAATTTTCCCATATTCATTCTTCACACAATCCAACTTCAGATTACTAATTGATGTTTGCAGATGTTTTGTTGTGTCTCATTATCAAATTCAGGTCCCAAATGGTTTACTCTCACAGGCTTACTCCACTCATATCACCCTAATCAATTCGACATTGAGAAGGCAGCTCCTTCTTAGTCATATTTCAAGTGCTGTCTGACCCAAGGTTTCTATCTTCTTGCAATATCTCTGACAATGTCTGCTTCTCTTCATTAGACATTCAGTAACTTACAATATTTTGATGTTACAGTATACATCATTCATTTAGCGGATATTTCCTCCAAAGTGGACACCACACCCCTTCTTCCTTTTCAGTTCTTGATCCAGATGCCCTGCTGACATCTGTTCACTTTGAATGACCCTGCTGGCATCTGAAATACCAAATATGCTGGCATCCAGCCTGCCAGCAATATTCAAGCCACCCTAGTACAACACAGTGACAGACAGTGGTGAGCCAGTACCCCAATTTCCATCAAGATAGTCAGGATATGTCTTTTGACTTTTGTATTTCTAACCAAAAAATCAAGCTCTCCGACTGCCATCGAATAAATTCTCACTCACATTCACTCTATACAACAGGGTAGACCTGCCCCTCGTGGGTTTCTGCGATTTCCAGTCTTTAATGGAGTAGACAACTTCATCTCAAATGCATACCCAACAAGTCCCTCATGACTAGCCTTCCCTTTCCAGGGCTGACAAGGGGAGTGGTAATGATCCACGTTTAAGCACATTCTGCATGAGAGCAAAAAACTTCATATTGTTGGTCAATGGTCAGAAATAATTCAATGCCAGCTAAACCTATGTGGAGACTCAAAAATTGATTTTGAGTTCTGACTATAAACTAAGTGCTTAAAATGAAGCTTTAATACATACTTCAACTTATGCTAAACCTGTGAGTCATGTATAAGCATCACCCATAATTTTTGCAAGACTAGGAAAATGAACACATTGAACATATTATTCATTCTTTGTAAAGGTTAAAATGTTGGCCTCAGTCCATAATAATTGGTGATAATTTATACTATCATAATATAATACTATAATAGGACTTATATCTTCAATAATATAAACACAGATATAGAAACGTAACATTTAGAAAGAATTACAAGGTAAGCTTGGTCATCACATTGGGAAACTCCATTATAGGCTGTCATTAATCATCAGGCTAGGGAATTGATTTACTAAACGCAGTACAATTCAAATTCTGGTGCCCAGCCACACGATTTAGCAACACAGAGAAAGTGAACCAGATACTTGGAGATGGGATTCTGGAAAACAAGCACGGTGGCAGCTTATGTTTAAAAATATATATATATATATATCGTCTCCATTTAAAATAAAAATTGTAAATGTCAAGCATGGGATGAGGGAGAAACTTTGGGGTCTTTGGTTAATAGATTCTTTATTTATATATATTGAATATGTTTATTGAATATATTGAGAGACAGGCTACAATGAATAGACTAATGAAGGGGCATATGGGCCACATCTGATCTCTGGCTCTGGTGGAAAGAAGAAGAATCCAACTTTCCACCAGCCCAGGCTGTTTGCCACAAGGCAAACAGAAACACTTCACCCTCCACCCTTCTATACCCTTCTCTGACATCAAGCATCCCTCCCATGCCTTTCTACTTCCCTGCAGGTATAAATAGTGTCTTTTAGAGATCATTATATTAGTCCCGGGCAGGTAGGGATTAAAGATGTCCCAAATGCTCAGATTTTTCAAAATTCTGTACCACTCCATTATTCCTGTTATAAACTACCACTCTTGGCCATAGTATATTACCTCACTTGTAATTCATTCCTATGACTCCCAGCCCAAGAACACGTAAGGAAACGAATAACGTGTTTGTGGATGTATTCACATCTCAAATCCTAAATTCAGAGGTACATTTGGAGGATATTCCTCATCAGCAAGGCTTTTAAAGCTGGTGGAATCAGCCACAACTCTTGTCTCAAGAACTGGTGGTCCGGCAACTGCAAACCAGATGCAGAAAAATGAGCAAGAAGTCAAATGACCACAAGTCAAAACAGGGCTTGGTGTTTCTGGGCATGCTCAGTGGGGAAAGGGAGGTCACAAAAACTGGCTTGGATGTAAATGTGTGGTTTGCCTTCTGTAGACCACCAGATCATCAGGAAAACAAAGAATGGTGATTTTAGTCACAGCTTGTAGTAAGATAGGGATTAAGAGTATATTCCTCACTAATCATATCACATCAACTCAAGAAATAACTCCTTCCAAAATGGATTTACAATCTTGGACATAGAGGCTAAAATTACACTATATCATAAAAGGGATATTTCTGGCTAGGAGGGTCATATTAAGAAATTGCTTATATCTCAGCTACATTCAATAGCCCATTACAATGGCTATAGGAACTCACCAACTCACATACTTACAAGAATGAGGATTTATTCTCTTCTCTTGCCACCGAGTCAATACCAAATCATAGTAAGCCTATATAGGACAGAGTAGGCCTTCCCTTTGGGGTCTGATACTGTAACTCTTCACTAGAGTGAAAAGCTTCATTTCTCCTGCAGAGTTGCTAATGGTTTAGAACTGCTGACCTTATGGTTAGCAGCCCAACATGTCATCCACTACAACACCAGGGCTGCTAGTGGGTTATTTAGACAGATAGCATGTTAAAAAATGTTAAGGATATATTTATTTGTTTGAAGTGCCTCTGGCCAGCCATATAGACATGCATGTTTTTTTAGTCTAGACCTCTCAGCCAAGTTCATTGGCCTTTGCCTCCGTAGGTCAGGAAGCCTCTCCATGGCTTTGCCTTGCTGTTGTTCACAGCTCTTCTGTTTCATGATCTAAATACTGTGGTCTCTGCCTCTGCCATTTCAGTCTGAGACCTCACCTGTGCAAAGCTGCTGGGTAGTCTTTCTTAGTGGCCATGAGATTCCTCATTCCTGCTCCTGTGGTGACACACTCTCAGAGCTAGGGGAGTGACAAAACTGATCAAATCCTGACCTATTGTCTTCTATACTTTATTTGCTTCAACAAATTTGCTTCCAAACATTTGTGGGAGTTACTAACAATATAGATAGAATAGGCCTACCAAGTAATTTTACTTCTCTAGAAGAGTAAATATATAAATGTAATAAGGTGAGTGATAAGTATGACATAATATTCTCATGTCTGTATGCATATAAATCTATGTACTCAGCCCAAAATAAGCTGATACTATTATAGATTTTCTCTTACATACTTTGTACATGTTGTTAGGAGAGACCAGTCCCTGGAGAAGGACATCATGCTTGTTAAAGTAGCGGGCCAGTGAAAGCGAGGAAGCCCCTCAACAAGACAGACTGACACAGTGGCTGCAACAATGGGCTCAAGCATAGACTGACCAACTGTAAGGGTGGAGTAGAACTGTGCATTGTTTAGGATCACTATGGATAGCAATCAGTTTGATGGCACCTAACGACATGTCATTATAGGAAGTAGATCTACTTTTTACTTTCAAAATTATCCAGGTTACAAAGCAAAATACATTTTTTAGTAACATTAATTATGTTAGTGTGGGTAGACTAGAGAAACAAATCCATGGACACTCACATGTATAAGAAAGAGGTTTATATATAAGAGCAATTGACTATTAAGAAAACTTCCCAGCTCAGTCCAAATCAAATTCATAAGTCTTATATTAGTCCATATGTCCAATACCAATCTATAAATTCCTCTTAAGACTCACGAAACACATGCAATGACACTGAATGCAGGAAGATCACAGGCTGGTGGGTGAAAAGTCTTATGGATCCAGTGGCAGTGGAAGCATCTCAGCACTGGCAGGGTCTCCACGTGGCTTCTCCAGCTCCGAGGCTCTAGTGTAGTTCTATTTGTTTTGTCAGTGGAAATGTCTCACAGGAAGTGAGCAGAGAGAGAGAGTATGTCTCCTGCCTCCAAAGAGGAATGCCATAGTTCCCAGAATCCTCAGGAGAAAGCCATGCCCACACAGAGACCACATTGGCTATGACCTCATTGACAAGCTAGACTCCACCCCTTCACTCTTAATCTATCACCTCTCAAATTGACAAATTGTTATATAACTACCACATTAATGTTGTGTTAATTGACTAAGATTATGCAGATAGTTAACTGAGTAAATAGGGGTACTAAAGTCAGAAATTACATGTAATAATTTGGAGTGGAATAAATTCTAGTATGACTAGAAGTGAAGTCTATGCTCAAAGAAGTCTGCAATTTAAAAGTATTTTATTACTTAATAGTAAAATATTGATTCATATATATCCAGTTCCAATCATCATTAAGTCCCAGCAAGTGGCTCTGTAAATAATTGTATTTCTTTAATTTGCACCTACATTGACATCTTTAGTACATTTGTTTTCCTCTTGGTGAAATATTTAACAAAACTCATATATGTCTCGATACATAGTATTCCTGAAATGACAATGTGCACTCAAACTTCAGTAAAAGTAGAAAATGCACAAAGAACAATTATAAAAAATTATTTTTTTATTTATACTTCTGTGCCATTCTTTTTCTCATGCCCCACCCTTTCCCATCCTCATATATTTCTTTTGATATGAAAACTTTTTTTTAGTTTGTCTTTAATAACTGTAGCCTCATAAATTATTTATCTTTATGTCATTGGAAATTCACTCATTATAATAGTTACAAATTCATATATGTCATGAGATGTTAGCAATATTTCATCATTATTCTTTAGCAATATATGATATTCCATTGTATGAATTTACCAAAGATTATTTATCCTGTTCTCAACTAACAGGCATTTAGGTTGTATCCATCTTCTTGCTTTAATGAATAGGGCTTCAATATTCAAGGCTGTGCACATATCTGTCTGTGTTTTTTCCTTATTTCTTTAGGGCATATACCAAGTAGGGAGATGGTTGGCTCATATTGTTTTTCTATTTCCATTTGTCTAAGGACGTGCTATACCACTTTCCACAGTGACTGTAGAGCTTTACAGTGCTTCTAGCATTGTCTGCGGGTTCCAATCTGTCTACATCCTCCCCAGCATTTGTTAGTTTCTGTTTTTATTTTGAACTTGGTATAAGTTCCAGTGTGAGGTGGTAATAATTACTTCTCAATTGTTTCATCCAAAACAAAAACTAAGTCTATAAAAATAAGGAAAGTGGTTTATACAAAGGAAAAAACAACCAAAATTGGTCAAGAATTTTTAAAATTACAAATTGACTGAAAGAACAGAATTGGAGAAGAGCTTTATGTATGAGAAAAAGAACTGGTGGTTTATTGGGTTAAGTTTTATTCTACAAACCACAAGGTTTGTGCCTAAAACCATTAGCCATGCAAGAAACATGAGTCTCTCTTTTCTTGTAAAGGTTTAATTCTCAGAAACGCTAAGGCACTGTTCTTGTACCAGGGTCACTGTGATGCAAAAACAACTCTGTGACTGTGGGGTTGGCTTGTCTTTCTGATGTTAAATAGAAGAAGTTTGAGGGAAATTGAAATTATTAGGCATAGATCAATTAACTATAGCCATGCAATAAGTCAATATATAGATCCTGTCCTAGAGTTCTCCTGTATAAGCATTCTGTGAAAATGCTTTTGCTTGTAAGTTCAGAGATAGGAATTAGATGTACAAAAACGTTCTTTTTGATAACACTTGCAGGTCTGCCTTCCCATTCTTCCTGAACAAAAGCCACTGTAAATGCCTCTGTTTATCATATTTGTTAGTACAATTCAAACTGGATCTTAGTCTACACCCTGCATTGAAGCCTCTGGTATATCATACAACTCCATTTTAAGGGCTCTTTCATGTTGGGTGGATAATTAAAAATTCTGAAATTTGAAACCACCGGCCGTTCTGCCAAATAATGATGAAACTTTCTACTCAAATAAATAGTTACAGTTCAGATACTCATGGGAGAAATCTGATCCTGCCCTATCGTGTTGTTATGAGTGAAAATTGGCACAATGGCAGTGCGTTTTTTTGTTTGCTTTTTTTCAGCTTCTGGCATTTATTTTCATCAGAGGCTATATTACTTTTATTGCCCCCCCAAAAAAAAAATTATTTCTTAGGTGGGAGAAGAAAAAGTTTACACTGTTTTCCCTAAAGTCAGAATAGAACTATCTGAAGAAAGAAGATCAAGCTGCACGTAAGGCATTAGCCAAAACCAAGATTCCAAGATGATGGACAACCTGTGGAAATGCTTCAACACGTGGACTAAGCAATAGAAACACTCACCTGCCTATTCCAAAACAAAATTTAATAGAGTTACTTGGCCAACTGATTGGAAGAAATTTGTATTTGTACTCATTTCAAAGACAAGTGACTCAACAGAATGCTCAAATTACAGAACAATATCATTGATATCACATGCAAGTAAAATTTTGCTGAAGCTCATCCAACAATGGTTGCAGCAGTACATTGACAGGGAACTGCTAGTGGTTCAGGCTGCATTCAGAGGAGGTACATGGATCACGGGATATCATTGCTAATGTCAGGTGAATCTTGGCGGAAATCGGAGAGCACCTGAAACTAGTTTATTTGTGTTGTTTTGAATATGTAAAGACATTCACCTGTGTGGACCACAACAAACTATAGATAGCCTTGGGAAGAATGGGAATTCCAGAACTTTTCATTGTACTCATGCAAAACTTGTACGTGGATCCAGAGGAAGTTGTGCAAACAGAGCAAAGACTACGTTTTAAAATCAAGGAAGGTGTGTATCGAGGTTTATACACTCATATTTGGATAATCTGTATGCCAAGCAAATTATCAAGAATCTGGGTCATATTAAGAAGAATGTGGCATCAGGAAGAAGGCTTATTGACAAAACTGGGATAGGTAAATGACACAAACATGCTTGCTGAAAATGAGGAGGACTTGAAGTACTTCCTGATGACGAACAGGGATTTCAGCTTTCAGTATGAATGTAAAGAAATAAAAATTCCCACAACTGGACCAATAAATAACATCATGATAAATGGAGAGAAAGGTAAAGTCATCAAGGATATTTTTCTTGCTTCAGGCCACAATCAATGTTCATCGAAGCAGCCATAAAGAGATCAAAGGATGCATTGCATGGGGCAAATCTGTAGCACAAGACCTCTTGAAAGTGTTGACTAGCAAGGATGTTACTTTGATGACTAAAGTGTACCTGACTCAAACCCTGGCATTTTCAATTGTCACACATGCATGTGAAAGTGGAACCTTCATTGAGCAAGACTTAAGAAGCATCCATGCATAAATCTGTCTTGGAGTAGTGTAGCCAAGGAACATTTCTTGGAACACTTGGTCTCAAGCCCTTTGGACATGTTATCAGGAGAAACTAGTTCCTGCGAAAGAACACCATGCTCAGTACAGAAGAGGGTTAGTGGAAAGGAAAAAGGCCATCCACAAAAGAGATTGCTACAGTGACTTCAATTATAAATATATATACATATAACAAATAATAGATATTTAATATTGATGTTCTATTAAAATTTCATGGGGTGTTTATTTGGAAGGTAAAAAGAAATTTTAAAAAGGTATGCTATAATGGTAATAGGAAATCACTAGCTTTTATTAACAATTTGGAAAACTTTCTTTACATATAAAAACATATTTTGAAAAAGTTCATTATAATATGTTTATATTATATAAATAGAAGAAGGCATATGTATATAGAGATTCATAACCATATACATTTTCAAAGTGGTGTACAATAAAGTCTACAATACTAGCCAATATCTATACCTAATTGTAAAGTAAACTGCTAAATAGCTGAATAAAAATAACATACTTTCAATTTCTTTTGAAATAAAGACAGATAAATTGTAGGCATGAGGTATGTCTACAATAGAAGTACAAGATTGTCCAAAGGATGACAGGGACTTAATTTAGTTACCTGGAAAGCAAAGTGACTAGGGACTGCTCTCACAAGGTAAAGAACTCCAGCTACCTCATCTTTCCCATGGGCATTCACCTGAAGAACAGGACACCTTCCTAGCCCTCCTGTCACATAATCATTGTGAAGATCACCCCCACAACCTTGTTTAAGAAGGAAGAACTACCCCAGGGCAAGTTCTCACGCCTAGAGCACAGCCCAAGGCAGCATTTAGTCTGCTTTCTATTCCACGGGACTCATTATTCACCTTTGAGCACTGAAGCTAAGGTTGAGTGTTAGCTGAAAGTACTAACTCTCAAACTGGAAGAAACACCTTTAAAGCACACTTAAAAAAAAAAAAAAGACTGAAGGAAAAAATGTCAAGCTACCAGTTGCAATACTGAAAAATTCCAAGAGCAAAATATTGATCACGGAGTATCCAAAGGAAAAAGGAATACATAGAGTCATTGTACCCAGGAATTTCAACCATGTCAGAAGATGACTGGTAATCATGATATGGCATACTAAAGAATATGCCAAGCTGCACACATTGATGAAAAACAAGGTTCCTGAAATCTACAGAAAACCAATGCCATATCAGACACGTGGATTTGGCAAAGAAATGTGAAAGATAACTAACTGACTGATTAAGTGGAAGATGTATACATTATTGTCCATTCCAAAGAAAGGTGACTTAACAGAATGAGTAGATTATAGAACAATGTACTACTTTCTACACGTGAACTTTGTAGAACATAATTTAAATACAGTTTCAGCAGTACATCAACATGATTTTGCCAGAAATACCAGCTGGATGTGGAAAAGGACATGGAATGAGATATATTTCTGATGTCAGACAGATCTTGACTCAAAGTATAAAATAGTACAAAAAATTTGTTTTTGACAATGCAAACACCATTGTTTTGTGGATCACAAAAGCATGTTGGTTGAACATTTTAAGTAGTGAAAGTTGAACATTTTAAAACTTCATGGTGCTAATGGGAAACCTTTACTCATATCAAGACGTAGTCTTTCAAATAAAAAGTGGTTTAAAATCAGGGAAGATGTGTGCCACCTTTGTACCTTTGCACCATATTTGCACCAGGTTGCTCACTAGGCTGAGCAATTAATCTGAAAACCTGGACCGTGTAAAGGAGAAGGTGGCATCAGGATTATAAGGAAGCTCATTAAAAACCAGTGATGTGAAGAGGGCTAACTTTGTTTGCTGAAAATAAAAAGGACTTGAAACAGGACTTTGATGAAAATCAAAAACTACTGCCTTCAGTATACATCAACATCACAAATAAAGTCCTCATAACTTGATCAATATCAATATTGTGACAAATGAAGAAAATACCAAAGTTTTCAAAGATTTCATTTTACATGGATCACAAACAGGACCCATGGAAGCTGCAGCAAATAGTTCAAATGGCATATTGCATTGGGTAATTCTTGGCAAAAGACTTCTTTAAATTGTTAAAGAGCAAATATGCCCGAGGACCATAGTGAGTCTGACCTGAGCCATAGTATTTTTTTCAATCACCTCATCTGTATGAGAAGTAGAAAATGAATGAAGAAGTATTAAATTTATCTTGGGATATTTTGCATGATTTTCATGAAATAGCATTAATAGACATCAAAATACCACACTCTTCATTCTACCATAAATTTATGTTTAGTATTTAAGCACATCATTTTCTTATAAAGTATATTCAGATAGCTACTCTTTAAAGGACTGTCTCAGGAAAATCATTCCATTCAAATGACTTATTCCGTCCCTAAATTTCCAATAAAATCAGCAATGAAATAGAAACTCAGAAAAGCAAAACGACAGTACCCATTGAATACATGTGTGAGAGAATGTAACATTCTAATAAATTAGGATTATTCTAAGATTCTACCTAAGAAATAAGATTTGTTGTAATTTAATGAAAATTGGTAGAGCTTAATATTTTTAAAATATATTTTATATATCCAATGATGAAATTTCTGGAGAATTATAACAGAAGTACCCATAATTTAGCATGAAATCATGTAGCATATGTACAAGATCCATGGGTTGGCTGTCCCATAGGTAGTACAGCTCACAAGTTGAGGCAGAGAACGAGCTAAAGCAGCCATATACTTGTTCTGTCTGCAGAAAGCAAGAGAGAGAGGGGCAGGGCTTACCATGCCAATTATCTCTTTGGCCTCTAATCAAACCGTAACCTTATGTATACCACATGTTCCTATTGGCCAGGTTGACACAATAAACACACCTATCACAGTCTTTGGGTACAAGAAATGAACAAATGGCTGTACTTAGGAATATCCTTGATGTATTTTCCATGTCTAGAGTGATGTTGCTATTGAAATGTCTTAGTTTCATAATTCATCTCATTGTCTTAAAGAATTTCTCAGAATTTTTACCTATGTTATACGTTCTTCCATATTTTTCGAGTCCTGTTGTTATTTTTCCCCGTGTTTCTATTTAATTACTTAATCTATTGGAATTCATGGATAGAGGTAATTTTACAAACTAAATGATTATCCTGAAACAATTCTTTAAAGAGTGGCTTTCTATAAGACTTCTGTTACAATGAATGAAGAAGAATATAACTGTGAATCTAAATTCATATTAATAATTTTAGTCCACCCATACTCTCTATGTTTCCTATCAATCATCTAGTCATATGCATCCATGTATTAAATTAAATATGTGCTTCTCTTGGTTATTACAATTAAAAAATAATTTTCACAAAGATGTAATCCTTTGGAGCTTACCTGATTGCTATTGATACTTTTTCCAGTCTATTTTTATGTTTAATTCAATTCCATTATTTAGTTGGTTTACTTAAGGCATTTTTTATTATCACAAATGCAAAATTAATCAACTTTTTAATTGAAATTTTATGCAAAATTACCTTAAAATGAACATGTATTACATTTTGTTCATGCAGTTCATGTAGGCTTACTACAATAAAATTGATGAAAGCTGATTTTGCTTTTAAAAGTGATAATACAAACTAAATATAAAAAGACACCTTTTCCATTAAATTAAGGCTGCATTATATGACATTTTATCAGAAATTTAGGATGTAGGTTTTTACAATAATTGTGATACTCAAAGTTACATTAAGAATTCACAAAATATTTAATTTACACAGTAAATGCTCAAATGATGCACTCCATAAAAATGAACAAAATGTAAAATAGGAAAATGGGCAGCCTATTTCTTTTAATATGCTAGTAAAATCAAAGTGTAAGCTTGGTCAACAGCATCAGAACATTTTGTCATATCCTGTGTATCAACTGACTATACATTAAAACATATATAGACAAAAGAAAAGGAAATCCCAAGTAGGATATTTATAGAGAGAAGCATCAAAACTTTTCCCAATACTTCGACATTTTATTCTTTCCATTCACTCTGCTCAAGACTGCTTTAGTTCTTTTCACTTTTCCATTATTACCCTCAAAATTTGATGAACACAAAATACTCATATTTTGTTTAAAAACATTAAAGAAAAGATTAAATCAGAACATATATTTAGACTTAAGTCACATATTTATTAATACTAATGCATTTATGTTACCAATCAAAAACATAAAATGTGAAAGTTTGCTTATTAGACTGATTTTGACTGAGATTATTTATAGATATTTTTGAAAAACCAAATCCAATTCAAAGTATTTTAGCATATTGCCAGAAAGGTTAAAAAATATAGCTGAATTCTTTGAGTCCTGTGAATTAAAACAATGATGCTAATAATTTAGCTATAATTAATTATAATCAAGATGAAAGTTCAGTTTCAAATTGTATACCATGTACTAATAGCCAAAGAAAGATTGAGAAATATTTTCTTCAAGTGGTTACATCTCTACACTGTTCTGTTTTCCTTCCATTGCTAAAGTGTACTCTTTAATTCTTTAAAAATAGACTTTCATATTTACCCTCTGTCATTATTTTTTATGGAAATTCAAAGAATTCTTTAAAGTATTTATGACCATTTTATTTATAATATTGAGCCAGAAATAATACAGCAATCAAGATAATAAAAAGAAAGGTGAATTAATTTATACTTTTAAAGATTACTTAAAATTACTGACTTTATTAGGGTTAGGGTTAGGGTTAGGGTTAAGGTTAGCATTAGGGAAAAGTAAAAAAAAAAAAAAGATTAAAAAAAATTACTGACTTTAAACATTGTTTTTTGTTCTGCTCTTGCACCTGTGGCTTGATCCCCACAACACTGCCTTCCACCCATGGTTTTTCCCACAATGCTGGCACCCTCCTGCCATCTGCCAGTGGCTTCCCCTGCTGAGCATGGTGCCCTCACACCATCCACTTGTGGCTTTTCCCACTGTGGTCAGCTCCCTACTGCCATCCACCAGAGCCTTTGCCTGCCTACTTGATGCCCTCTCATTGACCATTCACAGCATTTCAGGCTGCCCCTGTCACATCCCACACACACAACTTTCCATACTGCGACCAGAGCCTTCTTGTAGTCTGCACTCAGCACTCCCCACTGCAATCAGATCCCTCCTCTTCACCCTACAGCAAATTCCACTGCTGGGACCATCACTCTCCTGCAGTCTGCCCACGGCACTTCCCACCATGTACAGACTCCACACACAACTTGACCACAGCTCATGCTCCTATGCTCAGAGCCTCACTGACCTTCTGATCGTGGTCTGTGCCACTGCAATTGGACCCTACCAGCTGTCTGTGCATGGCTTCTACAGGTGTGGATAGACACCTACAGTAACTTAAGCCCCGTCCAATCGCAACTTTGCAGCTGGATCCCTCCACAATGTCTGACCATAGTTCCTAACACCACAGCCAGAAGGTGATTGCCTTCTGCTTTCAACTCTTCCCAGAGGTCCTTTCAGGTTCTGTGGCTCTACAGAAGGCTCACTCTGGCCTTGCAATTCTCTTGACAGCCACAGCTACTGCCTTCCTTGCTGGGCTAACCTCTAACCTGAGAGTCCACCCCGGCCATGTTACCTGCCCCCTGCCCCCAGGCCAGGCCCAAGCCCATGGCCCACCTGCCAGGCTGCCTCTAGACCAGTGACTCCCAGCAGGATTGGCCTGGCACCCTTGCTCCCAAGCCAAGCTAATGGTCTGAATTTATTCATTAAAAGACAAAGGCTAGCAGACTGGCTTAGAAAACACAACCCATCAGTCTGTTGTCGGCAAGGGAAACATTTCAATCATGCAGACTATAATAGGATCTGAATTAAAGGCTGGTGGAAAATATACCGAACTAACAGAAATTTTAGAAAGCAAGGATTGTAATCCTAATTTCTGACAAAATTCATTTCAAGAAGCAAGCCACAACAAGAGATAAGGATGGCACTATATAATGCCCAAGGGATGAGTAGACCAAGAACCAGTGAGTATAATAAATATATAAGTTCCCAATGAGAGTTAAATAAACAAAATACATCAATCAAATTTTTCAAAAGATGAAAAAAAATCACAGGCTCAACAATCATTGTAAATATCTCTAAGACACCGTTCTCCAAGAACGTTAGGTCACTGGGATAGAAACTCTGCAAGGAGGCTACAGAACTAAACTCTACAAGTAGGTGACTCGCCCTGATAGACATTTTTGAGCTCTCCACCAAAGGCAACACATTCACATTATTTTCAAGTAGACATGGTGCATATTCAAAAAGAAACCACAGGCTGGGACACAAGTGGAGGCTGAGTATATTCAAACACATAGAGGTCACTCAGACTTTCTCTAAGACCACCATGCCATAAAGCTTGAAATCAACAAAAGTACAATAAAAAACAAGCAAGCAAAAAACAAACAAGGGCAATTGGAGGCTGAGTAACTCTCTTCTGCAAAATGAGTGGGTACTGGCCAAGACTGGAGACACAATTTGGAAGTTTTTAGAAACCAACAAGAATACAATGGACCAAAACTTTTGGGACACAGCGAAATCCATTCTCAGAGGACCTTTGATACTGATAAATGCACACATGAAAGAGGAAGAGACATTTATTATTGATATGCTGTCACAAAACTTTTAGAAATTAGAAAGAGCCAACAGAATAATCCCACTATATAGAAAAAGAGAAGAAACAATCAAAATCTGGTGGAGGTAAGTGCGTGTGAAAGTAAAACAATGCAAAAATAAAATGCTGTGAAAAGCTGGTTCTTTAAAAGGATTGACAGATGGTTGGCAAACCTAGCCAAAGAAAGGAAGGAACAGGCATTTATAGGCAAGAAGAGGGGTGAAACCAGGAAAATTACAACAGACCCTCACTAAATTAAAAGGTTAATTACACAGTACTACAAAGGTCTGTACTCCAATGAATTCAACAACTTGGAAGACATGGACAAATGCTTTGAAAAACTATGCCTCCCTAGATTATCCCAGATAGATTTAAAGAACTTTAAGAGACCCATAACAAATAGAAGAAAAAAATAAGTTTATTAATGGACAACTAACTAACGAAATTCACAGGAGAACTCTAACAAGCATTCAGGGAAGAGCTCGTGAAGCAGAAGACTCAGTTTAGTAAACATGCAATCTTACAAATTCTTCACAAACTCTTCTGGAGCATAGAAAAGGATGGCAAGCCACCAAACTCATTTTATGAAGCTGGTATAACACTGATACCTAAAGCGGGAAAGGATCCCACAAGAATAGAAAACTATAGACTGATAGCTCTAAGAAACATTTATGCAAAAATCCTTATCAAAATATTGGCCAATAGACTACAAAAGTTTGTATTTAACAGGGCCTAGAGGGATTCATTCCAGGGATGCATCTATGGTTCAACATCTGTAAGTCAACCCACATTATACATCACATTAAGAAGAAAAAGACAAGAACCATATGATAATATAAATAGATGCAAAAAAGAATTTGGCACATCTAACACCCATTCCTAATTAAAGCATTCAAGAAGATAAGAAGGGAAGAAAAAATCCTCAGTTTAATATAAGCTATATATGAAAAACCAACAGCCAGCATTATATACAATTGAGAAAAGATGAAAATAATCCCACTAAAGAAGGGGACCAGACAAGGATGCCCCTTGTACCCACTTTTATTCTACATCATCCTGGAGGTACTAGCTAACAACAAAAGGCACTGGGCAGATATTAAAGCAATTTGTCTTCAGAAAGAAGAGGTGAAGCTATAGTTATTTGCAGATGACACAATTCTATACATTGAAACCCCCAAAAGCTCCACAATAGGAGTGCTAGAGCAATAGAGAATATGGTGGAGTGGCAGGATAAAACATCAACAAGCAGAAGTCTTTTGAATTGTTATATACATTGGACAAGATCACAGAAGAGAAGTCAAGAAAGTAGTACCCTTCAAAATAGCCAAACACAAATTGAGATATCTAAGGCTATACCTAACCAAAAAAAAAAAAAGGAAAGATATGTAGGAGTAAGGCTAGAGAACCCCATTGCAAGAAACCAAAGTGACTTCAACAAATGGAAGTATATCCCATACTCGTGGAAAAGAAGACTCAATGTAGTAAAGATGTCGATCTTAACCAAGGCACTATATAAGGTTAATGCTATCCTGAATCAAATACAGGCATCTTTTTTTTCCAAATAATTGGAAAAACTGGCTACCAATTTTATATGGAAAGGGGAAGAAACCCAGAATTAGCAGAGAACTCCTCAAGAAGAAGGACAGAGTTGGAGTGCTTGCTTTACTTGAATTTAATAAGTATTATGCAGCCATAGTGGTCAAAACAACGTGGTAATGGTATAATGACAGGTACTCAGACAAATGGAAAGGAAAAGAAATTCCAAAATGAAATCATCAGGATATTGACAACTGATAGGGCCCAAAACAGATCAAATGGGAAGGGGAATCCCGTTCTAAGAAATGGTGCTGGTAAAAAATGGATATCTACCTTTAGAAAAAAGAAGCAAGATCCTTACCTCACTCCACGCACAAGAACAAATTCAAGGTGGATCACAGACCTTGAGGTGAACCCCAAATTATTATGGTCATCAATGAGGGAATTGGGACAAACCTAAGAACCTTCTCACTTGGAAAACATAACTGCCAGTAATAGGGAATGACACCCACACAGAGGAAGCAGAAATTGACAAGTGGCATATACGAAAAATAAAACACCTGTGTGCATGGAAAAGTTTTACCAAGAGAGTAATAAGAGAGCCCACAGACTGGGAAAAGATTGTTAGCAATGATATATCAGACATAGGACTTAATGTTAAAATCTATAATACTCTGCTAGCCTACAGTAAGAAAAATGCAAAAGGCCCAATGAGTTATTTGGGCAAAAGACCTGAACAGAAGTTTCACAAGGGAGGAAACCTGATTGGCCAATAAACATATGTGCAGGGCCTGATCCACTCATTGGGAGGGTATTGCTTTGTCGCCACATGAAGGGAGAGAGACCAGACCTCATTCCCGGTGTCAAGCCTTGAGGGCAACATAGCTGCATGGAGCAGCCTACTAACAGGGAGGACTGTGGGACTGGCCCAATTTCAAGTTATGGTGACCCCTCCCTAGAGGAAAGTGGACGGAGGGAGGTGGCCTGCCTGTCCACAAAGGAGCAAACTGAGAGAGAGAGAATCATGCTAGCACACCAAGCCTCAAGGACGACATTCCTGCTTGGAGCAGCTAAAGCATAAAGAAGACTGTAAGGCTGCCTTGGCTTGAGACACAATGTCCCTTCACAGGACCACAATGCTACGGAGGACAACAGTGGAGACACAGTGCAGGAAGTGTGTCCAGTCTGGCGCACCCACAGTGGGGTGAATCACGAAGGGAGCATAACAGATAAGCAATGGGAGCAGAGAGTCTCTGAGGAACCCCAAAAATAGACAGTTGACTCGGGGGGAAGTTATTGGCACCTCTCCGGACCTGGTTGGGGGACATTCATAAAGGTCAGCAGATAGACCTGGAAATATATATATCTTTTTTTTTATTTAAAAAATTTCTATCTATATGAAATACGCAGGATTTGTTAGTCTGAGAAGACTAGAAAAACAAATCCAGAGACACTCATATGTGTGTAAGAGAGAGCTTTATATAAAAGAGGAATTGTATATGAAGAAAATATCCCACCAGAGTTTAGGTCAAGTCTGTAAGTCTGATATTAGCCCATATGTCTGATATCAGCCTGTAGGTTCCTCTTCAGACTCACACAACACATGCAATGATACAGAATGAAGATCACAGACCAGTGGGTGGAAAGTCTTGTGGATGCAGCAGTGGTGGAAGCATCTCAGCGCTGGCATGGGTCTTCACATGGCTTCCCCAGCTCCAGGGCTCTGACTCAATCAGTGTAGCTCCATGTGGCTTGTGAACAGAAATGTGTAGCAAAGAGAGTGTGGGTCTGGTCTCCAGTAAGCTATCTATTTAGTTTGTTTGTTTTAATGTTTTCCTACATTTGAAATCCTGGATGTTTAAATCTTTAGAGGTGGTGAGCGGGCTAATGAGCTGTTGGGGGTTATGACATGGGAGGTTGGGAGAGAATGGAGAGCTGATACAGTGAGTACAAGAATGAAGAAGATGTTTAGAAAATAATTGTGCTGATGACGGTACAAATGTCTTGTTTTTGTGCATGTTGTTGTCTCCGCAGGTCTGTCTGGATA